>NC_041407.2:107027766-107332266 GCF_900747795.2 Erpetoichthys calabaricus
GTGACGACACTCATTTTTCGATGTTTGGTGCCATTTTTTGTCATCCGCAATCTTAAATTGCTGCAATCCGGTATTGACAATCTGTTTTCTTTTCTTTGTTAACAGATTGTTGACCATGCTAAATCCTCTTTTGGCTAAATATGATGATGGGAGACTTGTAGATTGTCTAATTTGTGTTGCCATCAGGGAAAAGTAGTTTTTCTTCCCAATGAAGAGGTGTATCTGTGAGATTTGTTGTTTGGCGAAAGTGAAATCCACATACGCGAGCAGCCAAGTGGCTGTGCCAGGCGGTTGACGAGTGAAACGAGCAGGGGGCAATGCCCCCACATTTTTAATATATAGGTCCACGTAAGTTTTCCTTTGAATGTGATCTGTAGGTACCTCACTGTAATTTTAGGTTTACACTTGCTCTGAAGGAATTCTGAAACAATATGGTATTGATAAAAAAAAAACTTCTCACGTATTTATAGTAATGTTCAATGAACCTGTCAAAACATGCATAGATTTGGTCCTCTGCACGTGCATTAATCTTGTAAGGACTTGCATGATCTAAGAATGCATGACTTGTGCAAAATTGTAAATATAATGTACCAATACCTACAATTTAATACGGATGGGTCTTTCTTAATGGACATTTAGAATGATTGGTTGAAGCATACGTTCAATGATTTTTAATATTAATCAAACTTTTCATCGCGTTCTTGCGAGTATTGCCCAAGGTGGTGGCCGCTGGTCCTCAATGCCCCCTTAATATGTCTTGGACCAGAAATTAGATTTCCTCAGCGCCCACTGGTGGGCAGTACCACCCCCATTGGGAACCTTCGTTCTACAGCATCATGCTGAAGAACCACTTTGGCTTCTTTATTTTTAAGAGTGTATGTGCATAAATTATGAGGATGGTGAAATAATATTAGGATAAAAAGATGTACTTAGAATTTATTGCAGGTTAAAAGTAGTCATCTCAGAAACTGACTGGTCTGCTAGCCTGGGGGAATACAGGTGGGCTAAGATTAAAGGCTATTAACAGGCCGGCAGAGCCTGGAATGGAAGGGATGGGTAGAATTAATAGAAATCCTCCATTTTCAGAAGGAAAGCCTAGGCCGGAATTGGGGCTTGTGGCTAAATGGAATTGGTATGAAGTATGGAGCCTGCTCATCCCATTGGCCCAGGATGTATATCAAGGAAATCCAACTAAGACAAAGACAGAAGCTCAGTGTCTCTGGAACTTTTTTCCATGCTGAGAAGAGGCCGTGCCATTGCACTCTCCATTCAGAGGATCTGCAGGAGCAAAGACCAAAGACAGAGAGCCACCTCGTCGTCCAGGCAAGGTAAACAAATTATTAGCAGGCTTCTTTAACATTGTTTGTCCAAAAATCACAATTTGTGTTTTGTTGTTTAATTTGGGAATATAATACACAAATAAATCTGTTCTGTTTTGGTGTTGAATGAGTTGGGGCGACATGACAGTGTCAGTCGTGACAGAGTGGGAAGAGGAAGGGATTTGGGGGCATTTTAGGCTCTACTAATAAAGAGTGTAAAGGGGAGTAGGGTCAGCCTAGGAACCCACCATGATAAAACAGCATCCTTTGTTTTTTTTGTGTTTTTATTTGTAATGTGTGTATTTCTTTTGCTCTTGCATTTTATCTATGTTCTATCTGGGATATTATTATATACTGTATGTTTAACTAGGCCCCATCATTTCATTATATATGTCTGCATTTTTATAAATATATATAATATATATGTGTATATAAAATATACATATATACATATACCTGCAGTGGGCTGGGGTTTGTTTCCTGCCTTACGCCCTGTGTTGGCTGGGATTGGCTCTAGCAGACCCCTGTGACCCTGTAGTTAGGATATAGTGGGTTGGATAATGGATGGATGGGTTGGATAATGGGTGGATGGATATACATATATAATCCTTACTGTGGTAAAGAAAAAGCTCAAAACACTTGTTCAAGAGATCAGAAACAGGAGGCCGATGTGTGTGGATGTGCCAGAGACAACTATCAGCAGAAGACGTCATGAACAGATCCAGAGGCCACACTGCAAGGTGCAAACCACAGAAACAGGAGGGCCAGATTATAATTTGTGAAAAAGGACTCAAGATAGCCTGCAGAAGTCTGCTAAAAGGTCTTGGGGGACAGACGAGGCAAAGATGAACCTGCTGTGTCAAAGTGATGGTGAGAGCAAAGTGTGGAGATGACAAGGAACTGCACAAGTTCCAAAGCAGACCACCTCATCTGTTAAACATGGCAGTGCTTGGGGATGTTATGGCTTGGGCATGGATGGCTGCCAAAGGTCCAGTGATTCTCTTCATTGATGATGGAACTTCTGATAGCAGAAGCACAATGAATTCTGAGGTGTGGAGAAGCATCTGATCTGCTGAAGTTCCAGTAAAAACCTCCAAACTCATTGGACAGCACTTCATCCTACCAAGATAATGAGCCAAAGTGCTGAGGCCGGGATAACAGAGGAGATTATTGATGCTAAAAATTGTAAATCTATACTGAATGGCCAAGCCAGTTGTTCGATTTCATTCCAACTGAGCAGGCCATCCTAATACTGAAGAGAAAACTTGACGGTACGAGCCACTAAAACAAGCAGGAGCTGAAGATGGCTGCCTGAGAGGCTTCAGCACCAGAGAAGATTCCTCAGCACCTGGTAATGTCGATGAACTGCAGACTTCAAGCAGTTATTGCATGTGACGGATGTGTGACAAAGTCCTAAGTATGGCAGCTTTAATAGACTGCCATCCCTGTGTCTCAAACATTGTGGTGCCCTGAAATCGGGTTTGGTGGGTACGGCTATTGTAGAAAAATATCATCAAATCCTCTTAAATGAAAGTCTGCACTTTCAGGTCTGAATTGTTGGATTTGTAATTTTAAAGCATGGAGCAGAGGGGTTAGTCAAGGAAAAAATGTGTCATTATGGTGGGCGCTGTATGTGAAACTCCTATTCTATTCAGATTAGGCAGACACTTTTAAGAATTTAGCATTAACTTTCTAAGACTGGCTCTTTCTTTCTTTCTTTCTTTCTTTCTTTCTTTCTTTCTTTCTTTCTTTCTTTCTTTCTTTCTTTCTTTCACGAGTTGAACGTTTTCTAACTCCCAGAGTAAAATCGCTACCGCCAGTTACCTCCAGTACTTCTAGCCAACATTTCAGCTGAAACAACGAAGGACAAATAGCATCGAGCTTCTGGGAAAAGACCCTAAAAGGGCCGAGTACCAAGTGGCCGCACTTCCAGCCTCCACCCCTACCCCATCCCCGTCAGCTCCATTAGGCTTTTATCACCTCAGATGTGTGACTGACTTACAGTGAGCTTCCCGCCGGAGACTTTGGATGGAGCGAAAAAAGGCTCGTCGGTCTGATGAGACATCGAATGAGAAGGAGAGACGTTCCAGAATGAAACCTGCTAGCCAACGGGGCACAGGATGTGAGAGTAATTTATACTGAGGAGTTGTGTCTGCTTGACTGAAACCTCTCCCAGTGTTTGCTCACATTAATCATACAGCCGAGCGAAAGAGAGAGCCAGCGCTTCTGTGCTCACAGATTACTCTTATCTCTGTGGGTCTGAATGTCTGTCTGGGCCCCCCCCCCCCCCCCTGATTATCTGCACCAGACCAGAGTCTGCTTTTCACTTGTAGATTTTCACACTCACGTGCCTTTTTATTTTGCCCATGTCACTTTAAAATGGATGTTCTCTTCATGCTATTGCTACTGTCTGGAGGTCTTCTGTATATTAAAGATCCTGTAGGTTGATGACATGGACTTGTCTCTTGCAGGACAGCCTTGATTATGGACATTGATGGTGTAATGCAGGGGTCTCTAGCATTTCGCTCACAAGTTACTGGTAGCTTGCCACCCCTTTTCAAGTAGCTCGCCAAAGGGACAATGAATTCTACATAAATTTGAAAACTTCTTCTTCTTCTTCTTTTGGCTGCTTCCATTAGGGTTGCTACAGCAGATCATCTTGTTCCATATCTTCCTGTCCTTGTCATCTTGTTCTGTCACCTCCTTCACCTGCATGTCCTCTCTCACCACATCCATAAACCTTCTCTTAGGCCTTCCTATTTTCCTCTTCCCTGGCAGCTCTGTCCTTTGCATCCTTCTCCCAATATACCCCTCATCTCTCCTCTGCACGTGTCCACACCAACACCATCTCGCCTCTCTGACTTTGTCTCTCAGCCGTCCAACCTAAGCTGACCCTCTAATGTCCTCATTTCTAATCCTGTCCATCCTCGTCACACCCAATGCAAGTCTTAGCATTTTTAACTCTGCCACCTCCAGCTCTGTCTCCTGCTCTCTGGTCAGTGCCACCGTCTCCAACCCATATAACATAGCTGGTCTCACTACCGTCCTATAGACCTTCCCTTTCATTCTTGCTGATACCCGTCTGTCACAAATTACTCCTGACACTCTTCTCCACCCATTCCAACTTGATTAGTCAAATTAGGGGTGTGCGATCTTTCCAAAAAATCATATCACGATCCTTTTAATACAATATCACGATCCACAATCTGAATTGCAATCTCTCTTTTCAATGTAGCATACACTTCAAAGAATATCCAGACTAAAACTCATCAAGACCTAAGTAACACTTTATTTTAAATATCAATTCAATTGTTCTCTCATTCGCTAGCTAAGCAGAGTTCAGGACCACGCCCCGTAGCTGGCGAGTGAGTGAGAAAGGCCCTTCCCCTCAGCCCGCTGCGTGTTTCTCGGATTCACGCAAATAAATCGGTACCACAAGTGAACTATGATACATAGCGAAATGAGAGAAGTGACAAAATCAACCTGAGTGTTCAAGCAAATTATAGAAAAAAACTCAATGTACAGTGGTGTGAAAAACTATTTGCCCCCTTCCTGATTTCTTATTCTTTTGCATGTTTGTCACACAAAATGTTTCTGATCATCAAACACATTTAACCATTAGTCAAATATAACACAAGTAAACACAAAATGCAGTTTTTAAATGATGGTTTTTATTATTTAGGGAGAAAAAAAATCCAAACCTACATGGCCCTGTGTGAAAAAGTAATTGCCCCCTTGTTAAAAAATAACCTAACTGTGGTGTATCACACCTGAGTTCAATTTCCGTAGCCACCCCCAGGCCTGATTACTGCCACACCTATTTCAATCAAGAAATCACTTAAATAGGAGCTGCCTGACACAGAGAAGTAGACCAAAAGCACCTCAAAAGCTAGACATCATGCCAAGATCCAAAGAAATTCAGGAACAAATGAGAACAGAAGTAATTGAGATCTATCAGTCTTGGTAAAGGTTATAAAGCCATTTCTAAAGCTTTGGGACTCCAGCAAACCACAGTAAGAGCCATTATCCACAAATGGCAAAAACATGGAACAGTGGTGAACCTTCCCAGGAGTGGCCGGCCGACCAAAATTACCCCAAGAGCGCAGAGACGACTCATCCGAGAGGTCACAAAAGACCCCAGGACAACGTCTAAAGAACTGCAGGCCTCACTTGCCTCAATTAAGGTCAGTGTTCACGACTCCCACCATAAGAAAGAGACTGGGCAAAAAACGGCCTGCATGGCAGATGTCCAAGACGCAAACCACTGTTAAGCAAAAAGAACATTAGGGCTCGTCTCAATTTTGCTAAGAAACATCTCAATGATTGCCAAGACTTTTGGGAAAATACCTTGTGGACTGATGAGACAAAAGTTGAACTTTTTGGAAGGCAAATGTCCCGTTACATCTGGCGTAAAAGGAAACACAGCATTTCAGAAAAAGAACATCATACCAACAGTAAAATATGGTGGTGGTAGTGTGATGGTCTGGGGTTGTTTTGCTGCTTCAGGACCTGGAAGGCTTGCTGTGATAGATGGAACCATGAATTCTACTGTCTACCAAAAAATCCTGAAGGAGAATGTACGGCCATCTGTTCGTCAACTCAAGCTGAAGCGATCTTGGGTGCTGCAACAGGACAATGACCCAAAACACACCAGCAAATCCACCTCTGAATGGCTGAAGAAAAACAAAATGAAGACTTTGGAGTGGCCTAGTCAAAGTCCTGACCTGAATCCCAATTGAGATGCTATGGCATGACCTTAAAAAGGCGGTTCATGCTAGAAAACCCTCAAATAAAGCTGAATTACAACAATTTTGCAAAGATGAGTGGGCCAAAATTCCTCCAGAGCGCTGTAATAGACTCATTGCAAGTTATCGCAAACTCTTGATTGCAGTTATTGCTGCTAAGGGTGGCCAACCAGTTATTAGGTTCAGGGGGCAATTACTTTTTCACACAGGGCCATGTAGGTTTGGATTTTTTTTTTCTCCCTAAATAATAAAAACCACCATTTACAAACTGCATTTTGTGTTTACTTGTGTTATATTTGACTAATGGTTAAATGTGTTTGATGATCAGAAACATTTTGTGTGACAAACATGCAAAAGAATAAGAAATCAGGAAGGGGGCAAATAGTTTTTCACACCACTGTAAATCCGTGAAGTAGTTCTCTCGTGAAAAGCGGACAGACATACAGACAGTGAGACATTGGATTTTATATCTCTCTATTATAAAAAAAAATCCAGGGAGAGAAAGACTAGGGAGACGAGACGTGATCTTCATGTGAAGATCATGGAAGACACTTAAAAGACCCACTAGACAAAAGAGATTGGCCACGGAGCGTCTCGCGGGGACCTTAAACATGAGACTTTGTGCCAAGAGATTGACTCAGGACCGTCTCGCGATGACGTAGAACATGAGATTCTTGCAAGACACGCCCTACTTACAACCAAATAAGACGACGGGCAGCAAAACATTCAGTGATCTAAAGGATTTGAGCACACGCAGATCCAGGGTCTCCGCGCATATAAAGCGGGTAAGGACAATACGTTATAAGTGAAATGTCGACGACTAAGCAAAAAAGAAAGAGCATCGCGGAGAAAAGAGACTCAAAAGCGTGAAGAGAGTAAAATGCAAAAAAGAAAAAGAATAATCGAGGTGCAAATTCAGAAAATAAGGAAAGTAATTATCAGCCCGGAACAAGTGGAATTGAAAAAAAGCACGTCCAATCGGGCTCAGAATTAAAAGACAAAGTAGAACTTCATAAAGACGTTCAGCAACGTTGGCGCTATACACGTGCAGAGCAGGTTAGAGATTATGAAAGCATTGGAATTCGAAAGGCTCAAAAAAACCATGCGATACAAATGCAGAGAAAGTTAAAGAATATGAAAGCAGGAAAATTAAAAAGTATCAAAAAAAAGAAAGTAAAGATCACAGTATCGCAAACAAATGGAAATTATTACTCGAAAAAAAGGGAAAATAATCACCACAGACCAGGTGTCATTGGAAAAAAATAGCAGGACAAAGCGAGGAATGGAGATCGAATATATGGACATAGGTGATATCTATATTTGTATATTTTGTAAAGTACTTTTATTAATATTCGGTTTGTTATTATTTTCCCTCTTCTTATCTTTTTAACTCTTATGCCTCACATTGAGTCGACTGCACCTTCAGTTTCGTTGTTCCTTTGTAAAAGTGACAATGACAATAAAGATCGATCTATCTATCTATCTATCTATCTATCTATCTATCTATCTATCTATCTATCTATCTATCTATCTATCTATCTATCTATCTATCTATCTGTCAGAAGTATGTAAATATTGTAAGGCTTTGAAGTTTAAGTCAGAGTATTTCAAAAACGGGGTTTACCTCACATGCATTTATTGGTTACTTTGCAAAAAAAATTATTAACTGCTGATGATGAAGATCGTTTTGTCTGTGCTGAAATTCCAAAGAGAGAAACCTCTCCTGAATTAGGGTACAAAGTCATTAAACACACGTCTCACAGACCTCATTAAAAAGATTCAGCACGTTGGGCCTCGAAAGATTCCAAATATTGTTTTTACAGAAGTTCTGAAATAAAAGTGAAGCTAATGAAATAGCAACAATTCATAGAATCTTAAAATTGTGTATCTGGAAAACCAAACACGGAGGTTGGCAAGTGAAGCGAGCAGGGGGCAAAGCCCCCTAGTATTATATATTAGTAAACCTTCAAAATAATGTGCAGTTAAATTCTCAACAGCATTCTCAGCATTTCTGGAGCTTAGCAGAGCCAGATAACTCTAAGAATCTTCACCAAGCAGCTCTGAAAATGTCTGCTTTGTTTGGGTCTCCATACAGTACCTGAATGTCATGAAGTCAAAGTTCAGAACACGACTGACAGATGAACATTGAAATGACTCCATAAGAGTGAACCTCAGTGGCTCCACTCCACCAGACACCTCAATGCCAGTCATCTGACGAACTAAACGACACATCACACATGCAACTGGACCAGTGAATAAAGTGACATGTGACAAAATGACAAAGGAATAAGTCACATCTGTGTATTTGGAATTGCATTGCTTTGTTTTGACAGCCTTCATGTTTTAATTCAATAGTGTGAGATACACTAGTAAATGCTTACAGACATACAACATGCAGTTGCAGGTGAACTAAATATTTTTTGTGATGTTTTAATGCAAAATGTGAGTTGTGGACACCCAAGATTTTGTAAATGTTCAGACAAAACAAGCTTATTCAGTTTGTTTGGGTTGAAATAAGCTAGTAAATAGGAGTAGCTCTCAGTCATTTAAATTTTGTAAAAGGAGCTCTCGGGGGAAAAAAGGTTGGAGACCACTGGCGTAATGTGTCCTAGACCTGCCACAGAGCCCAAAGATTTTAATTCCTCCTGTAGATAACAAGAACGCCTCTCCATGAAACATCTGTATTGGTGGTGATTTTTTTTTTTTTTGTATGGGTAGATGGATAGCAGAGATTAGCATGAGCTGATCGGTAACCATAATAACTGTAATAATCGTCATCTTAACACAAAAAACAATTAGCAAACTTCTGCAGTCAAGTAAAAAATAAAAACATAAAAATATGAAATGAAGTCAAGGAGACCTAACATGCTGGAAATGAGAATTACAAATCAGTCCAGGACGTGCTGGGAATAAGAGAATTGAAAACATCAATAATTGTTTGAAGAAAAGAAGCAAATGATATATAAAATCCAACGTCTGTATGTCTGTCCACTTTTCACGAGACAACTACTTAACGGATTCAGATAAGGTTTTTTTCTATAATTTGCTTGAACATTCCGGTTCATTTTGCGACTTCTCTCATGGCACCAAGTACCATAGTTTGCTTGCAGCAGCGAAATATTCGCACTAAGCCGAGAGAGAGGCTGCGGGCCGAGGGGACCGAGGAGGGGCCCTCCTAACTCACTGCCAGCCTCAATTCAAGTCGCTCTCGCCACGTGTTGGAGCGCACCTTGCCTCTGCTTAGCTACCAATACCTGTTTGTTCGGCAGACATTATCATCTACAGTTTGTTAAGGAGTAACATTTGACGTTTTTGAGAGAGAGAGATCACAGCTATGTGTGTTTTAGAGGGTGGCTGCTCATTGCCAGAGATATCATGGCCACGTTCTCTTCTCCCCACACAGGGGAAGCTCTCCCGTCAGAGCTGAACACGATCAGATACAGTGCCAATGTTTGACGCTGGAGTGTACCTACCTTCCGCTTGGCCAGACATACCTTGCCAACCGTTTACATTTTTGCCAAAGAGATCACAGCTACATTCTCAGCCCTGATAGCAAAACCAAAAATATTGAATATCAATATATAAAAAGGAATTATTATTATTATTATTGTTACTGTCACCCCAATCGAGAGCTGTAAGCTCACTGGGGGCTTGTCCCCACTGTAGGCGTCCATAAATGAACTTGTCCGCATGCTCACTCCACTTAGTGGTCTTCATCCTTGATGGATTTTCATTGATAAGGCGGCTGCTCTCTCTTCTGTGGTTCAATGGAGACGATCAGCTCAGACTTCACAGGCTGTGCTGCTGAATTAATTTCTTTTCTTTACCTCTTGCCTCTTGATGAGTACAGCCCTAAAACGAAAGCGCCACGATTAATCCCCCGACGCAGAAGCAGATCAATTGAGGACAGACACTTCGATCAATATGAGAATAAAGTAGAATGGGGTTGCTGTGTCACGAAATGTATTTACATATATTTATATATATATATATATATATTTTTTAAATCATAATTAAAATAAATGTCAGCTGTAGTCACTTAACAGCCGAATTTAAATGGTGAAACCTCACAAGGGAAAGGGCAACTCATTAGCAAAAGTTATAGGATGAGTCTCTGGCAGTGATAATTGAGCAGATTAGAAAATGGATCCGTTTAAACAAATCAGGTCAGCTCTGCCATTGGGCAAACTGGCACGAAATCCGACCCTTCTGTCTCCCGCAGCCTGCTTGTGGCTTTCGTTTGGTGTGGTCAGCAAGGTGGGCTAACAGCAAAAGTTCTCCTGTCCACTAATAGAAACTTTATTGCTGTGGCTGGAGCTTCACGCACGGAGGCCGTCCGTCCACTCATCAAAATAATCAATTGTGGCATCTCTGGGATTTGACCCAAGTGGTGAGGCTAAAGATCTGTGCTGGTATCCCGAAGGATGCCGGTTCAAATCCCCGTCACTGCCAAAAGAGATCCTACTCTGCCGGGCCCTTGAGCAAGGCCCTTAACCTTCAATTACTCCAGGGGTGCTGTACAATGGCTGACCCTGCGCTCTGACCCCAAGGGGTATGCGAAAACTAACAAATTCCTAATACAAGAAATTGGATAAGGCGAAATAAAGAACAAAAAAAAAAATTCTACCAACATGAAGTGAAAGGCAGCAAGCAGCTGTGGATGGGACGCCATAGGTGTACCGGAAGACACATCCATTCACTGATCTTCACGGGGCCAATTTAAATTTGTCACTTCACTGAACGTGCCTGTCCTTGAGAAAAGTGGAGGGAAAGCCACGACACACAGGGAGAGCATGCAGGTGTCACACAAGCAGTAAGGCTGGCAGGGATGGAACCAGAGTCTCATGATGTGTGGAACCAGGGTCTCATGATGTGGGAGACCACTATGACCCACTGCAGTAGATCCAGGAAGGATTATATCTGTCATCTGGCTTGGGAATTCTAGAGGAACTGCTGGACTCTGTAGCCGAGAACATGGAAGTCTGGTGTTGGTCTGCTGTCACCGTGACCCTTGTGAAGAAAGTCGGTTAAGAAAGTGAGATGAGATGAAGCTTTAAAGGAACTGAGGAAAGCATCCGTGTGTTTGCGCTTTCTTTAACAAGTTTTATAAGCGTATGGTCCTAAGTCAGTAGCTTCTCCTGCCTGTGGGTTCAGAAAGTGATACCAGACCAGTCCACAACCAGCACTGAAAAAACGGAGGAGAAGAATATCTCCAGAAACATCATAGACTTCAGATCATAAATAGAAAATCAAAAAGTTAACTTCTGATCGAGACCTCAGAGAACAGATTAACGGCATCGCTTCAGCTTCAGGTCAACCACAAAGTTGGGAAACAGAATGGGAGTGTTTGTCTGGCAATGGTGCCGAGTCCAGGATGAGCACCTGTAGCCCTGTGGAATAATCCATCAATCCTGTGACATCCACTAACATGAAAGCCTCACTCTTCTGGAGACGCAATTAAAAGCTTGATTGGTAAGAAACTCCGGGCGGGAGCTGAGCGGCTGGGTAATGAGGCACATTTGACTGAGAGCTCGGCTCGGACTCCGATCGTAAATGGCTGCGTGAGCCGTCTCGATGTTCTCTTGGTTATTAGCAAAGGGAAACAAAAAAACATCCGGGCTGTCAGCGTGAACTGGAGTGGCTCCCTTCAGAGCAGAAAGCGGGCCATCTCACGGCAGCCAAGCAGTCAGTCCAAGGTGAGCGTGAGAGGATTCGTGAGGAAGGCCGGCCAGCCTCACTGTCACGGTTAATTAAACTCGACTAAAGAACTGCTGGAGAAAAGGGGAGAGAAGCCAAATTCATGTATAGAAACGTAACCAGACGAAGACATTGATGCTTGTTCCGCTTTAGTACCGATGACGGGGAACATGCGGGTCTCTCACACACACACACACACACTGCATTCGTTCTGCTTTGTTACAAAGGAAATCCTTGGAGGTTTTCCAACCTTGAGATGGGCTTCTCCGTAAACGCCGCAGGCTCGCTAGGGACGTCGTGATTGAAGCTATTTTTGGTTTCGTTTTAGGAGCCTTCAACGAGGAAGCCCTTTTTTCTAATTATGGCTTGTTTATTTTTTCCTTTTTTTTTTTTTTTTTTTTTTTTTTTTTTTTTTAAACAATTAGAATTTTCCAAATATTTATCTCCTGGATATAACTGAATAGCCAGTGCCTGGGTGAGCTTGTGAGGCCTATCTGTTTGGTACCTGAAGAGCAAGACCACACTCGCGCTCACTGGCTGACAAGAGGGCAAGCATCAGCCAGACGTTGAGCAAAATAAGTCATAAGCCTCCCCCAGCCATTAAACTTCTCTTTAAACTGTTTACGACGAACCCCAGTTTTGTCTTTTTAAGCATTTCTTTCAATTTTCTATCATATGCTGAGTGCTGTCCGTGAAAGTCGCCTTTATGTCAGGTACTGGAAGCACTTTCCAGCTTGAGGGAGAGGACCAATTGGCTCTGCAGTGTTCTCAACACCCTTCATTATCTATGTGGATGTCCACCTGAACTGTCCGGGTCAGCGATAGTGTACGGACTTGGAATGAGACCATAAGAATTTTTATGGAAGAGGATGAGGAGAAGAAGCCTGTTTCCAAAACCAAAGCCAAAGTCATAACTGCTGGTTTAACTGATATGACATCAAGAGGTTGACATCCAAATGAAAACTCAAAGACCTAAATTGTCTTCATGCCAGTGCTGTGGGTTGTTTCAAGCTGAGCAGTGGACCAATTGGCCCTGCGGTATTCTCCATACCCTTTCTTGTGTGTGCCCATGTCCAATCTGCTTTACACTCGGAGTGAGACTATGAGAAGTTTTATTGAAGGAGATCAAAAATCAAGCTGAAGTCATAGCCACGTGTCTAAGAAATCTGTGACCAAGAGCTGTAATCTTCTTCTTTTTCTTTCGGCTGCTCCCATTAGGGGTCGCCACAGCAGATCATCTTCTTCCATATCTTTCTGTCCTCTTCATCCCGTTCTGTTACACCATCACCTGCATGTCCTCTCTCATCACATCTATAAACCTCCTCTTGGGCCTTCCTCTTCTCCTCTTCCCTGGCAGCTCTATCCTTAGCACCTTTATCTTAATGTATTCATCATGAAAGTGAAAACAGACCACCATTAGGGTGGGAAAACAACACAAACTCATCAGAGAGAGATTAGAAACATTTGAGGCCTCATGCATAACGCCGAACTCGCACTAAATCATGAAAAAGTGGAAATGTGCACATGCACAAAAAAAATCCAGATACATAAATCTATGCATAAGCCAACTTCCACGTTGTTCCACTCAATAAATCCTGGTCAGCGTGAAATGTAACGCTCGTGCCTGACGCCCCACCCCGACTCCTCCCAGAATTAGGCCTCTTTGAATATGCAAATCAATATAAATGTGAGCAAAACATCCTCTGAGAGCAACTTCTGCCAACCATCCAAGAACAGTTTGGTGACCAACATGATGGAGCACCAGGCCATAAGGCAAAAGTGAGAACTAAGTGGCTTGTGGAACTTCTTCTTCTTCTTCTTTCGGTTTCTCCCGTTAGTGGTTGCCACAGCGGATCATCTTCTTCCATATCTTCCAGTCCTCGTCATCTTGCTCTGTCACATCCATCACCTGCATGTCCTCTCTCACCACATCCATAAACCTTCTCTTAGGCCTTCCTCATCTCCTTTTGCCTGGCAGCTCTATCCTTAGCACCCTTCTCTCATTATAACCTTCATGTCTCCTCTGCACAGGTCCAAACCAACGCAATCTCGCCTCTCTGACTTGACCTGACACTCTAATGTCCTCATTTCTAATCCTTTCCATCCTCGTCACACCCAATGCAAATCTTAGTGTCTCACTCGTGCGAGTAGGAAGCAGCTAAAGGGCCTGAGTAGCTGTAATTCTACGACAGACCAGGGGGCGGCGGGGTGCGCTGACTGTCTATCTCAGTTCCTTGCACACCATTCTCAGGACATCCGGTGCCTCTGCAGATGTCATTTCCGGTTCCTGCACATTTCATGACATCACTTCCATTTTTTCCCGACGCTTTTGATGTTGTCACTTTCTGGTCCTGATGACGTCACTTCTGGCCCCAATGATGATGTCACTTCTGGTCCTGGTCACACCACTTCTGGTTCTGGGCCCAATGATGATGTCACTTCCTGTCCTGGCCTTTAAAGCTTCCATATTGCCTCCATACAATCAGTTCTGTTTTGGACTCTGATCAGTGAACACCTCTGTTCATGTTTAAACCTATTTTGCAGCCCTGGAACAGTATATGGGTGGCTGCCCCAAACCTTTATGATGTCTTTGCCTCATCCTGGTCACATCAGCGTCTTTAACTCTGCCACCTCCAGCTCTGTCACCTGCTTTCTGGTTAGTGCCACCATCTCCAAGCCATATAACATAGCTGGCCTCACTACCATCCTGTAGACCTTCCCTTTCACTCTTCACAACTGAGGGAGACTACCCAGGTCATTGAACTATGATGACACTGAGTGGGTGCTGTTACCCGCTGGGCAGCATTTATAGATGTAGAAGTGCACACGCTCCACACTCCAAGGGGCACACGCTCCCTAGAGTCTGTAGCGTATATGTAAAGGGATGCCGTTTGTGCTACCGAAGGGGAATACCGAGTGGGGTGGTCGTCAAACTCTGCTGATACTTAGTTGGCGCTGTTTATCCGCTGGGCGCCATTTATGAAAGTAGATGTATGCATGCTCCTTAATGTACACTGTACATACACAAAGGGACGCCATTCATGCTATTGATAGTACACATCGAGGGAACAAAGTTGTCGAAGTACCCACTACCTACTATGGACAACAAGGGGCAACACCATCCAACCTGCCCTATTGCTCCAGATGGCAGTCCATCATCTGACTTGCATCTCAGCCACCTCCATTTGTGACCATCTGGGATCGTCAGAGTCAAGGTTCCTCGCCCTACTACCTCCATTGGTCCAGTAGGCTGAGTAGGGCTGATCTCCCCCCAGAACTCCGTTCCTCTTCCCCTCCTCCATTCTGATCACTAATTTTGGCTCCAACTTTCTCCCTTTGGTTTTCTCTTCCTTCATTTTTGTTTCTCCTTTCTTTCTGTTTCGGACCTTCTCAGACCTTTTTAATACCCTGTGAGTTGCAGGTGCCGAAGATGAGCCATTAGCCAATCCCCCCTAATTATGGTCTGCATTTCCCCCCACCACACACATCTATGCTCACAAAGTCTGAGCTGCAGCTGCTCCAATCCACCTCGGACCCCTGACACACTTCACCACACACACCCGTCACATCACGCCACACGTCTATAGCATCTTTCATAGAGAGGAACTTCCAGATCACTAGAGGTTTCGTTTTTTTTGCTCTAGCAAGCAGGTTAACCATGAGGTTAAATGAAGTGACCTGTTGAGGGTCACACAGCCACTGACCTTTTGTACGAGTCTAAATAAAGCGGTATTGCATTTGTTAAAAAAATAACATTTGATCAAACTTGCTGGGAAGACCACCAGTGCCTTATGAAACGAGCCTCCATTACCAACGACAACAGAAGCTCATTTAGGTTCAGCTGATTAGCATACACTGGGGTTTCCTCCGGGTGCTCCGGTTTCCTCTCACAGTCCAAAGACATGCCAGTTAGGTGCATTGGTGATACTAAATTGTCCCTAGTGTGTGCTTGGTGTGTGGGTGTGTGTGCCCTGCGGTGGGCTGGCGCCCTGTCTGGGATTTGATCCTGCCTTGCGCCCTGTGTTGGCTGGGATTGGCTCCAGCAGACCCCCGTGACCCTGTAGTTAGGATATAGTGGGTTGGGAAATGACTGACTGACTGACTGACTGATTAGCATGCAATCGGGGGACAAAGGGGAAATCCAAAGGTGCGCCCTTTCTCTTTACCACACCTCAAGGATGGCAATTTGCTAATTACAAGGCCCGCCACACGGTTCTTCCTCCGGGTAACTTGAAACACTGAGGTGTTCACTGTGGCTGTGATGTCACCTGCTTAGCTTGTAACATCATGGCAGTCCATGAAGGACGGCCGCCTCAGTGGTATGACACTTTGAAATGAACGTTCGACCGCTCACACGGCTGAGGAGGCAGAACACTCACCCATTGACCAGCACAAAGACGTCACTGGGCACCACGTATGTCTGAGTTGTCCCATTAAGTGACTTTGTACCATTTCATTAGGAGTCACGGTACCACCAGAGTGCTGCTGAATATAAATTAAAAATGATTTTGTGGCTTGGCGACCAGCACTCAGTGATCAGTGACATCCACAAATAATGGATTAACAACTCCCCAAACAAAAGGGAAAGCAATTGCGTTACAACACAAACCCCCCACCCCAAACAACAGATACATTCCCAATTCAAAGCTTCATATTTACAAATTAGAGTACACGATGAAATTGTGATTATTATAGAAAACGAGCTGAAATACCCAGCGTTTGCCCGGGAGGAAAATTTTTTTTCTTAATTGTTTGAGAAAAATATAATTTAAAAAAACCCCACAACTTTAAAAATAAAAATAAATTAACAAACAATGACGACTCGCTAATATGCTTGTCTTGTATGTATGTTATCATCCAGTTGAGCGCTCTGAACCGGCCACCTCTATTTAATTTCAAAAGCAACAGGCGGGCGCGGTGGTGGCACTCAAACATAAAGAATGCTGGCATTCACCTCCAGTTCGCCCTCTGGTGGTCGTTCCACGTGTCAACTGGATGATAACCTGCATACAAGACCCTACGGTATTTTTAGTTGACCAATGAGAAACATGTGTACCAAGTTTCATGAAAATCGCTCCAGCCATTCGGAAGTGATACTGGAACATTCATACACACACACACACACATTGACTTATATATATAGATAACAGTCCGTTTTTAGGTCTTTATAGTCCAAAAGACTCATTTTTAAAACTTGTGTACGCACATTTCGAGCCTCTTTCACACAAAGGTCGGGATTTATAGAGGAACACTTGATGGGGGTCACGTGTGTATATTTATGTCAACTCTGAGTCATGTTGGAAAAAGTGGAAAACAATGACACCCTTTGGTAAAGTATAGAAATGCAGCCAAACCAGCTAAATGGCGACTCGCTCATAATTATTAGTATGAATATTTGTGATGCACCATCTGTTAGAATGAAACATGGAATGCATTTTATTACTCCATGCCATGCAAAAGACGATCCAGTAGATGGCGCACTGCACACACTGACACCGAGGTCTACTCTGATTATTTAGATGACAGGTAGAGCTACTGCGTGTATAAAATGCTAAGGTCTACTGGGTCTAAAGCCTTGATTGAAAATTGTTCTGGAATTGCCAACCACTTCAACTGACCTGAGCTTGTGTGCTTATTACGGCAAAGCGATTGGCAAAGCGGCCTGCAGTGAAGGCGTTATTTACTCAGTGACAGATAGAGGCGGAGGGTATCCGAGGGCATCCCAGAGTACCTTGTGGTTCATTCAAATGTGCTTGGGACTTTGGGGAGTCGGCTGGGTTTCTTTTCCGTGATTTGTACATTTTTTGATTTCACGGATTTTTTTTTTTTTTTGAACCCACGCTCTGTGGGATTTGGAGTTGCTGGAAGATCAGCACCATAAAGGCAGAGGGTATCCCATAGTGCCTTGCAGTTCATTCGAATGCACTTGGGGAGTTGAGTGAGTCTAATGTGTTTCTTCAGTGATTTGTACTTTTGCAATTTCATAGACTTGTGTCGTGTTTTTGAACCTGTGCTCTGTTTTCCGCTTCACCTGTGGATTTGTGATTTGGATTTTTTTGTCCTTTTGAACTTTTGTGCTCCATGGAGCTTGCGTTTGTTCTCAGCATTTTTGTAAGACTAAGTCTTTTACTTGATAAAGGTCCTGGTGCTGGCCCTTATTACTAGCCGGGGGTTGGCAGTATATCCCCCTCTAGTGGGCATTTCTGGAGGTTTTTTGGGACTTTATGCTTGGGAACTGTGGAGATTCATAGCAGTTCAAATCTGTGATGGACCTTACTAGTCCGCCTCTGTGAAAGGCGCTATATGGATATTAAGAGCTAGCACAGATAGCATGTTCAGATCATCTTCATTTCAAAGCTGAAGGCAGGTGCTAAATGGCAAATCTGTGGCTTCTGGCAGGTGGTGGTTGGGGGGGGTCCCCCTGTTTGGAGCAGAAGTTCTGATTGGAGGCCCTGCATGCCAATCAAGGTCATTCTGCCTGTCGATTGGCTGCTAAGCCTCATGCCTCCTACAGCACTGATTAAAAACATCCTTCCTACACTCTGCCACCATCTCAGATGCTCCAGGCCAGATGCCCTGGCACCCTCTCGCCACATTTCTATCCTGCAGCATCCCCTCATTTCAGCTTTATACATTTCCACAGGGAACATTTCCTCCATGACTGCAGAGGCCACTTGTTTATGCCAGCAGGAATAAAGTGGCGCGAGGTCACCTTGGGGATCGCTGAATGGCAGTTTTCACTATTGGCAGACCATAACTAATCCCCCCCCCCCACCTACCCACCCAATAACTACCCTCCACCATGGATGCTGTGCATGAAAACGGCTGTCGCAGAGTGATATATTGGCACTGCAGTGAACGGCCGATCACTCTGCAGCAGTGGGCTAAGCGTGCATCCCTCCTGACGAGCGTCTCTCAGCCCCTCTGGACGCCATGTTGCCAACAGACACACTTTAGGGCACTGCCCGCCGAGGGTGGCAAACCGATGCCAGTCCATCTCCATTCCTTCCAGTCAAGCCTGTTGTACTGTATTAATCAAGAATGGCGAGGGGAAACTTTCAAAAGTCAGCAGGCGGGCATTTCTTAAACTTCTGTAGCTCTTGAGGGTATCGGGGGCACTGTTACCATTTATTCATTTAATGATTTATTTGTTTGTTGATTTCGTACTGTAATAGGAGAGCTTAATCCAAGATGGCATCCGTAGAGCTAAAAAAAGATGCCTCACATCTCCAGGGACCGCTGCTCCAGAGCCGGGGACGCAGAATGCTCAACCTAAGATGGGCACTGGCTCATGTGTGACAGTCCCTGTCATGTTCACTGCTGATGTGGCTCCAGGAGGGTGGGAGACGCCATTACGTATTTATTTGCTAAATCCTTTGCTCCCAGTTTTTTTTTTCTTTGCCTTAAATGCTTTATGGTTGCTTTTCAAATCATCGGTCACTTTGGAGAAGGTGAGGGTCAGACATCAAGCCTCACGGCTGCTGGAGTGTGGACACACGCTGGGCAGATCTCATGTTGGACGGCAGCGACCTGCCGCTCTCGCGTGCTTAATGAGCGCGTGCCAGTGACGGACGAACGGCACGTATCAAAAGTGGCATTTGTTGTGCATTAGAGGCACCCAAGGGCAACTAACTGAAGACCATGTCTGTTTGATTTATTTTTGACTTGAACTAATGGGGCGAAGCCGACTGGCAAAAAAAAAAAAAAAAACGCAAAAGAGCAACGTCTGGAGAAATGAAAAGAAACAGTGGGACCCCAGAAAAGAGCTGGTGGTCAATAAATAACGTCAAATGGATGGCGTCATATCTGTCAGACTCGAAAGCCAAGGGGGCATCACGGAGATCGGTGAGAGTCTAAGGAGACCAACCTGCGTGAACTCTGTGGCACCTCAAAGAGCTTCTGAAAATGGCAGGCTGATGCCAAAGTGGTGGCCAATTATAGTTGGCATTATAGTTAATTGGTGGCTAATTATAGTTCATAACACTTTGGAAAGATGTGCCTGATGGAGGGTTCTCCCCCGGCTTGGGTGCATTGTGCATTGTCTTATGTTCCTTGTGTTTTGTGGGAGGTTCCCCAAGAGGCGGGGCAACCTGCCAATCACCACAAGGCACTGTCCTGATTTGCCATCATTTTGCCTCCTCAAATGCCGCCAGTGTTCACTTCTGTCGTTAGGTCCACTTCCAGGGTTGCTAGGGGCGTGGCCTCTGAGGTCAGGACCCACGGGATGGAAGGAACGGCGATGAGCGCAAATGTGTGGAAAGCAAATCTCTGAAGAACTCCAACTTTAACATCGTGCTTCTTTCTCACTGTTGTGAGCTGGGGCTCCTAAGGCACTTGATTCCTAAGCAGTTCCTAAAAGAATCTTCTAGAGAGGGGGGGGTATCCCAACAAACCGGGGCTAGATAACAGGATCTTTATAAATCATACTAGGGGGCTCTACCACCTGCTCAGGTCGCTCGCCAACCCCCCACCCCAGCCTGCGCTACACGTTGGCCTCTTTGCAGTTCTGCTGCTCGCGTCTGGGGAAGCGGATGTACAATTTAAACAGATTGTTATTTTGTGAGAATTATTACATATGCATAATAGAAGTAACTATTTTACATTATAGCGAGTAATTAACCATTTATTTATTTATTATATTATATTATATTACATATCTTACACATCAATATTGCTGTTACTTCTTTGTCTTGTCTTTGCACAATGTCTTGTTTGTGTTTTAATTTTAAATATAAATTTTAATTCTATTTTTAATTTATTATTTGCATGTCGTCTCACTGTATACTTGTATATGGTTGAGATGACAATAAAGTTCACTTTGACTTGACTTTGACTTTAATATTAAAAAATAGTAAAACGTCATAAATTGAATGTAAATTATGTTTCATGTTGCGTTGTACATTTTCATTCTGTTTGGCTTTGAAATTAACACGCAAATACTTTTTAAACGTACATTTTTACTGTAAAACTTCACTAAAAACTATTTTTTTAATTAACTTTTCGTCTCTCGCATTGAATTTTTTATTCCGTGTTTGGACTTTCATCGTGACAATGTAACGTATAACTGCCCGTGAGTGATTTTCGTTTCTTTCTCTCTAATAAATAAACCGACTTTTTAGAATGTTTGTCCCTGTGATTTGTTAATTGTCATAACAAAAGCTATTCTAGCGGGAAACTGTAAACGTTTAAATACGAATGGCATATCGAGATCTCCAGTGGTGTCTGATGTTAAGATGTACTACATTACCTTTATTGTCCGAATTGTTCGACCAATTTTGAATACAACTAATCTTGTCCCATTGCATAGCCCATCACTCAGACATCAATTACACAATTACATTACAATACATCCTTATTTCAACAGTAATTCGTGTGGTGGAAGACCAGACGGTGTTAACGGTTGTAGATATTCTTCGTGATATTGTAAGTTGATGTTTTCATCTTCCGCACTATCACCACCAACTGTTTCAGCAGAGTCTATTGATTCGCATTTAACCAATTCGCCATGTAACTGATCGACAATTTTCGCATTTTTTCGTTTGACTTCATCGTTTCTCTGTGCTAGGATTGCTAGTGTACTCATTTCTTCTGTTGATAACCCTCCGTGATGAAATTCTCCAGTAAGATTTGGACATAATGCGTCTTCTTTTATTGGGAACTTTAAAGTGAGAACTAAGTGGCTTGTGGAACTTCTTCTTCTTCTTCTTTCGGTTTCTCCCGTTAGTGGTTGCCACAGCGGATCATCTTCTTCCATATCTTCCAGTCCTCGTCATCTTGCTCTGTCACATCCATCACCTGCATGTCCTCTCTCACCACATCCATAAACCTTCTCTTAGGCCTTCCTCATCTCCTTTTGCCTGGCAGCTCTATCCTTAGCACCCTTCTCTCATTATAACCTTCATGTCTCCTCTGCACAGGTCCAAACCAACGCAATCTCGCCTCTCTGACTTGACCTGACACTCTAATGTCCTCATTTCTAATCCTTTCCATCCTCGTCACACCCAATGCAAATCTTAGTGTCTCACTCGTGCGAGTAGGAAGCAGCTAAAGGGCCTGAGTAGCTGTAATTCTACGACAGACCAGGGGGCGGCGGGGTGCGCTGACTGTCTATCTCAGTTCCTTGCACACCATTCTCAGGACATCCGGTGCCTCTGCAGATGTCATTTCCGGTTCCTGCACATTTCATGACATCACTTCCATTTTTTCCCGACGCTTTTGATGTTGTCACTTTCTGGTCCTGATGACGTCACTTCTGGCCCCAATGATGATGTCACTTCTGGTCCTGGTCACACCACTTCTGGTTCTGGGCCCAATGATGATGTCACTTCCTGTCCTGGCCTTTAAAGCTTCCATATTGCCTCCATACAATCAGTTCTGTTTTGGACTCTGATCAGTGAACACCTCTGTTCATGTTTAAACCTATTTTGCAGCCCTGGAACAGTATATGGGTGGCTGCCCCAAACCTTTATGATGTCTTTGCCTCATCCTGGTCACATCAGCGTCTTTAACTCTGCCACCTCCAGCTCTGTCACCTGCTTTCTGGTTAGTGCCACCATCTCCAAGCCATATAACATAGCTGGCCTCACTACCATCCTGTAGACCTTCCCTTTCACTCTTCACAACTGAGGGAGACTACCCAGGTCATTGAACTATGATGACACTGAGTGGGTGCTGTTACCCGCTGGGCAGCATTTATAGATGTAGAAGTGCACACGCTCCACACTCCAAGGGGCACACGCTCCCTAGAGTCTGTAGCGTATATGTAAAGGGATGCCGTTTGTGCTACCGAAGGGGAATACCGAGTGGGGTGGTCGTCAAACTCTGCTGATACTTAGTTGGCGCTGTTTATCCGCTGGGCGCCATTTATGAAAGTAGATGTATGCATGCTCCTTAATGTACACTGTACATACACAAAGGGACGCCATTCATGCTATTGATAGTACACATCGAGGGAACAAAGTTGTCGAAGTACCCACTACCTACTATGGACAACAAGGGGCAACACCATCCAACCTGCCCTATTGCTCCAGATGGCAGTCCATCATCTGACTTGCATCTCAGCCACCTCCATTTGTGACCATCTGGGATCGTCAGAGTCAAGGTTCCTCGCCCTACTACCTCCATTGGTCCAGTAGGCTGAGTAGGGCTGATCTCCCCCCAGAACTCCGTTCCTCTTCCCCTCCTCCATTCTGATCAGTGACATCCACAAATAATGGATTAACAACTCCCCAAACAAAAGGGAAAGCAATTGCGTTACAACACAAACCCCCCACCCCAAACAACAGATACATTCCCAATTCAAAGCTTCATATTTACAAATTAGAGTACACGATGAAATTGTGATTATTATAGAAAACGAGCTGAAATACCAGCGTTTGCCCGGGAGGAAAATTTTTTTTCTTAATTGTTTGAGAAAAATATAATTTAAAAAAAACCCCACAACTTTAAAAATAAAAATAAATTAACAAACAATGACGACTCGCTAATATGCTTGTCTTGTATGTATGTTATCATCCAGTTGAGCGCTCTGAACCGGCCACCTCTATTTAATTTCAAAAGCAACAGGCGGGCGCGGTGGTGGCACTCAAACATAAAGAATGCTGGCATTCACCTCCAGTTCGCCCTCTGGTGGTCGTTCCACGTGTCAACTGGATGATAACCTGCATACAAGACCCTACGGTATTTTTAGTTGACCAATGAGAAACATGTGTACCAAGTTTCATGAAAATCGCTCCAGCCATTCGGAAGTGATACTGGAACATTCATACACACACACACACACATTGACTTATATATATAGATAACAGTCCGTTTTTAGGTCTTTATAGTCCAAAAGACTCATTTTTAAAACTTGTGTACGCACATTTCGAGCCTCTTTCACACAAAGGTCGGGATTTATAGAGGAACACTTGATGGGGGTCACGTGTGTATATTTATGTCAACTCTGAGTCATGTTGGAAAAAGTGGAAAACAATGACACCCTTTGGTAAAGTATAGAAATGCAGCCAAACCAGCTAAATGGCGACTCGCTCATAATTATTAGTATGAATATTTGTGATGCACCATCTGTTAGAATGAAACATGGAATGCATTTTATTACTCCATGCCATGCAAAAGACGATCCAGTAGATGGCGCACTGCACACACTGACACCGAGGTCTACTCTGATTATTTAGATGACAGGTAGAGCTACTGCGTGTATAAAATGCTAAGGTCTACTGGGTCTAAAGCCTTGATTGAAAATTGTTCTGGAATTGCCAACCACTTCAACTGACCTGAGCTTGTGTGCTTATTACGGCAAAGCGATTGGCAAAGCGGCCTGCAGTGAAGGCGTTATTTACTCAGTGACAGATAGAGGCGGAGGGTATCCGAGGGCATCCCAGAGTACCTTGTGGTTCATTCAAATGTGCTTGGGACTTTGGGGAGTCGGCTGGGTTTCTTTTCCGTGATTTGTACATTTTTTGATTTCACGGATTTTTTTTTTTTTTTGAACCCACGCTCTGTGGGATTTGGAGTTGCTGGAAGATCAGCACCATAAAGGCAGAGGGTATCCCATAGTGCCTTGCAGTTCATTCGAATGCACTTGGGGAGTTGAGTGAGTCTAATGTGTTTCTTCAGTGATTTGTACTTTTGCAATTTCATAGACTTGTGTCGTGTTTTTGAACCTGTGCTCTGTTTTCCGCTTCACCTGTGGATTTGTGATTTGGATTTTTTTGTCCTTTTGAACTTTTGTGCTCCATGGAGCTTGCGTTTGTTCTCAGCATTTTTGTAAGACTAAGTCTTTTACTTGATAAAGGTCCTGGTGCTGGCCCTTATTACTAGCCGGGGGTTGGCAGTATATCCCCCTCTAGTGGGCATTTCTGGAGGTTTTTTGGGACTTTATGCTTGGGAACTGTGGAGATTCATAGCAGTTCAAATCTGTGATGGACCTTACTAGTCCGCCTCTGTGAAAGGCGCTATATGGATATTAAGAGCTAGCACAGATAGCATGTTCAGATCATCTTCATTTCAAAGCTGAAGGCAGGTGCTAAATGGCAAATCTGTGGCTTCTGGCAGGTGGTGGTTGGGGGGGGTCCCCCTGTTTGGAGCAGAAGTTCTGATTGGAGGCCCTGCATGCCAATCAAGGTCATTCTGCCTGTCGATTGGCTGCTAAGCCTCATGCCTCCTACAGCACTGATTAAAAACATCCTTCCTACACTCTGCCACCATCTCAGATGCTCCAGGCCAGATGCCCTGGCACCCTCTCGCCACATTTCTATCCTGCAGCATCCCCTCATTTCAGCTTTATACATTTCCACAGGGAACATTTCCTCCATGACTGCAGAGGCCACTTGTTTATGCCAGCAGGAATAAAGTGGCGCGAGGTCACCTTGGGGATCGCTGAATGGCAGTTTTCACTATTGGCAGACCATAACTAATCCCCCCCCCCCCACCTACCCACCCAATAACTACCCTCCACCATGGATGCTGTGCATGAAAACGGCTGTCGCAGAGTGATATATTGGCACTGCAGTGAACGGCCGATCACTCTGCAGCAGTGGGCTAAGCGTGCATCCCTCCTGACGAGCGTCTCTCAGCCCCTCTGGACGCCATGTTGCCAACAGACACACTTTAGGGCACTGCCCGCCGAGGGTGGCAAACCGATGCCAGTCCATCTCCATTCCTTCCAGTCAAGCCTGTTGTACTGTATTAATCAAGAATGGCGAGGGGAAACTTTCAAAAGTCAGCAGGCGGGCATTTCTTAAACTTCTGTAGCTCTTGAGGGTATCGGGGGCACTGTTACCATTTATTCATTTAATGATTTATTTGTTTGTTGATTTCGTACTGTAATAGGAGAGCTTAATCCAAGATGGCATCCGTAGAGCTAAAAAAAGATGCCTCACATCTCCAGGGACCGCTGCTCCAGAGCCGGGGACGCAGAATGCTCAACCTAAGATGGGCACTGGCTCATGTGTGACAGTCCCTGTCATGTTCACTGCTGATGTGGCTCCAGGAGGGTGGGAGACGCCATTACGTATTTATTTGCTAAATCCTTTGCTCCCAGTTTTTTTTTTCTTTGCCTTAAATGCTTTATGGTTGCTTTTCAAATCATCGGTCACTTTGGAGAAGGTGAGGGTCAGACATCAAGCCTCACGGCTGCTGGAGTGTGGACACACGCTGGGCAGATCTCATGTTGGACGGCAGCGACCTGCCGCTCTCGCGTGCTTAATGAGCGCGTGCCAGTGACGGACGAACGGCACGTATCAAAAGTGGCATTTGTTGTGCATTAGAGGCACCCAAGGGCAACTAACTGAAGACCATGTCTGTTTGATTTATTTTTGACTTGAACTAATGGGGCGAAGCCGACTGGCAAAAAAAAAAAAAAAACGCAAAAGAGCAACGTCTGGAGAAATGAAAAGAAACAGTGGGGACCCCAGAAAAGAGCTGGTGGTCAATAAATAACGTCAAATGGATGGCGTCATATCTGTCAGACTCGAAAGCCAAGGGGGCATCACGGAGATCGGTGAGAGTCTAAGGAGACCAACCTGCGTGAACTCTGTGGCACCTCAAAGAGCTTCTGAAAATGGCAGGCTGATGCCAAAGTGGTGGCCAATTATAGTTGGCATTATAGTTAATTGGTGGCTAATTATAGTTCATAACACTTTGGAAAGATGTGCCTGATGGAGGGTTCTCCCCCGGCTTGGGTGCATTGTGCATTGTCTTATGTTCCTTGTGTTTTGTGGGAGGTTCCCCAAGAGGCGGGGCAACCTGCCAATCACCACAAGGCACTGTCCTGATTTGCCATCATTTTGCCTCCTCAAATGCCGCCAGTGTTCACTTCTGTCGTTAGGTCCACTTCCAGGGTTGCTAGGGGCGTGGCCTCTGAGGTCAGGACCCACGGGATGGAAGGAACGGCGATGAGCGCAAATGTGTGGAAAGCAAATCTCTGAAGAACTCCAACTTTAACATCGTGCTTCTTTCTCACTGTTGTGAGCTGGGGCTCCTAAGGCACTTGATTCCTAAGCAGTTCCTAAAAGAATCTTCTAGAGAGGGGGGGGTATCCCAACAAACCGGGGCTAGATAACAGGATCTTTATAAATCATACTAGGGGGCTCTACCACCTGCTCAGGTCGCTCGCCAACCCCCCACCCCAGCCTGCGCTACACGTTGGCCTCTTTGCAGTTCTGCTGCTCGCGTCTGGGGAAGCGGATGTACAATTTAAACAGATTGTTATTTTGTGAGAATTATTACATATGCATAATAGAAGTAACTATTTTACATTATAGCGAGTAATTAACCATTTATTTATTTATTATATTATATTATATTACATATCTTACACATCAATATTGCTGTTACTTCTTTGTCTTGTCTTTGCACAATGTCTTGTTTGTGTTTTAATTTTAAATATAAATTTTAATTCTATTTTTAATTTATTATTTGCATGTCGTCTCACTGTATACTTGTATATGGTTGAGATGACAATAAAGTTCACTTTGACTTGACTTTGACTTTAATATTAAAAAATAGTAAAACGTCATAAATTGAATGTAAATTATGTTTCATGTTGCGTTGTACATTTTCATTCTGTTTGGCTTTGAAATTAACACGCAAATACTTTTTAAACGTACATTTTTACTGTAAAACTTCACTAAAAACTATTTTTTTAATTAACTTTTCGTCTCTCGCATTGAATTTTTTATTCCGTGTTTGGACTTTCATCGTGACAATGTAACGTATAACTGCCCGTGAGTGATTTTCGTTTCTTTCTCTCTAATAAATAAACCGACTTTTTAGAATGTTTGTCCCTGTGATTTGTTAATTGTCATAACAAAAGCTATTCTAGCGGGAAACTGTAAACGTTTAAATACGAATGGCATATCGAGATCTCCAGTGGTGTCTGATGTTAAGATGTACTACATTACCTTTATTGTCCGAATTGTTCGACCAATTTTGAATACAACTAATCTTGTCCCATTGCATAGCCCATCACTCAGACATCAATTACACAATTACATTACAATACATCCTTATTTCAACAGTAATTCGTGTGGTGGAAGACCAGACGGTGTTAACGGTTGTAGATATTCTTCGTGATATTGTAAGTTGATGTTTTCATCTTCCGCACTATCACCACCAACTGTTTCAGCAGAGTCTATTGATTCGCATTTAACCAATTCGCCATGTAACTGATCGACAATTTTCGCATTTTTTCGTTTGACTTCATCGTTTCTCTGTGCTAGGATTGCTAGTGTACTCATTTCTTCTGTTGATAACCCTCCGTGATGAAATTCTCCAGTAAGATTTGGACATAATGCGTCTTCTTTTATTGGGAACTTTAAAGTGAGGAACACGTTAAAATGTATAAGAGCGGAGAGCGCAGGAACTGAGTCTGACAAAAGCATTCACACCAATGAGAGGTGAGAGGACCGCGGGCGTGGGCCGTGAACCGGAAATGGTGGAGAGGAGAGCGGGATTTGAATAAATCTATCCATCCATCCATTATCCAACTCGCTATATCCTAACTACAGGGTCACAGGGGTCTGCTGGAGCCAATCCCAGCCAACACAGGGCGCAAGGCAGGAAACAAACCCCAGGCAGGGCGCCAGCCCACCACAGGGCACACACACACACCAAGTACACTCTAGAGACAATTTAGGATCACCAATGCACCTAACCTGCATGTCTTTCAACTGTGGGAGGAAACCCACGCAGACACTGGGAGAACATGCAAACTCCACGCAGGACCCAAGAAGTGAACCCGGGTCTCCTAACTGCAAGGCAGCAGCGATACCCTCTGCGCCTCCGTGCCGCCTTGAATAAATCTCTCTTCCAAAAAGTCTCTTTGCATCAAAGGATTTTTTTTAAATAATAGAGAGAAAAGATTTCTTTTTAACAAATGCTCAGTAGCAGAAGAAACTCTAAGGAATTGCCAGAAAAAGACGAGGCAATGCAGGGTGTAGACGCTAGGGGTCGCTGTTGCCCCTTTAAGCCCAGACAGACGCTCTGGACACCGAGTTAAAGTCCCCACTTTTCTTTTCTTCCTAGAGACCGCGCCTTAATCACCACAGCTACAAATTAACACAAGTACATTATACAATAATCACAATTCTCTTTCCTTCTCTATTTTCTCCACCACAACTCCCAGCAAGCTCTGTCCTACCACCCGACTCCAGCTCCCTTGCTGGGTTCACAATAGTCCTTTAAATAGTCCTTGACCCAGAAGTGCTTCTGTCCGGGTCTAATGAAGTACTTGGCATGGCTCCTCTGGTCCTTTCTCAGCTTCTCCTGGTGGCACCCAACAAGGCTAAGAAACCGAACTCCAAGTCCCAGGATGGCCTATGGGAATCCAGGACACCACTACACTGCAGGGGTGCTGCCATCTAGCATTTTGGAGGAGGCAGTGTCCAAAAGTAGCTGCCTTCCCCCATCCTTTCATTCTCATTTCTCGTCCCTAACGCAGTACATAAAAGGTCTGATCCCAAGACTGTTTGTAACCTGGTGGGTGGTGATCGACGACCAGATGTCCAACATTCACTATGCTGCTGTGGTCTCTCGGTCTTCTCTACAACATCGGTAGGACCGGACCATATCTGATGGAGTACGCAGCCCAATCTCTGGTCCAGGCTTTGGTGCCATTACGTCTGGACTACTGCAGTCTCTGCTGGCTGAAGCGTGTCACCAAGTCACTGCAGATGATTCAGAATGGAGAGGCACATCTGGTGTTCAACCAACCAAGGTGGGCACATGTCACACCCCTCCTTTCAGATCACTACATTGGCTCAATATTAAATTCAAATCCTTGGTGCTGGCCTACAAAGGAGTCGAGGGGTCAGCACCTATAGATATGGAGACACTTGTGAGGTCCTCTGCTCCTTCTTAACCACTCTGGTCTGCTACAGTGAGGCCACCTCAGTCCAGGGTCTTTTCATGTGTAGCGCCAAGCTGGTGTGGAAAGAGCTGCCCACCTTTATCCGGACTTCTGAATCCCTCAGTGTGTTTAAGAAGCGATTGAAGACCCTCTTGTTGGGTGAATTTCCATCTAACTGGCTGTTAGGTTCTTGTAGCTATGGAAGGGTAACACCTTGTGTCACCTTGTCCTGTCACCCTGGTCCCCAAACTGTCCCCCAGACTGATGTTTTAACCTACTTGGTGAGCTGCATTCCATAAAGCATCTGCTATCAATATAAATGTAATTGTAACAGACATAAAGTAAACTATGTTAAAATATGACCAATAATAATACATTTTATTTATATAACGCCTTTCCCACAATTTCCCATAATTCTCAAAACTGACAAACAACAAAAGTAACCATAAAATACATAAACACACATTAAAACATTAACAGGCAACAATAAAGGTGAGCCCACAGAATTCTGACAAAGAATGACTCGGGGATCTCGGAAATTACAGATCCTTGTGTCCATGCTGGAGAGTAGCAGGAGCCACAACTTCACAAAGTGGGTCACGAGAACCGGGAGAAAAAATAAATAAATAAACTGCAAAGTTTGTAATTGAAGCGAATCCCCTGACGGCTGGATGAGATACCGAGGGTCTCGTCTGTTGAGATAATCGAGCGAGCTGAGCCCGCTGGACTGAATCGTGTCGTGTCTGATATTCTTGTAAATTCCAACATCTGTCTGGATGGGAAGAAAAGGGAGCATAAAATCATATGGCGACTTTACACTGTAGCTTGTCGTCATAAGTAATTCTCATAACTCTTTACATTTATATAGTGCCTTTTCTTGCCTCGGGCAGCACGGTGGCGCAGTGGGTGGTGCTGCTGCCTCGCAGTTTGGAGACCCGGGTTCGCTTGTCGGGTCCTCCCTGCGTGGAGTTTGCATGTTCTACCCGCGTCTGCGTGGGTTTCCTCCCACCGTCCAAAGACATGCAGGTTGGGTGCATTGTCGATCCTAAATTGTCCCGTGTGTGTGTGCTTGGTGTGTGTGCACGCCCTGTGGTGGGTTGGCGCCCTGTCCTGGGTTTGTTCCTGCCTTGCGCCATGTACTGGCTGGGATTGGCGCCAGCAGACCCCCGTGATCCTGTGTTAGGATATACCAGGTTGGATGATGGATTGATGGATTTTCTTACCTCAGGGAGTGTGGAGCCTCTTCAGCCACCACTAATGTGCAGCATCTATCTGGATGATGTGACGGCAGCCATTTGCCATTGCCAGTATGCTGTTAGGAGGTGAAGTGGTGAGAGAGTTAGCCAATTGAGACGGGTTGGGGGGGGGGGGTGATTAGGGGGACCAGAATGACCAGGCCATGGTGGGCATTTAGCCAGGATATCGGGATACACCCAACCCTTTACAATGGATGCCCAGGGATTCTTTAATGATCACAGAGAGTTAGGACCTTGTTCTTACAGTACATTGTCACCGTCACTGCGGTGGGACCCACACAAGAGCCACAGGGCAAGCGCCCCCTGCTGGCCTCCCCTACGCCTAAGTGTGCAGAGCACAATTCTTATTTGCGTTGTGTTAAGCAAGAATGACATAAAATACACAACAGTTCCAATTCTAACTCTAACCCAAACACGAGTACGCCTGTTCCCTTGTTATATCTACTGAATACTTCCATCTCTTTGTCCCTGAGGACCGGGGTCAGGAGCAGAAGGTGGAGATGAAATTGTTTGTGAAGAATGAAGTTCCATCAGAGTGTTTGGGCTTTCTGTACCCCCACTTCTTATCCTTGAACAGTTGCTCACGTATCGCATGAATCACGCCAGCCTCTAATTCTCATGTTCTTCTTTCTGATATCACAGCAACAAGGAAGGCTGCCTTGGGCGTTCAAGATGCCGCCTTTCCAGGTGGCTGCTGCCGTTGGCGCTTCTCTCCAGGTGCTCGGCTCTCTGTGTCTGATGATGATGGTTGACTTCATACTGGCAGATGAGACTGGGTGCAAGTGGGTTGGTAAGAGTGGCCTGTGGTGGAGCAGCAGCACCCTGGTTGTGACTGTGGCACCTGCCTGGCAGTCAGTGCCATTAGGATCAGCTCCGGCGTTCTGGGGCAGTAAGTTTAGATGAAAGGGTTCATTAAACAAATGGGTGGATGGAACTATAGATAGATAGATAGAAAGATGGATGGATGGATGGATGGCAGATAGACAAGTGGAAAGGTAGAAAGTGGATCAGATGGATGGATGAACAGTAGACAGATGGATAAGTGATGAGTACATAAATGGAAGGATGATCAGATATGTGGATGGAAGGACATGATGATAAATGGGCAAATACACAAAGAATGGGCAGATGGGTTTATAAAATAAAGAGGAGTGGAAAAATGGAACAATGATGGAAGGATAGATGGCAGATAGAGAAGTGGAAAAGTGGATGGATGCATAGATAGTAGACAGTAAGATGGAGGGGTAAAGGCTATATAAGTGAATGGATGGCCAGATGATAGACAGGCAAATAGACAGATTTGTTTTAAGAACTCTGACAGGTTTTATAAAATATAGAAGGATGGAAAAATGGAAGAATGATGGAGGGATGGATGGATGGATAGCAGATCGACAATTCAAAAGGTGGACAGATGGATGGATGTATGGACAGTAGACAAAAGGATGAGTGATATGTACATCAATGGAAGTATGGCCCAATGAGTGGATGGATGGACAGATGATAAATGGGCAAATACACAAAGAATGGGCACATCCCCACATACATGCAGATTTGTTTAACTGGTGACCCTAAATTTGCTGCGTCAGCCTATTGAATTGTGCCTACCCAGCGGCCGATGTTCCTGAGATAACCCTGGCCCACTGCAGCCTTAAGTCAGATTATGAAGATCTGACGATTTTACACTTGAAAGCTGATGGCCAGTGGATTCAGGATGGCAGTCGGCTTTCAAGGCTGAATCTGGAATAGGAAAGAGCAACTGGGGGATAACTGTCAACAAAAATGACACAATAACGGGCCGGAAAACAAGAGCAGCAGCAAAGGACCAAAGATAAACCAAAGTCATCAATCAAGTCAGGTGTAAGGTCAGGAAGATGGAAGGAACCTGAGAACACTGAAAAGCCTGAGGGAAGTTGAGCACCAGGTAAGTGGAAATGCAAACCTAAATACTGCAATTAATTAACAGTTGATGACAGGTGACAGATGAGCTGAGGTGCCACCGCTAACATCAAGGTGGGATCAGAGATGGTGGGGCCATTAAGCAATAGGTAATAGATAGAAAGATAAATAGAAGGCACTAATTGATATGGAAGGAGCTATACAGCAGATATCGGGGATTATGTTGAATTATTTCAAATACACCGATAGATATAAAGTCACTATATTATAAATAACTAGATAAAAGGCACTATATATAGTACTATCAATAGATATATATAAAAGGTATAGATGTGGAAGGAGCTATACAGCAGATTTAAAGGGCACTATTTTACAATATTTCATACACACTAGATATAAAGACACAATAAGATAGATAGATAGGAAAGACACTATATAATAAATAGATAAGTGTAGTTGGCAGGATTAGATAGATAGATAGATAGATAAGCGTAGTTGGCAGGATTAGATAGATAGATAGATGGATGAAAGGCACTATATAATTAATTAATAGATTCAGTAGATCTCTGACAATATACAGTATATCTCCCAGTTATTTTTATTAAAAAGTTCCTATCTGTTTCTGAGTCCATACAAGCAAACCTGACTGACAGCTTCAAAAATGTAAGATCTGAAAGAGTGAGACTGTAAGAGATCACAACAATACACCATTGTGGTCTGACGGGATGAGACTGTAAGAGGACGACTGATACACCATTGTGATCTAAACAGATAAGACTAAAAGAGAGCACAACAATACACCATTGTGGTCTGACAGGGTGAGAATATACAGTACAAGAACACAACAACAGTGTTAAGATAGGTAAATTACATTTTAAATTTTTCTTTAACCTGTCTTCATTTTTAATTTCCATTTTGAACTATGGAGATATTACATGTACCGTTTGAAGTTGAAGTCGTCGTTTTATTTTAACGCTATGTTTAGGGGTTACTGCAACACCATCTTGTTTTCTAACGGGTGCCGCCATTTTGTTACACCTTTGCAGTGATGTGGTGACCCGTGGGTAGGGGGCGTGGTCACGGAAGTAACATGTGATTACGTCATCGATGTGACCCCATACAGGATGTCCAAGATGGTGGAGATGAACTCTTAAAGACTTCATGTGCAAATCTACTCTAATGATTCTCTGGTGTTTGACTTCTGGTTGTTTTTATCTGTTTTTTTCCATTCTGATTTTTTTATTTACATTTTGGTTTTGTTGAATTATCTTTTCCCCTCCTTTAACCGTCACCTTATCGTGGTGGAGGGGTTTGCGTGTCCCAATGATCCTAGGAGCTCTGTTGTCCGGGGCTTTATGCCCCTGGTAGGGCCACCCAAGGCAAACTGGTCCTAGGTGAGGGATGAGACAAAGAGCGGTTAAACAAACCTCCTATGAAGAAAAACCATTTTGGACGGCGTTTTCCCTTGCCCGGACGCGGGTCACCGGGGCCCCACTCTGGAGCCAGGCCTGGAGGTGGGGCTCGATGGCGAGCGCCTGGTGGCCGGGCCTGCACCCATGGGGCTCGGCCGGGCACAGCCCGAAGAGGCAACGTGGGTCCCCCTTCCCATGGGCTCACCACCTATGGGAGGGGCCAAGGAGGTCGGGTGCAGTGTGAGTTGGGTGGTGGCCGAAGGCGGGGACCTTGGCGGTCCGATCCTCGGCTACAGAAACTGGCTCTTGGGACGTGGAATGTCACCTCTCTGAAGGGGAAGGAGCCTGAGCTAGTGCGCAAAGTTGAGAGGTTCCGGCTAGATATAGTCGGGCTCACCTCGACGCACAGCTTGGACTCTGGAACCAATCTCCTTGAGAGGGGCTGGACTCTCTACCACTCTGGAGTTGCCCCCGGTGAGAGGCGCCGAGCAGGTGTGGGTATACTTATTGCCCCCCAACTTGGAGCCTGTACATTGGGGTTTACCCCGGTGGACGAGAGGGTAGCCTCCCTTCGCCTTCGGGTGGGGGGACGGGTCCTAACTGTTGTTTGTGCGTATGCACCGAACAGCAGTTCGGAGTACCCACCCTTTTTGGAGTCCCTGGAGGGGGTGCTAGAGGGCATACCTTCTGGGGACTCCCTCGTTCTGCTGGGAGACTTCAATGCTCACGTGGGCAATGACAGTGAGACCTGGAAGGGCGTTATTGGGAGGAATGGCCCCCCTGATCTGAACCCGAGCGGTGTTTTGTTATTGGACTTCTGTGCTCGTCACGGATTGTCCATAACGAACACCATGTTCAAGCATAGGGGTGTTCATATGTGCACTTGGCACCAGGACACCCTAGGCCTCAGTTCGATGATCGACTTTGTGGTCGTGTCGTCGGACTTGCGGCCACATGTCTTGGACACTCGGGTGAAGAGAGGGGCGGAGCTGTCAACTGATCACCACCTGGTGGTGAGTTGGCTTCGATGGTGGGGGAGGATGCCGGTCAGGCGTGGTAGGCCCAAACGTGTTGTGAGGGTCTGCTGGGAACGTCTGGCAGAGCCCCCTGTCAGAAGTAGCTTCAACTCCCACCTCCGGCAGAACTTCGACCACATCCCGAGGGAGGTGGGGGACATTGAGTCCGAATGGGCCATGTTCCGTGCCTCTATTGTTGAGGCAGCTGACCGGAGCTGTGGCCGTAAGGTGGTCGGTGCCTGTCGTGGAGGCAATCCCCGAACCCGCTGGTGGACACCGGCGGTGAAGGATGCCGTCAAGCTGAAGAAGGAGTCCTACAGGACCCTTTTGTCCTGTGGGACCCCGGAGGCAGCTGATAGGTACCGGCAGGCCAAGCGGAATGCAGCTTTGGTGGTTGCTGAGGCAAAAACTCGGGCGTGGGAGGAGTTTGGGGAGGCCATGGAGAATGACTTTCGGACGGCTTCGAGGAGATTCTGGTCCACCATCCGGCGTCTCAGGAAGGGGAAGCAGTGCAGTGTCAACACTGTATATGGTGGGGATGGTGCGCTGCTGACCTCGACTCGGGACGTTGTGGGTCGGTGGGGGGAATACTTCGAAGACCTCCTCAATCCCATTAACATGCCTTCCAATGAGGAAGCAGAGCCTGGGGACTCAGAGGTGGGCTCCCCCATCTCTGGGACTGAGGTCACCGAGGTGGTCAAAAAACTCCTTGGTGGCAGGGCCCCGGGGGTGGATGAGATACGCCCGGAGTTCCTCAAGGCTCTGGATGTTGTAGGACTGTCTTGGCTGACACGCCTCTGCAACATCGCATGGACATCAGGGACAGTGCCTCTGGATTGGCAGACCGGGGTGGTGGTCCCCCTCTTTAAGAAAGGGGATCGGAGGGTGTGTTCCAACTACAGAGGGATCACACTCCTCAGCCTCCCTGGAAAAGTCTATTCAGGGGTCCTGGAGAGGAGGGTCCGTCGGATAGTCGAGCCTCGGATTCAGGAGGAACAGTGTGGTTTTCGTCCTGGTCGCGGAACAGTGGACCAGCTCTATACCCTTAGCAGGGTCCTGGAGGGTGCATGGGAGTTTGCCCAACCAGTCTACATGTGTTTTGTGGACTTAGAAAAGGCATTCGACCGTGTCCCTCGGGGAATCCTGTGGGGGGTACTCCGAGAGTATGGGGTACCGGCCCCCCTGATAAGGGCTGTTCAGTCCCTGTACGATCAGTGCCAGAGCTTGGTCCGCATTGCCGGCAGTAAGTCGAACCCGTTTCCAGTGAGAGTTGGACTCCGCCAGGGCTGCCCTTTGTCACCGATTCTGTTCATAACTTTTATGGACAGAATTTCTAGGCGCAGCCAGGGTGTTGAGGGGGTCCGGTTTGGTGGGCTCAGGATTGGGTCACTGCTTTTTGCAGATGATGTTGTCCTGTTTGCTTCATCAGGCCGTGATCTTCAGCTCTCTCTGGATCGGTTCGCAGCCGAGTGTGAAGCGGCTGGGATGAGAATCAGCACCTCCAAATCCGAGACCATGGTCCTCAACCGGAAAAGGGTGGAGTGCCCTCTCAGGGTTGGTAGCGAGATCCTGCCCCAAGTGGAGGAGTTCAAGTATCTCGGGGTCTTGTTCACGAGTGAGGGAAGAATGGAGCGTGAGATCGACAGGCGGATCGGTGCGGCATCCGCAGTAATGCGGGCGTTGCATCGGTCTGTCGTGGTGAAAAAGGAGCTGAGCCGCAAGGCGAAGCTCTCAATTTACCAGTCGATCTATGTTCCTACCCTCACCTATGGTCATGAGCTATGGGTAGTGACCGAAAGAACGAGATCGCGAATACAAGCGGCTGAAATGAGTTTCCTCCGCAGGGTGTCTGGGCTTTCCCTTAAAGATAGGGTGAGAAGCTCAGACATCCGGAGGAGCTCAGAGTAGAGCCACTGCTCCTCCGCATCGAGAGGACTCAGATGAGGTGGCTCGGGCATCTGATCAGGATGCCTCCTGGACGCCTCCCTGGTGAGGTGTTCCAGGCACGTCCAACCGGGAGGAGGCCCTGGGGAAGACCCAGGACACGCTGGAGGGACTATGTCTCTCGACTGGCCTGGGAACGCCTTGGGATTCTCCCGGAAGAGCTAGAAGAAGTGGCCGGGGAGAGGGAAGTCTGGGCATCTCTGCTCAAGCTGCTGCCCCCGCGACCCGACCTCGGATAAGCGGGAGACAATGGATGGATGGATGAATTATCTTTTTTTTTTTTTTTTTTTTTTTTTTTTTGTTCAAACTGGTTTTGACTTTTGCTTTTAGTTTCGGTTAGCATTTATGTCGTTTTCCTCTTCGTCTGTGTGTCTTTCTCTACTTTTTGCAGAGCACGCTGGCCTTTGAGATCCGCCAGGTTCAGACTTTAAGAAATCCCAAGGCCAGGCCATTATGATGTGGCAGGGTCCGCCTGCATGAGGACACAACTACAAATACAGACGTCTGAGAATCGTCTGACAGAACAGACACGTAAGAGAGCGCAGTTAGACTTCACTGGGATTTGGACAGGATCAGGTAGGTACTGGTCAGGGGAGAAGCTGAGCTCCTAAACCTGAGCTTATGTGGAAATATACTAAGCGGGTCCCCTGGGACAATCTCTTCGATGGAGTCAGCATTTATATGAAATGGAAATGTCAAAATCAATGGAATAAAGCCTGTTGAAGTCTGACAGGATCACCACACATTAATAGGTCACTGAGATCTAGAAGACAGGATCAAAGGGTGAGAAAACACAATTATAGGGGGATTGGATGAGTTTAGAATGTAAGGAAGCGCACTTGCAGGACAGAAATGTTCAGCCTGCTGACAGCACATCTGATGAAAAAGGAGTTGAGGTCTGATAAGATTAAATTATAAAGGAGCACATTAACAGGCTGCTGAGATCTGACAGGATCAGACAGTGTAGGGGGCCACAGGAGTGGGATGGACTCAGACATTAAGAGAAACCGGTAGTACGTCACCAGGATCAGACACGTAAAACAAGTGACAGGATCAGACTATATTATATGGCAGTGGTTCTCAAACTGTGGGGCAGGCCCCCCTAGGGGGGCACGAAGTAACAAAAAGGGGGGCGCGAAGATGTGAAAAAAAGAAAACAAGAATCGAAAATATGAAAAATACATCTATTGAAACCAAAAGAAATTAACTTAAACTACATTGTGATACTAGAAAAATAAATATAGAATTAGATAAATGCTGCGGTGGGTTGGCACCCTGCCCAGGATTGGTTCCCTGCCTTGTGCCCTGTGTTGGCTGGGATTGGCTCCAGCAGACCCCCGTGACCCTGTGTTCGGATTCAGCGGGTTGGAAAATGGATGGATGGATGGATGGATTAGATAAATGTCGATAAAAGTTACATAGGTATAATAAAATATACATCTATGATCCATCATTAATTAAAAAAGAACAAATTGGAATTATTGGGCTCCTTTCAAAAGGGGGGCGCGATTAAAACTGTTATGAAAACTTGGGTCGCAAATACTTAAAAGTTGAAAAATGCCGCTATATGGGGACACAGTGACAGAACCGGATTGGAGCAGACTGAAGAGTAACACAGGAGCAGACATGAGGAGACCACAGCTATTGTGTAGTTTACAGGGATGGCACAGGATCAGACTTTAAAAGAGCACAGTTACCCACCACAGATATCTAGAGTTTTAGACGGCAGCAGAACCCTGACCGGAACGTACTGGAAGATGGCACAGTTATCGGCCATCATGTTCTGACTGACAGATTCAAGTGTAAGAGAGTCACAACTGTCATTCCTGTGGAGTGGAGAGGAGAAGGCAGAAGGGGAATCATCTGGTTACTGGCCACTGAGATCTGACAGGGTCAGCCCATTATGGGAGCCCATAGTTACAGATCCTGATATCTGACTGGATCAGACCAAAGAGTAACAGAGTAATAGTCCACAAGGGCCACCAGAGCAGACTTGTATACGTAATAGGGATGGCACAGGATCAGACTTTAAAAGAGCACAGTTACCCACCACAGAGGTCTGAGGTCTAGAACACTAGACGGCAGTAGGACCCTTAGAAGATCACACTGAAAGGCAGCACAGTTACAGGCCATCATGTTCTCCCTGACAGATTCAAATTTAAGGGAATCACAACTGTTGTTCCTGGGGAATCGAGAGGAGAAGGCAGTAGGGGAATCATCTGGTTACAGGCCACTGAGATCTGACAGGGTCAGGCCATTATGGGAGCCCAGGCACAGCCATGAGCCATGACAGCATCAGAAACTGAGTAAAGACAGATACTTTTCACTGGAGTGGTACAGGATTGAACTGTTAAAGGAATGAAGTTAGAGAATGAGAACGTCTGACAGGTTCACACTACTGTATATACAGTATGGGAACCTAGTTATGGCTTCTTATATCTGATTGGAACGCATGTCAGTGAGAGCACTGTTACAGACCCCTGAACAGGCGAGAAGATAACTCGGTTGCAGGCCACTGTGATCTCTTACAAAGGATTTACCGTATATACTCGCGTTTAAGTTGGGGTCTTGAAACCTGTGGCTTGTTTTGCATGTGGTGGCTTGTTTTGTGTCTCATTATTATTTGGCTGCTAATTAAGGAAAAAGAGACAACAAAGGAGCCTGAGTCAAGTGAATTAAAATGAAGACAACAGAAGTTAATAAGCAGAAAAAACTGGTCACTAATTAAGAAGATGGTTAGAATGAAAACCTGCAGCCACTGCGGCCCTCCAGGACGGGAGTTTCGACACCCGTGGTGTAAAAGAACAGAGAAATGCAGATGCACGGAGGCCTATCAGGATTAGATGTAGCACAGTTGCAGGGCGCTACTAATTTTATGGGAACACAAGTGGAACTCCGATACGGGCCGCGAAAAAATGACTGGATCAGACTCTGTGATCAGTGCAGTGATACGTCACTAGGATGGCACCGCACAGTTACACTTACTGCTCATTTCTGATAGGATCAGTCTGCACGGCTGCAATGGCGTAGTAAGTCGGGTATAGTTCATGAGAAACAAGGGTTCAGACTTAAAGGAGACATAGTTAGAGTTAACTGGGGTGGTAGGGATGCATACTGCAGCAGACCCCCGTGACCCTGTAGTTAGGATATAGCGGATTAGATAATGGATGGATACGGACCAACATTGCTTTCAGGATCAGACTTAAAGATAACCCAGACAGGGTCAGACATTATCTGGTCACAGGGATAAAGATCAGACTTATACAAGCTACTTAGTTACGACAGGATCAGATCTCAAGGTAACACAGCCGTGCATCACTAGGGTGGCACAGGGTCAGATGATAGGGGAGCACAGTTACAACTTAACTGCCAACTCGGGTCAGACTTTGTGACATGGTTTGATGGCAGAGGGTCATACTGTCTAAATGAATACAGGTGCAGACCACCCAGGCCTATCGGGATCAGACGAAAAGGTCAGCCAGACTGAAAATCAGACGGGCTCGGTCAGGTATTGTCTCATCACTAAGGTCAAGATCAGCCGTTAAGGGAACCCAATTACGGCCCGCCGAGGTAAGAGCTGAGAACCTGACCCAGGTGCTGACTGAGTGAACGGGGGTCTTACTGGGTAAATGTCGAGTGAGAGATCCTTGTCCCACTGTACTCTGGGATCTTTGACAGGGAGATGCAGATGCAGGCCACCGAGGCCAATCAGAATCGGTCTCGAGTGAGTGACCCAAGCGCAGATCACCGAAGTCAGACCAAGTCCAACGTGATCTGATGACAGAAATCAAAAACCGGCTCAAAGGGACTCCAGACACAGGCCGACGACAGGATCAGACATGAAGGAGAGGCAGCTTGGTGAAGCCGAGGGGCTTTCAGAACTCGACTTGGTGGGAAGAAATAAGTGGACAGGACTGGCAAGCTTTGTTGGCCTGAATGGCCTGTTCTCGTCTCGATTGTGCGAATGTTCTAATACCCAAGAGAACTGAGACTTGAGAGCTTGGGTTGCATATAACCTGTTCCGACGGCAGAGTGCTATGGCTGAACTAAATTAAAGTGACCACTCTGACTTCAAGCTCAGGAAGACTCCAACTTTGTCTTGAAGATGATGCATCAGAGCAGGTGAGCGGCCGCTACCCCTGTGAAGAGGTCAGACGTAAACCTCCATATTAAGAGTTCTGATGAACATCACAGGCAACCACAGATGCTCAGGCCTCCAAAGTGCCCCGTCGTTCCAGAAACTTCTTTAGGCTCAGGGGTCTGCAAGGTGGCGGCGGCTCAGGTTACAAAGAGAAGTGAAGGTCAGCCGGTCGAAACGCTCCCCTCACATGGGAGAATGTTTTTTCTTCCATCCTCTCCTGCTGCCGGAGACTCTGAAGTCCTTCCAGCTGACAGGTCTTCTCCTGAAAGTCATGCGTGCCTAATGCGGCGTGCCGCTGCTGGGATAAGTACTACTCACCACCTGCCGTCATCCGACACGTTCCTCTCGGGGCGGCTTTGAAGATCCGCAGACAAGTCCCGTCCTGAGATGTCCTGAAGGAGGCTCGCCCACCCTGGGAAAAGAGGATGGCGGGAAGCGCCTGGAGGTCCAATTGCAAACGGGAGGAAGGAGCAATGGAAATGGAAAGACCAACGTCAAGGAAACTGCGGTGTAAAAACCCAGCGGACTGTAAATAGTGAAGACAAATCACACGGTGACGCGCAGAGCGACGAAGACTCGACCAGGTGGGGTTGGCTTGTAAGGAAAGAGACTTCAGGACCCCCTCCAGACCTCTGAATGCTCAAATACATTAATCAGGAGAACCAGCGAGGGCCAGACAGCCTTAAACAATGGATCATGCCATTAGACTTGTCAAACCGGCCTAATCCAGTTCAGGGTCACTGTGGCACCTGCATGTGTATTATGAGAGCATGGCATGTAGGAGGATGAATCTTTTACTTGTTTATAGCGCCTTTCTGAAGTGAATTCTTAACCCAGCGTAAGAGTTTTCATGTTTTCTATCACTGAAGTTTAAGCACGGTGGGCAGCTCAGGTTCGCCACAAGTGATATGATATCCTTTGGCTTTGATATGGCGCCTTTTACGTAAACACCTTCCTCAACTAGCAGAACTGCCTCCAGCATCCTACAGTTGTGCTTGAAAGTTTGTGAACCCTTTAGAATTTTCTATATTTCAGCATAAATACGACCTAAAACATCATCAGATTTTCACTCAAGTCCTAAAAGTAGATAAAGAGAAACCAGTTAAACAAATGAGACAAAAATATTATACTTGGTCATTTATTTATTGAGGAAAATGATCGAATATTACATATTTGTGAGTGGCAAAGTATGTGAAGCTCTAGGATTAGCAGTTAGTTTGAAGGTGAATTTCGAGTCCGGTGTTTTCAATCAATGGGATGACAATCAGGTGTGAGTGGGCACCCTGTGTTATTTCAAGAACAGGATCTATCAAAGTCTGCTCTTCACAACACGTGTCTGTGGAAGTGTATCATGGCATGAACAAAGGAGATTTCTGAGGACCTCACAAAAAGAGTTGTTGATGCTCATCAGGCTGGAAAAGATTACAAAACCATCTCTAAAGAGTTTGGACTCCACCAATCCACAGTCAGACAGATTGTGTACAAATGGAGGAAATTCAAGACCACTGTTACCCTCCCCAGGAGTGGTCGACCAACAAAGATCACTCCAAGAGCGAGGCGTGTAATAGTCAGTGAGGTCACAAAGGACCCTAGAGTAACTTCTAAGCAGTTTACAATATTTGAAGGCTGAGTGATTACCGAATGCAAAGAGTCCAAATTAAGGATGGGGACCTCATTCTTGTGTGTTTTTATTTAGCGCCTTTCCATAGTCAAGTCTGCATCACTTTAGAGGTGCAGCACACCTTGGAGGAGGGTGAAGGTGGAAGGTAAAGCAACACATTTAAATGAAGGACCGAACCTTAAATCTCCTGCCTTTAATTTGTGGCACCTGCCTGTGTCACTTCACAGGCACAGGTCAGCATCCTTTTGTTTCTGTACTCCTGGATGCTGGTGTAGATGCTGTCACGTGAGTAAGGGACAGCCAATCTAGTGACTGTAATTCCACTGCCACACCAGGGGATGGTGCTGTTTTCAATTGTCTTTCTCTCGTCTTCCACACTCTGCAGGATGGATGACTGACGGCCATAACACCGCTGGTGTCACCGTCCAATTGGACTGTCCTCTTCCAGCCGGGTGGACCGAAAACCAGAAGCTCCTCTATCTTTGCCAGTTAAGTACTGAAAACGTCTCTGCAATTACTGCATAATTTTTTTTTGTTTGTTTTATAATCCAATTAAAGAGGGTTACCAGGCTAGTACCCCAAATCTTTATTGTTGTCCTTGGTTTCTCTTGCAGTGGCGTAGTCGGCAGGATTTGTTGCTATGATGATGGAGCAACAGATTGTGGCAGCTCTGCGCACTAAAGATCCAGGTTGGGGAACAATGGACTCTACTCACCCAGGTGGAGGTACAGAGTCAAACACGTGTTGCCCTCCGGTAGGAACAGCTGCTGGGTCTGTCCCGGGTATTGTTGCCATTACATACAGATGACTTATATTCTGGTATTTGAGCGTACAGCTACCCGTCATCACTAGGAGGGTATGGAGTGGGCACACATAGTGGCGCTGTTCTTGAGGGGACTGGCTCAGCTGGCTTATTTTGACCTCAACGTACAGGATTATGATCAACTCAAAGCCAAGGTGCTGCTGACGCACACCGTTGGTCCAGACCAGCAGGCAGGGGCAAGGGCGTGGAGAGTGGCCAACCTGCTGAACCCTGGGGCAGAGGCGGGCAGTGGTTATGGCCAGAGACGCCTAGTCCAAAAAGGGTGTCACAAACACGCGATTAGGAGGCAGCCAAAAGGTCCAGAGGTGAGTGAAATATCGCAAGGTTAGGGGTTGGAACAGAGCACAGGCCTGCGGAAGAATAGCAATCCCATTTTTTTTGCACTTACCTCCATCATTTCTGGCTCCTCCTGTGAGGCTGTTACAGACACAGCCTTGAATACATCACTACCGACTCCCAAAAAGGAAGTCACTTCCAGATCCCACTCTGATGACGTCACTTCCGTCTGCCTGTTATGACGTCACTTCCCGGTCCCACTCTGATGATGTCACTTCCATCCACCCGTTATGACATTACTTCCTGGTCCATTTCTGATGACATCACTTCCATCTGCCTGTTATGACGTCACTTCCCAGTCCATTTCTGATGATGTCACTTCTGTCCGCTCATTATGATGTCACTTCCCAATCCCATTTCTGATGATGTCTCTTCTGTCTGCCTGTTATGACGTCACTTCCCAGTCCCACTCTGATGACGTCACTTCCGTCCACCCGTTATGACGTCACTTTCCGATCCCATTTCTGATGACGTCACTTCCGTCCGCCCATTATGACGTCACTTCTCAATCCCATTTCTGATGACGTCACTTCCGTCGTCCCGTTATCACGTCACTTCCTGGTCCCACTCTTTTGACATCAATTCTGTCTGCCTGTTATGAAGTCATTTCCCGGTCCCACTCTGATGACGTCACTTCCGTCCACCCGTTATGACGTCACTTTCCGATCCCATTTCTGATGACGTCACTTCCGTCCGCCCATTATGACGTCACTTCTCAATCCCATTTCTGATGACGTCACTTCCGTCGTCCCATTATCACGTCACTTCCTGGTCCCACTCTTATGACGTCAATTCTGTCTGCCTGTTATGAAGTCATTTCCCGGTCCCACTCTGATGATGTCACTTCCATCCACCCATTATGACGTCACTTTCCGATCCCATTTCTGATGACGTCACTTTCATCAGCCCATTATCACATCACTTCCCGGTCCCACTCTGATGATGTCACTTCCGTCAGCCCGTTATGACATCACTTCCCAATCCCATTTCTGATGACGTCACTTCCGTCGGCCCGTTATCACATCACTTCCCGGTCCCACTCTTATGACGTCTTTTCCGTCTGCCTGTTATGAAGTCACTTCCTGATCCCATTTCTGATAACATCACTTCCGTCCACCCGAGATGACATCATTTCCTCTTCCATTACCACTTCCTTCCTATCGCCGTCATATATAAGAAGCTACTGTTCTCTGTACATTTGTCAACTCTTGAATGGTTGCTGACCAATTTGCATGAATCTTTGCAGCAATCCTCCGGACATTATAAGGGGGCCGATCCCCAACTCTTTTTTGAGATTCGGCTTCCCTTATTTTGTAACAAGAGACAGTGGGGAGCCACCTCAAGACCCACCGATGAACATCATGCACCTGAATGATGGGATGGTAGCCATTCCTGTGCCAGTCTGGTCAGCACAAATTAGCTGTTAGGTGGCAAAGGGGGGTAAGAGAGAAACGATTAGGGACGGGATGATTAGGGGTCAGAATGACCAGGCAGTGGTGGTCAATTTAGAGAGGACATCGGGTTACACCCTGCTGCTTTTGAAGGACGCCCTGGGATCTCTCATCATCACAGAGTCAGGACGCTGATTTTATATCTCACCCGAAGGACGGCGCCAGTTTTTACAGCACAAGCGTTCTCGTCTCGGCACAAACCGGGTAAGCGGCCCCCTGCTGGCCTCACCAACTCCTCTTCCAAGTTTGTCCTAAGTGGTCTCCCATCCAAGTACTGGCCTGGCAGAAACGGGCTTGGCTTCAGGTGGTTGACCTTTTGGGACGTTCAGGGCATATGGCAGGTGGCAGCTGAAGATTTGTTCTTAATAAACAAGTGAGTCAGGAATGAAGCCCAACCCTGTAGTCTTATGATTTTATATTGCAAAGTGAGTGCCACCTTATGACTCTTTGCATGCCCACTCCCACACACTGGGGTCTACTGGCCAGCTGGACAACTGACTGCTTTAAATGTCCGCGCATTTCTACAGCTCTTGAACTTTATCAGCGGCATCGACTGCCACATCCCTGTATGCTGACCCTTTGACGTCTTCTTTTAAAAAACTGACAATGAGTTGGCCAGCCTACATTAACCCCCAAGCAGACAAAGTCAGACCATGAAACGCCTCTCACTGACCCCCAACTCCTACACGGGGTTCAAGCAATCCACAGTGCCGTGCCATGCATGCCACCGAAACCTGCCACCTGAGTTCTCACCCACAAAACCTGCCAGGTGGACGAGGACAAGCACAGCAGGCTCCTTACACCTGTCACATCTAGACGGGTAGCTCCCCATTCGGGCACAAGACCTCCTCATTCCAACCCCACCGCTGCTCCTCAGTGCGACCAAAATCAATTTCAAGATTCAGGCACAGAGCCTCACCGCCTCAAGTTTTTAAAACTCTGTTTTTCCGAAACGTATTAAATCTCTCCGGGGGCTTTCATGTTTTGCCGGCAGTCACATTAATTTCACAGAAGCATTAATAAGGCCCCCAGAAATGCAAAAGTGCTGTTGTCGGATTTTTTTGTATTAGTATTATATTAAAAATTAAATGTCACAAAGAAATTTTAGTTTTTTTTGCCTCAATAGTTTAATTGCCTTTTGGCAATTCTGAGAAAGGTGACAGCTCAGTAAGCAAAGAAATAAAAAATCTGAGAGTCCAGAAACAAAGAGATGAGGAGTCGGAGTCGGACCACTTAGGGGCTTTGGTTACAGTCGTTAAATAACGAGACATGAGAGCTGATTGGATTGGCAACGCAAAAAAGGCCTTACTGTATGTGTGTGTGTGTGAGAGTGAGAGTGTGTGTGTGAGGGTGTGTGTGTGTGAAAGTGTGTGTGTGTGTATGTGAGTGAGGGTGTGTGTGTGAGAGGGCGCGTGTCGGCAAGTGTGTGTTTGTGCGTGTCTGTGTGTGAGAGAGAGTGAGTATGTGTGAGTGTGTGTGAAAGTGTGTGTGTGTATGTGTGTGAGGGTGTGTGTGTGTGAGAGGGCGAGTGTGTGTGTATGTGTGTAAGGGTGTGTGGGCGTGTGTGTGTTTGTGCGTGTCTGTGTGTGAGAGAGTATGTGTGAGTGTGTGTGTGTGAGTGCGAGTGTGAGTATGTGTGTTTGTGCGTGTCTGTGTGTCTGTATGTGTGTATGTTTATGCGTGTGTGTGAGAGAATGAGTATGTGTGTTTGTGTGTGTGAGTGCGAGTGTATGTGTGTGTGTGTGTGTGAATGCGAGTGTGAGTATGTGTGAGAGTGTATGTGTGTGTGAGTGCAAGTGAGTGTGTGTGTGTGAGTGTGTTTGCATGTGTGTGTGGGGGTGTGTGCATGTGTATGTCTGTGTGCGAGTACATGTGTAAGTGTGCGTATGTGTGTTTCTGTGTGTATGTGAGAGTGTGTATGTGAGTGCAAGTGTGGGTGTGTGTTTGTGTGGGTGTGTGTATGTGAGTGTGTGTGTGTGTATGTTGGTGTGTGTGTGAGTTCACCTTGTGATGGACTGGCACCCCATCCAGGTGTTGTTCCTGCCTTGTGCCCAATTCTTGCTGGGTTAGGCTTCAGCTGTCTGCAGCCCTGCCTTGGATAAGCGAGTTTGAAAATGGACTGATGGATGTGTGTGCGTGTGTGTGTTTGTGCAAGAGTGTGTGTGTGTGTGTATTGTAGACAGTGGATTCAGAAAGTATTAAGATTGTCATTGTTATTGTTAATAACAATACTGTTATTGTGAATAAATCTTCAATTTCCAAAGATCCTTTTGTTGTCTTTCTGTCTACAAGCCAGGGGTTTATGGCCATCCCTCCTCTTGTGGGACTTTGTGTAATACCTTGAGACTTTTCTAATAGTCCTGCCAGCTCTCCTTCTATGAAACCTGCAGCTTGCAGTGAGGGGTGAGCTTTGTCTGGGTTGGCTACTGGAGGTTCCTGACTTGCTAAGGACTTTTGTCCTGGAGGTCTCACACACATTTCTTTAGGTCTCAGACTCCTCCACACAACACAGAAAATATCATTCACGTACAGTGGGTTCAGAAAGGACTCAAATCCCCTTCACCTTTTTCACATCTTGTTACGTTGCAGGGTGGCACAGGGCCTCAGTGGCAGATCGGGTGCCTTCAGTAAAGAAAGAAGCCAGGATTCGTCTCCTAAGTCCTCCCTGTGTGGAGTTTGCATGTTCTCACCATAACCACCTGAGTTTTCTTCAAATGTCCAAAGACATGAAGGTCAGGTGGATTGCCAATGTTAAACTCCGTGTCCGTGTGTTTCTTTTTGTGTGTGTGTGTGTGTGTGTGTTCACCCTGCAATGGACGGGCACCCTGTCCAGGAGCAGCACATGGAGTAGTGGTACCCCAGAAGGAGCGTTGATGAAGCCCTGAGTGACGGCTCTGAATACTTGTGACAAGGTGAGATCTCAGTTTTTATATTTAACCAATTTTGTTCAGATTTCTAAAACCACGTGTTCACTTTGTCATTCTGAGTGTTGCTTCGTGAGGTAAAAATTGAATTGAAATGATTTTAGAAGAAGGCTGCATGTGAATAAAGTGAAGGCGCTATATGTGCATACTGCATGTAGCCATCAGTCCACGAGAATTAGCTGTCTTCTTGTTTTGTATAGAGCCTTTACATACTCCATGGTGCTCAATGGGTCCAGTACCATATTTGAAGCGGTAAAGCGACAAGCTGAACTGGGAAACCGAACCATCGCCCTCTCTTGACTCTTCCATGTAACATCTTAGCCACTAGGGGGCAGTCCTGCCTGAAAAGAAGGCGCTCGCAGATCGCGGGTTTAGGCGAAGGCGTTGAGATCGGAGGCGCACGACGCCTGTAAAAGCCGCAAAGCTCCGTCCTGAACGGGACGCCCGCCGTTATTTTGCAGCGTGGTCTTCATCCAGCACGCAGCACTTAGTGCACGATTTATGGCTGTCCAGTTCGAGTTCAGTTCCCTTATAAACGATAGGACTGCCACCCAGAAACGTGGGCAACGTCACATGCTCACGTGACTGGCTGCCTCCAATGAATTTTGAAACCCATGCTGCAAACACCGTGTGACCCTGAGCTGGCATGGAGAAAGAAAAGAAGTGGAACCAGCTGCGTCTCTTATGTCCTAAGTCGCTATGGATAAAAGCTTCAAGCCAAGTACGTAAATGTTAACGTAAGTTTCTTATTTCACGTCCATCTTGGCTTGCTTTATGACGTGAGGTAACCCAATGGTTAACACCCCTGCCACACGTCTCCACGGACCCGGGTTCAAATCCAAAGCGAAAGGTTTCCTCCAGGGTGGCCTGTCACATCCTCAAAAAAAATTATACTGCTGTGAAAAAGTAAGTACACCCCATGAAACCTTTATATTTTATTTTAGCCATGTCATATCATGATTTAAGTATGTTTGGTATTTGGCACACTGTATTAATCCCCGAGGGGAAATTGTCTTCTCACATGAACTTTGGAGGACAGAGTGCAGGGTCAGCCATTGTACAGCACCCCCCCCCCCCCCCCCCCCCCCATACCGGAGCAACTTTCAGTTTAAGGGCCCAACAGAGTAGGATCCCTTCTGACAGAAACAGGGCTTTGAACTGGCAACAGTGCCCTCCATCGCCTGGCAGTCTCCAGTGTCTGTAGATCAGTGTTTTGGTGTTGTGACCCACCATTTCCCCATGTAAATGTCTTCAGGACCCCCTTGGTGAATCAAGCGTGATCAACCCACCATACCTCACTACCATTATTAACAACAGAAACATGCAACCCCCCCAGTGGCAGCTCAGCGACCCAAAAGTGGGCTGCAACCCAGTGGTTGAGAAACCCTAAAAGGTGACGCAGCATAACCCAGCATTCCACATTTTCATGCTGAAGTCCAATGTATCATTAAATGAAACGTAACTGCAAAATTTAAATGTGGAAAGAGTACGTCCACCTCTGCATTTATCACTTCAGACATCTTCACAAGATAGGACCTTCTCTGAGGTGGTCTGCTTTTAAGCTCAGACACCAAGTTCGGGTTGTCACCACAAGATCAAAGGAGCTCTCTGCTCCCCTCACAAAGAAGGTTCTAGATGGCTATGGGATCTACAAAGACCTCAAAACAATTAGAAATCAACCAGTGAGCTGTCTTGAAGATCATCTACAAGTGGAGAAGATTTCAAAGAACTGCCAGCTTGTCTGGGCCAGGATGCCCAAGAGAGCAGAACACAAGGATTTGAATGAAGTCTCTTACGAAGCCTTGAATTGTCATCATGGGACCTCCAGGTATCGCTTGCTACTGTTGATGCCAAAGTGCAGGGGTCTCCCATTGGGAAGACGCTGAACAAATGAGGTCTATATGGGCATGAGAGATATGCCAGGAAGAACATCAGGGAAAGTCACCAAGGCAAAGAGCAGGACCTCTGGAACAATGTGCTCAGGACAGACGAGGCGACCAATCAATCATTTGACCACAGTAACAAAAAACCAAAGATGGCATTTTACCAGAAGAACCCGATAATAACCATGAAGCGTGGTGGTACTTGTGGCCTCAGTGCCTGGACAGCTCACCATCACAGAATCCAGCAGGAATTCTTCACTGTGCCAGAGGGCATTGGAGCAGAAGGTGAGCCTATCTGTCAGAAGGTAGGCCTTGCATCGTGGCAAGGACCCTAAACACACCAGTAAAGTCAAAGCCATTAAGATATGTTGGGGTCGGGGGGGGGGGGGGGGGGGGGTGTTATCTGACCATGCAAGACTCCCCTCAAACATCACACAGCTGCATGGGGGAGTGGGAAAAACTTTCTACCAGACAAAATCAGTCTGCTAGACAGGGAAATGTCGACTTGAGGGGGCAGTGCCAGGGGCATTTACTTTTCACAGATGGAATTGGCACATCTGTTTATTTTCTATTGACTAAATTTCCATTGATTGATTAAATGAAGAGGAAACGTTGACACGTCTACTTGTGGAAAATACACTTCATGGGGTGTACTTACTTTTGCACACCGCTGTATGAGGTGGGCAGATCGTTGATTTGAAATGGTCACAGTGGTCGTGAAGGGCTTCTGGTTTACACTTTGCTGCCCAGTGCTGCCGGACCCTGAAGTTGCGCCTGTCCTTAACTCAAAATAGGGGTCTAAAGAGTCCACTTCGGTCTGTTCAGGTTCATTCCCCCCCACCCCCCTACACACACACACTATTGCAGTACTGCATCCTCCAATCAGCTGAATTGATCTAAGGGCGGCGGTGGGCGCAGCCTCTCCATGCAGCACCAGGCACAAAGCAGGAGCGAAAACGGGACAAGGAGCCAGTCCTTCGCAGGTGTCCGCGCACTTGAAATGTTTGAATGTGAAAGGAGGAGGAGGAGGAGGAAGAAAAATCGCAGGTGAACACGAAGAGAACGTGCGAACCTCACACAGGTCAGTGAACCCGCGAAGGGCTCTCGGCACTTCGACAGCGCGTGTCATTTTACGAACTGCTCCTCATTGCATTTGCAAACGTAACGTATCCGTGTGTGATATTTAATTTACTTATCGGGCGATGCACCTCCTTGACTTGCACTTACAGATTCATTTCGACACGGCAGCCCACCTCCAGTTTAGCGATAATGTGGTACGACGCATCTTTGAAGTCATCCGGCCATTTAGCAATTTTCTACACCGTTTGCCCCGATGAGCTTCGTCTATTTGTAGATCGCTCCGGATGAAAGCTTCCACTAAATAATAAACAGGATAACAAATTACAGAGGTACATAAAAAGTCAGATATGGGGATGCCCAGAAAAATACAAAAACCCCACCGGAAAAGAGAGAAAAAAACAATCCCAGCCGAAGGTGACAAGCGCGGGCACCGAAGAGCCGGCAGCCCGCCATCCGGAACAGCGGCAGCAGCAGCAGCTTCGGTGTGTGCAGGTGGCTTTATCACCATGGAAACGAGCGAATATCTTCGGATGGGACGCAGAAAGGAAGGGACTTTGTGAGTGTCGTTAGATCTCAGTCTGCGACAACCACGTGCAGTTTTAGACTTGAGTGGAATGATCAGGTTAATTAATTTAGACACGCATGCGCAGGAGAGCAAACGACAGATAGAATACAGGCACTATATGATAGATAGATAGATAGATAGGCTTCTACATTCATTCTGCTCTTGAAAATCTTGTTTTTTTTCTACAATTAGAGACTCAAAGGTGTTATATTGGGGATAACTAGCTATAGATAGACAGATAAGACACTTTGGCCTTATAAAGAAGCGGAAGAAATAAATATTAGTCTAACATCACAGGGTTGCACGCTCCATCCTCAGTTTAAATGATTTAAGTTACCAGGCTGCAGGAATGTGACAATAATTACATTGTACCTCTACACTGTCTTGGGATGTCGCTCAGTACGAAAGGCACTATATAAGATTGCAAGGTTGTGGCTGAGCCTTTATCACTGAGAAAATCTCTCCACAATGTAAAAATATGCAAAATAATTATAACATTCTTGTCCTTTGGAAAGGTGCTCACTGTGAAAAGCGCTAACGTTGCGGGTTCAGTTCCCACCACTTTTCTACTTATAAAGTGCCTTAAACATACAAACCATTTTTCACTGACTTGTTTTTATGGTAATGGGAAAGTGCAGCCCCCAGTACAGTTGTAGATCGCAAGGTTGCTGGTTCAGTTCTCGCCATTGAAGTTGAGGAAGTGACTGCCATTGGTCACACAGTTGTATATACTTAAAAAGTTCCAGTCCTGATAATAAGTAAGATCTCCTATCTATCTATCTATCTATCTATCTATCTATCTATCTATCTATCTATCTATCTATCTATCTATCTATCTATCTATCTATCTATTATATAGTGCCTTTCATCTATGTATCTATCGTACCTTTCATATCTATTATATAGTGCCTTTCTATCTATCTATCTATCTATCTATCTATCTATCTATCTATCTATCAGTGCCTTTCACATCTGTCTGTCTGTTCCTGTCTATTATATATTGCCACTGTCTACCTATTAATAGGTTAGTAACGGTTTATTAATAATGTATTATTTATATTTTTGTACAAATAGAGAAATGACAAGTACATCCAGTCAGCTGCTCTATTTGTGGGATGCTAGAATAAAGTGGTGAGTTTTCATTCTGGTATTAAAAAGCTGAGACTGAAGGGGCACCTCTTATGCCAGCAGACTGATCTTTGTAAAGCTTTGGGGTCCTGTCAGTAAAAGCTTGACCTCCCACCATTGTTTTATGATTCCTTTGAATCTTAAGAAGGCTGTCATTTTCAGGTCTCGGTGTGTGCTCTGGTTTGTACTGTAAGTATTGATAAGTCCATATTGTTAAACACAGCCTTGACCAATCTAAGGCTTTAAATGTTAAAAGGTGGATTTTGAATTCAACCCTAAGCTTAATTTGTAGCCGATGCAAGGAACAGGGGTTATGTGTTTGTACTTTCTAGTTCTTGTAATGATTTACTGCAGCAGTATTTTGAATTCATTGAAAACTGTATAAAGAAGTATTTGAGCAGCCAGTGAATAACGCACTGCAGTGGTAAATCCTTCTAGAAATACATGCATGCGTGAATGAATATCTCCATATCCTGAATATTTAGAAATCGTTTTAGTTTTCCAAAATTTTTAAGTTAGAAAAGACATGTTCTGGATAGCTTTGTAACGTGTGCTTTAAAAGATGTGCTGGTGTCAAGATAATGCCTAAATTGTGAATATACTGGTGAAGAATGTCATATGGGAGGGAGTGTTTTCCATTTTATCTGCATGCCATACTAGACCTCTAAAAAAGACAATACCAGTAAAAGGTCCACCAGTAGCTTTCTCCATTCCAGGGTGAGCTTTTATTTCTAGATTTCCGTTAAGCTTTTAACTCTTAACGCTCCCTCCTTATCCAGCAAAATCGCAGCAGACGCCATGCGTAGTAACAGCCACTAGGGGGAGTAGACGACATTCACTCCAACTAAAGTGTGACAGCTGAGGTGTTGATCATGAGAGATTCAAATCCTGGAACTGTATTATGACGGGTGTCAAGCATTTTAACGGTGCCCTTTAGTAGCCATGCCAAGCCATTGTGCGATAAGGCCACGGGCCTTCTGACAGCCCTCAGTCAGGGTGAATATCCAGCTCGGCTGTAGTGGTTGACATGCAGCCTGCTGCACTATGGCCATTGCGTCTGGAATGAAGAGATAACCATGAAATCAGTGAAGCTGTCGACCCAGGCACCTGCGGCACTGGCGGCAAATAAATGCCAAGAGAAGGAGATGGGCTATGGGGGTAAGAGCCCAGGGACAGAGGTGTGAGTGGCATCTATCATATAGTGCCTTTCACATCTATCTATCTATCTTTCTATTATATAGTGCCTTTCACATCTATCTATCTATCTTTCTATCATATAGTGCCTTTCACTTCTCTCTATCTATCATATAGTGCCTTTCACATCTATCTATCATATAGCGCCTTTCACATCTATCTATCTATCTATCTATCTATCTATCTATCATATAGCACCTTTCACATCAATCTATCTATCTCTATCTATCTATCCATCATATAGTGCCTTTCACATCTATCTATCATATAGTGCCTTTCACATCTATCTATCTATCTATAATATAGTGCCTTTCACATCTATCTATCTATCTATCTATCATATAGTGCCTTTCACATCTATCTATCTATCTATCTATCATATAGTGCCTTTCACGTCTATCTATCTATCATATAGTGCCTTTCACATCTATCTATCTATCTATCGTATAGTGCCTTTCACATCTATCTATCATATAGTGCCTTTCACATCTATCTATCTATTTATCTATCTATCATATAGTGCCTTTCACATCTATCTATCTATCATATAGTGCCTTTCACATCTATCTATCTATCATATAGTGCCTTTCACATCTATCTATCTATCCAGTTGTAGATCACAAGGGCGCTGGTTCCCTTTCACGTCCTGTTGTTGTCCCGTCGATCTCATTCACGTTTGTTAAGTTCAGTTTGAACAATTTAAGAGAAACAAGGCTCGTTTATTTCCCCAATAGTCTTAATTCAAATATTTAGGAGATTAACATTTATAATTGACAGGCACTAAAGTAAATCACCCTTTCCAATATTAAGGTGTTTTCTTCCTTTCAGTTTTATCAACGAGTTCTCCTCCCAGCTCTTTCCCGGACCACATATCTTATCATATTCGTATATCACACACACTCATTTCTCCCTCCTACTTCATCACTTCATACATAAAATTCAAGAGAAATGTGCGTTAAATTAGAAACAACTTCACCGCCACCACTGCTCTCGCATCACACATCTCCAGTTTTGCACATAAATTCAAAAGATCCCGTGAAATATTCAGAAAAAACAACAATTTTTGATGGTTAAAAAATACCAGTCTTAAAATGAATATAAAATAGTGAAAGCCTACCAACATTTTAACACCGTTTCATAGATAGATAAATAGATGTGAAAGGCACTATATGATAGATAGATAGATATAGATAGATAGATAGATGTGAAAGGCACTATATGATAGATGGATAGATAGAAGTGAAAGACGCTATATAATAGATAGATACTCCTGATGCATGCTGGGATAGGCTCCAGCTTCCCCTCGACCCTGCTCTGGATAAGGGGCTTAAAGAGATAAATGGATGGCTGGATATGACAGACTGTGTATAACAGAGAAATGTCATTTCAATTCAAACAAAGGCTTCAGCGTCACAAGCGGACTAAGACCACCCAGATGCAGGTAATCTCGTCGGTAAGAGTGCTGACTCCCCACTTTGAGCAGATAAAAGCTCCGCATCACTCCCCCTTGCTTTTGAAGTGCTCTGTTTAAGTGGTGGGGTACATTTAAGTACGGTGGGGTGTTCTCGTCTGAGAGCTGCAGTTTTACTGACTTCGTTTTGAAGGGTGGGGCAGTGAAACCTGCCGCTCCCCGTGAGTCACTCCGTCTTTGGGGACGACAAGTTCACGGCGATCTGGCAGAGCGCGGCTCTCCAGGCCACTGAACGAGTGGGTTATTAAAAGTAGCGCCAGCCCCCCTCGCCAACTCACACCCCCGCCCCTCCTTCCCACTTGCCGTTCGCTGGATTTTCTCCTCAGCAGCGCAAAACCGCAGCGCAAGATGAGCACGACGGCGAGCAGTCCGGTGTTTCCTTCTCGTGGTCTGCTGAAACTGAGATCGGTTTCGTGAAGGTCACCAGCGGGATCGGGCGGGTTGCAGCTGCCCACCCTGCGGACTGGATTCGGGGAGCACAAGGCGCTTTGGCAAGTTGTAATAATCAGCGCAGCGCGTCGCCTCCCCGCTCCATAATGAGATTATGCCAAGGCTGAGAAAGAAAGCAACGCAAAGCGAAATCAGAAAAGGCTTGTGGGACCGAGTGGGCTCCGAGCGTCCTGCAAACGCAAATGAGTGAAAGCCCCGTGCCGCAGAGACTGCGAAGTGGAGCGAGCGCCACTGACCTAAATTGAGCGCTCGAGGAGGAGCCGAGCTTAGCGGAGCCAAGTCGCGGGCAAGGACTCGGGAATCCCATCTCTCCCGAAAGGCACCGCACCTGGGCGGATCCTTTGGCCAGTCCGGTACCGTACTGCCGGTGCTCAGCTCACGGAAGATACGCCGAGGAATGTATGTGGGGAACCGCTGAGTGAACACACGGACAGCAATTTGTGAACCGAACTCTTGACCAGGATGCTTCGGAAAAAAGGCTCCATCCGTGCCTTGCAGGTAAGGCGTCTCAGTACACTCGCAAAATACTGCTGTGGAATTGTTAGGCGTGCTGACCGCTGGCTTGTGTCTCAATAAATAACTACAATAAAATAAAAGTATCAGTCTTGCAGTCGACCAGGAGCAGCATATCTGCATACAAACCCTTTTGCTGCATAAAACTCACATGGTGTACGTACGGGAAACGAAAGCGAGGCCGACGGGGAACTGGGCGACCGTGACAGCTTAGCCAAACTACCGCAGCAACGGCGGAACATCGACGGGCACTTCGGCGGGCTCCAGAAAAGTGCGCTGCCAAGACAGAGGGGCGCGTGGCCGGCCGACAGACAGACAGACAGGGACACCTCACTTCTAACAGAAAGAGCGAGGGAAACGGGGGTGGGGGGAGGTTGGGGGGTCATGAGGGGCTCGTCAGGCGCTTCAAGCTGAGCGAACTTACTGGAAAAAAAACGGAGCGGAGAGGAAAGAATTCTGGAAGTGCGGACTCGTTACGAGATCAGTCTGTCTGTCTGTTAGCGAGTGGCTTTACTCACATTGTCTGTCTGTTCTCTAAAGCCTTTACTGTCCAGCTGTGTAGATATGGAAGGCACTTTATGCTATCTATCCATTTTAAAGTATATCGCCTTTCAGGACTATTTATTACACATTAGAAAATTGTGACAATAATCGGCAATTCAGCGCAAAATGCTCGTCCAGTAATAGTGCCTTTCAGATCGATCTGTTTGTCTATTATACAATACAATGCATTTCACATCAATCGATCTGTCTATATATTATACAGTATACTTCTAGACCTACCTACAGTGTCTGTTATATAGTGTCTTTCACATTGATCTATCCTTCTATTATGCAGTATCGTGTCCTTCAGATTAATCGATCGGTCGATAGATCTTTGCATTATACAGTATATAGTGTCATTCATATTTATGAATCTACCTAAAGATCTGTTATACTGTATAGGTCTATATATATATATCCATACATCTTTTCATCAAATCAAATTTATTTTTCACATATAAATTTTATACAGTACAGAGAGTAGAGTGAAATGCTTAGTTGTGCAACTCCAATGACTGTTTCTTTAAAACGAATATAAAACGATAACAAATAATACATGACTTTATATATATCAAAAAACATTTGTAGAATTTTAAATATGTGATAAATAGATAACTTCATAATTTAAATAACTTCATGGAAGAGAGTTAATAATAGGGCAACTGTAGCAGGTATCTGTCAGTATGCAGCGATGGTTAAGGCTTTGGATTTTACACCCCAAGGGTCTGGGAATGAATCTGGGAATAAATCCCACTACTGACACCTTGTGACCCTCAGCAAGTCACTTCACCTGCCTGGGCCGCAATTGGAAAAAGAAAGGAAACCAACTGGATGAAGGCATCAGCCAAATAATAAAAATGGATCTGTTATGCAGTAGTGTGTTTCAGCTCTCTTATCTTTATGTACGTCTTTTTCAAACCATCTGATGCTTTTCATGTCTATCTGTTACAATAGTATCTATCTATCTATCTATGTGACACTGCCAACACCGCTAAAGTATCTATCTAGTATATAGTGCCTTTTATATCTATCTTTTAATACGGGGCCTTTCACATCTATCTATCTAATCCTGCCAACTACGCTAAATTATCTGCTATATAATGCCTTTCACATCTATCTATCTGGTACTGCCAACTATGCTAAAATATCTATTATATAGTGCCTTTTATATCTATCTATCTATTATACGGTGCCTTTCACATTTATCTATCTATCTGTTTATCTATTATATAGTGTCTTTCACATCTATCTGGTACTGTCAACTATGCTAAACATCTATCTTTGTAATGTGTATAGTGCCTTTCATATCTATCCATTAAATAGCGCCTTTCATATCTCTATCTATTATATAGTGCATTTCATATCTCTATTATATAGTGCCTTTCATATCTCTACCTATCTATCTATTATATAATGCCTTTCATATCTCTATCTATCGATTATATAGCGCCTTTCATAGTTTTCTATTATATAGTGCCTTTCACATCTATCTATCTATTATATAGCGCCTTTCATATCTATCTATCTATTATATAGCGCCTTTCACATCTATCTATTATATAGTGCCTTTCATATCTATCTATCTATTATATAGTGCCTTTCACATCTATTATGTAGTGCCTTTCATATCTCTATCTATCTATCTGTCTGTCTGTCTTCTAGTGTTTTTCCTATTCGTTTATCAGTCTCCTATTCAGCATAGTGCTTTTCATCTCTTTTATCTCAGTCTTTATGTTCTCTTTTCTAGAGTTCCGTTCTGTTATATAGCATCTTTCATACCTATCTATGTATCTATTATTCAGCATCGTGCCTTTCCTATCTATCTATTTATTTATTTACCTCAGTTTTTTATGTGCCAGTCTCTGTTCCAAACCGTGTAATGCCTTTCATACAAATCTAGCTTTCTCTTATGTGGCGTCTTTCACATTATCTAATTTTCATTATAGTGCCTTTCAGATCCTATCTATTCATCTCAGTTTTTTTGCGCTATGGCTCCTTTTCATGCCCACCTCTGTATCTGGTCCATACTGTAGTACCCTTCATATTTTCCGAACTGTGCACACAGACTTACTGAAAACCCAAATCTTCCCCAGAAACAGTAAACCCCGACTGCTTGTTCGCGTTCACGCCGGGTAGCCCCCCGTACAGTAGCGTGTTTGGCCGCCGCATGAAGTCGCACAGCCGCTCCCGTTAAGCCGCCCGCCTGCCACACGTTTTACCGATGCGCCTTTTCAACAAGCGAGTCGTTTCTCTTTTTTGTCGGTTTAACGAGTGATTGTGATGTTTTAAATGAGAGTCATGTCTGCCTACTCCAGTTTACGACAAAACGTTTGCATTTCCAATGAAGATCGGCGGTCCCGAGGCCTCCTTTCTTTTGTTCTGTTCTTATAATCAAAGGCAGTCCAGTTCTACCCGGTGACGCGTCTCTTTTCATTCTTGACCCCGAGCCTAATATGAGATGAAGACGGATAGGAGCCATTAATACTCATCGGACATAACACTCGAATGTGAGCAGAGCGCAGGTCAGGAATGAGTTTCACTTAAAAAGTTAGAAGGCCATTCACCCAGTTGGATGGCCGATGGCTGACTGGTCCTGAATCTGCGGGAGTCCAACAGCGGAATTCTAAGAACTGAACCCCCAGTATACGCTGAGGATGTACGAGTGGGCTTTTGTAAAAACGCAAACCCTAAACTGTGTTCACTGAGGTCCACTCACACGACCCGCAGACCCTTGCTGTCCGCGTACGGTGCACGGTACGGACGGTCGAATGTGCGCGGCGTAAATGGGAGCCCGGCGAAGTCAACAAATGCACGCTGATTGTCGTGAAGACAAAGTCCCGAAGCCCCCCGCGTGCCTTTACTACTTGGAGGATTTCCCAACGAGTGACATTCACTCAGCGCACGGCCGCTTTGTGGAGCCGCTTGGCGTGTTGGATTTATGAGCTCCCCGAAGGCTCAGCTGCTCGTGACAAGCCGCCGCGGTTGTTTGCTTTGCGTTCTTGTGGTCGCAGAGACCACCGCTAACCCCGACTGCTTTTTTATTTTCTTATTTCATGGAAGTCAGGCGGAGAGCACACGCGGTGTCCATTTGCACGCCGATTTTACGGCTTTACGAGCGCACAGCACAGACGGAATCTCCCACCGGCAGGTGGGCTGCAGCACGCGCAGCGCTGGTCATCTTTAACTCGGGAAACTAAACTGCTGCATGAGATAATAATGGCCGTGGAATGCTTGGCTGACAAGGGAGAAAAGAAGCGGCGCTGTCTGGGAATCGCGTTACAACGAGCCTCGGAGCAGTCGCGGCGCTTAAACGAATACGCCATCACTACAGAATGAGAATGAGACTGCTCCCCAAAACGAGCTCACCTCTGTGTGCCGTTTGCATGTTCTCCGCGTGTCGTGTCTACCAAAGAAACGCCATCATATTGGTGGGCGAGCGGGGACACAGACAGAAATGGAGTCTAAACCTCAACAAGAGATCAGGACCAGACAACGGATGGAGGACAAGTGAAGCACTGCGGCAGACCTCACTTGCGCTCGAAGAGATGACGGCTCCTCGAATTAAAAGATCATCCGAGCAAAGCCGTCTGGGCCTTAAAAGAAAGTGTGGCGCTGTCACTCAACGCGCGTGGGCGTGGCCAAGGCGACAGAGCCCGCTGGGAATTATATTTATATAGCGCTCGTCTAACAAGAAACGCCCACCTCTGAATTCATTCATCTGTTTATTCATTGATTTCAGACCACCGCCCATTCATATCTTACTTCATTCATTCCTTTTCTGAGTCCACTTAATTCAATCCACAGTTAATTGATGTCTTCATTCTCTCATTCATTCATTTTCCTAAACCCACTTATTTCAATCCACAACTCATTTATACCTTTATTTTAATGTGTTTATTCATTATTTCATTCCTTCATTCTTTTTTAATCCTGCATACTTCAATACGCAATCCAATTATGTACTCGTTTGTCCATCCATCCATTTTCCAACCCGCTGACTCCGAACACAGGGTCACGGGGGTCTGCTGGAGCCAATCCCAGCCAACACAGGGCACAAGGCAGGAACCAATCCCGGGGCAGGGTGCCAACCCACCACTTTACTCGTTTATTCATTCATTTATTTTCTGAACCCATTTACTTCAATCCATGGTCCATGTATGCCTTCCTTCCTTATTTTTTTTAAATCCTGTTTACACAATCCATTTATGCCATTTTCAGAACTAATTTACTTCAATCGGTGTATGTCTTTATTCTTCACGTCTTCCTTCCTTCCTTCCTTCCTTCCTTCCTTCATTTATTCATTCATTCTTTTTTCAATTGTGCCTGCTTCAACACATAATCCAATTTTGTCCCCATTCATTCATTTTATGAACCCATTTACTTCAATCCATGGTCCATGTATGCCTTCCTTTTTTCCTTCCTTATTTTTTTTAAATCCTGTTTACACAATCCATTTATGTCATTTTCAGAACTCATTTACTTCAATCGGTGGTCCATGTATGTCTTTATTCTTCACGTCCTCCTTCTTTCTTTCATTCATTCATTCTTTCTTTTTTCAATTGTGCCTACTTCAACACATAATCCAATTTTGTCCCCATTCATTCATTATATGAACCCGTTTACTTTAATCTGTGGTCCATGTATGTCTTTATTGTTTTTGTCTTCATTCATTCATTAATTCATTTATTTTATGAACCCATTTACTACAATACGTTCCGTGTATGTCTTTATTCTTCATGTCTTCCTTCCTTCATTAATTTAATTCAGTAAGCGGTCACGAGAAGCCGGAGCCTTTCTCAGCGACGTTTCCGTGGCAGTCCTGAAGGTGACGCTAGTTCACGCATGCGCACACTCGCGACTCCTCTGTCTGGATTGTGCGCGCACACGAGTGATGTGATGAAGACATGAGATGCACCACGCCACCGTGCCGCTCTCTTTCTTCAGTTGCATCCATCTACCGCGTAACTCGATCCGCCGTACGGCCCTTTTTGTTTTTGGGGGGGGGGGGGGGGGGGTGCCTTTTCTTAAACCGCACGGGCCGGCCGTGACTCCGTCGGTCGCGTCTGAATAACGCGTTCCAATTTAAAGCGGAGATTGGAGCCAAGCGCTCTGGTGGTTTAATGAGGGGGGTTTTAATTATGAAGATCATTTCCCAGTTTTCAAAGCTGATCGTCTCTTAATTAATATTCCTCAAAGTGTACTAGTTAGATGGGGGAACAATCTACATTTGCATTTCTGCGATACAACTCCACGTAGGCTAATTAAAAATGGGCAGTTTTGTAAAAATATTATTATTATTATTATTCTAGTAGTATTAAGTGGCGTAGCCAGCGCTTCTGCGTTTTCTTATCCGCGTCTCTTTGCTACCCGTTGATTTTACGCCACAGAGGGGCTTCCCTTAGACGGCCAGGAGCCCGGAGCCAAAGCTTAGACTCTAAATTGGCAGCGCGTGAATTTGCTCTGCACAGCCCGGTGTCCCTGCCAGGGTGGGTTTCTGCCCACCTGTAAAAACAGGCTAAGTGTAAAAAAAAATAAATAAATAAATAAATAAAGTGATGAAGGAAACGGACGGACGAACAAGCACTGAATTACAAAGCGTTTGGGTTGGTGTTGACAGTAACAGGCGATTTGCTTTCCGATTGCTTGTAATGTGCGTTGGCATGATGGGGTGGGCACTGTGTTAAACTCAGACTGAGGGAACGTGCAGTGATGGACTGGCATCCCTTCGTGGGCCAGCCGCTTGTCCTCTGCACCCAGTGCTGTAACGATATGCTAAATGAGGGTCCATCCAGCCCTCCATTCATCCGTCCATCTTCACATCCTCTCATCCAGAGCAGGGCTGTGGGCAAGCTGGTGTCCATCCCAGCAAACTGGGCGCAAGGCAGGAACAATCGTTGGATGTACTCGTTTATTCATTCGTTTCTTTTCTGAACCCATTTACTTCAATCCATGGTCCATGTATGCCTTTATTCTTCCTTCCTTCAGTCATTGACTATTTTTGTAGCTCCCCTCACTTCAGCCCATCACAGGACACACAAACACACTCACACACACAACTTGGAGATGTATGGACAGCTGATTGATCACAAAGCGTTGTGATGTTCACCATGAAAGGCGCTATATTTATTTTCTCCTTTATTTTTAAAGGGTTTTTAGTGGTGGATGTGGTACCACGGATTTGTAGTTAGAGTGAAAGATGGGCGGCCCATCCAAGGTTGGTTCCATCTTTGCTGCTGGATTAAACCAGTTTGGTTGTGTTTATGGTTGAAGTCACAGCGATGGGTGGGCGTCCCGTCCGGGGTTGGTCCCTGCCCGCTGCTCAACTTTGCTGTGATTCTGGACTGGATGATCAGTTTAGAAATGGGCAGGTGGTGGGCTGAAAGTGTTCCATTAGGTTCAGTGCCATGAAAGGCGCTATATAAAATAAATGGGTGGGTCCTGACATTCGTGTTACAGCTGAGATGGCCCTTGTTTCCTTTGAAAATGGATGGATATCATTAAAGGAGTTTCTGCCAAAACAGGTCCCCAGTTTAACCGCATTGTCCTTTTTAATGCTTAGGATTAGAAATGCTGGATGAGGACAAACGGATTTACCTACTGGACTTACGCAGGCTCAGTGTTTAAATTAGCCATGCGGTGCTCACATCTCAAAAGCTCCAAATTGGCACTTTACAGGACTTCTAGTCAGAGGGGACGTCCAACTCGATGAGGTGACAGTTGCTGATCTCGTCACCAGAGGATGTCAGATTACATGACTTATGTTCACAGGGGGTGTCAAGTTACACGACTTGCATTCCACAGGAGCTGTCAAATTGCAAGACTGTTCTTCGCAGGGGGTGTCAAATTACATGAGTTAGAAACTGAAGGGCATATGAAATTACATGACTAGCATTTTCAGGGGGTGTCAAATTACACGACTAGCATTCCCAAGAAATGCCCAAATACGTGACTAGTAACTGTAGGGGGTGTGAAATTACACGACTCTGTGATCACGCTTCAGGACAGTTTCACATTTCCAAGCGACCACAAGCTCTCTCCCTTCTTCTGGAGCGCCCTAATTGTGCCACCCTGATGGAGCTGGTGCTTTACAGGCGCAGCACAGTCACAGTCATTGACTTCTTGTATTCCATTCTGATGCGGTACATAAAACACGCGACATCCAACAGACAAGCCTCTCAATCTAAAACCCCGCCTTCCCTTAGTCCTTCATTTGCATTGTGCTTCCTGCTGAGCGCTCATTGGCTGTCAGGGCTCACATGCACACAGAGCCCGCCCCTACAACGTAAGGCAAATTGAAAGTCGTGTAGTGTGACTGCCTTTATTATCTTTCTCTTTTTCATTGTCTGGATATCTGAGATCTGTTCATGATCTTTATATTTTGACAATATTAAAGAACATAAAATGGGATATGAAAGTGGCATCTTCGAGATTGGCACAGCAGTTGTGGTTATTGCCTCACACCTCTACGGATGGCCAGTTCTTCTTTCTTATACCTTAGTGTTGAACCCACGTGCCAAGATGAGATGAATCAAGCTGGCCACAGGTGCCAGTGTGTAAGAGTGAGTCCCTTGGTGGGTGACATTTTGGTGCCCCGCCCAGGGATGGTATCTTTGGCTCTGTCTAGGGAGATGACTACAAAGGGGTTAAAAATCGAAGGAAAGTGAGATGCCAAAAGGTGTTAACAAATGGCGCGCCTCGTCCCCCAGATTTCACTGCCAGTTTTCCATTTCTGTTGAAGATGATGATGTGACGCCCTCATGCCCGACAGAATTGGGTCAATTCTACTCCCAGTGCCTAAAAAGGTCACTCAGAAAATGTTAATAAATGCCAGTGCGTCAACCTATGAAATGAAGGGCAGATTTTTTGTTTTTTTAATTTCCTCTGGCTTTGCTGTGACAGTGCCACATCTGGCACACTGGCACACAAACTGTGTGGCAACTGCCGCCTCTCCCATCTTGAGGGATGTTCTCAGGGTTTTGATGAAGAAGCCACGGTGACACTCAGACAGCAGGTGGCGATGGGTGACATTCAAACCACGTTGCCATTTGAGGAGCACAGGTCAGTGAAGGTCACAAGACCACCCTGAATGCCCAGATTATTCACCATATTGGGGGCATGACCTGTACCCTGTCCACAGTTACCATGGGGACGAAAAAGTGGGCCGCTAACCTGTCACACCCGACGTACACTGCAGCGCATTGCAATCGGCCCCCAAAATCCGAAAGTTGTGCTGTCTGTCAGTGAGGGATTTGAAATCCATGACAAAAAAGAATCAAAAATAAAAGAGGAAAAGAATGAAATGTGTCACCAGTAGGGGTCCGGGTTCAAATCCCAGTCTAGTGAGTGTGAAGACCGCATGTCCTTTCTGTGACTGTGTGGGTCTCCTGCAGCAATTCCAGTGTCCTGACGCATCCCAAAACATGTTATTTGGTCGTTCTAAACCGGGCCTGTGATGGACTGGCATCTTGCCCACCTTTAATTGTTGCCTTTTGCCCAGTGTTGCCAGGATAGAGACTGGCAACCTGTGACCTCACAGTGTGCTCCATCTGCTGGGGTAATATGGTAACGACAAGCACAGTTTTAAACTCTGGTTTGTGCAGGGTGGACACCAGGGGGCGCTCCCGACACAAGCAATATAAAAGCCCAAAGAGTCTTTACTGTGGGAAACTCTTCCACAACAAGCGTTTTCTTGCCACAATCACAATTATATGCAATAAGCCCAGCCCAGACCTGACCATATCTAAGACTGGGAAATTTCTTAAAGATGTGGGCCAACCTAAAACCATTATGCAAATGTGCAACATTCACTAAAAACATGAAAAATATTTCTTTCAATCAGCCTGTCTTGGCAGCATCCAGTGCCACCCTGGATGGAATGCCAGTCTATCACAGGGCATTCCCAACCCCACACTGCCAGTTTAAACTCCACAACTAGCCTGACGCACACATCTTTGGGATGTGGGAGTAAAACCGGCACAGGGAGAACATGCATTGCCCACACTGCCCATGAGTCAGCTGCCCAAAGCTCTGCGCCACGTTGTGGTATAAAAGAGCAGGTACCAAATCCGCTGGCTACCCAACCAAGCTCATTAAGGCATAGTGTGCCACCAACAAACCAGCAGCGAGTGGAAGTGTCACAGACTGTGCCTGGGAGGTGACGACTGTCGGTGGGCAGTCAGGTCTGTAGGGGTCCAGGTGGAGATAATCAGCAAAATTCACCAAAGAAAGTAAAAGAAGTGAGAAAGTGTGGAGACTCGGAACTGTGAGGACACGCGGTGGGGGAGTCTGCAGAGGACAGAGCTGTGGGGGGCTACAGCAGCTGAAATGGGCCAGGGTGGGCCGAAAGAAAGAAAATGTGTGAGGTACAGGTGATAGGCAGAAATGAAAGGCACTATATGATAGATAGATAGAAGTGAAAGGCGCTATATGATAGATGGATAGATAGATAGAAGTGAAAGGTGCTATATGATAGATAGATGGATAGATAGAAGTGAAAGGTGCTATATGATAGATAGATAGAAGCGAAAGGCGCTATATGATAGATGGATAGATAGATAGAAGTGAAAGGCGCTATATGATAGATAGAAGTGAAAGGCGCTATATGATAGATAGATGGATAGATAGAAGTGAAAGGTGCTATATGATAGATAGATGGATAGATAGAAGTGAAAGGTGCTATATGATAGATAGATCGAAGTGAAAGGCGCTATATGATAGATATAAAAGGCACTATATGATAGATCGATAGATAGAAGTGAAAGGCACTATATGATAGATAGATAGATAGATAGATGTAAAAGTCGCTATTTGATAGATAGATAGATGGATAGATAGAAGTGAAAGGTGCTATATGATAGATAGATAGAAGCGAAAGGTGCTATATGATAGATAGATGGATAGATAGAAGTGAAAGGTGCTATATGATAGATAGATGGATAGATAGAAGTGAAAGGTGCTATATGATAGATAGATCGAAGCGAAAGGCGCTATATGATAGATATAAAAGGCACTATATGATAGATCGATAGATAGAAGTGAAAGGCACTATATGATAGATAGATAGATAGATAGATGTAAAAGTCGCTATTTGATAGATAGATAGATAGATAGATAGAAGTGAAAGGTGCTATATGATAAATAGATAGAAGTGAAAGGCGCTATATGATATATAGTTTTTGTTGTAATGTGATTTTCAAGTGCATGTCCCACATGTAATATTGGGTTTTGGACCCCAAGGATTATGATTTTTACATCCACTTCTTTCATTATCTAATATTTGTAATGTTTAATTTTGATAACATCTTATCATAACACCATATTGTGTATGGTATCATGTTGCCATGGTGATCTTTCCCAGAATCCCTAGCAGAACTTGGGGTCTGTCATCTTGGGTTCAAGTCCCACGACTGTCGTTGTCTCTGTGCAGTTGGCCTGTTCTCCCCGTGTCCCTGGGGGTTTTCTTTGGGGGTCTCTGATTTTCTTCCTGTACCCCCCAGTGATGCTCAGGTTTTTTGCTAGCTGATGGCACTTGACTGACTATTGCGTAGGCTCTGCCAGGTAAGCCCCCCCCATCCCCCCCCCCACCTTGTTTAAGATTCAGTGGGTTTAACGCAGTTATGTTATCATTCAAAATTTTCCCACAAATAAAAAGATTAAAAAAAGACGTGACGCGGAGACAATGCACAAAGTTGATTAAAATCCAGCATTATGATGCATATGAGGGGCCTGTGGGTCAGACCTCCATATGTAAAGGGCCGGCGTTTGAAAGCTGAGCCTTCTGGGGTATTGAAATGAGGCAGGAATTTAATTAGCAGGTCCGCGGCCTCGGTGGGATTCTACTCGAGTAATTACAGTGGCATTTGGGCCCAGCGAGTGCTTCTATTTCTGGCCCTGTTAGAAAATCCGTACCCAGACGTGGAGGCCTGGTGTGGTCTGCTCCTGTGTCCGCAGATTCTTCTTAATTTTCATCCATCGTTCTTCTTTTTTTGCCTCTTTCTGGACCCCCAATTGACATTACTGGGGGAAGAAATCCTGGATGGGAATGCCCTTCGTACCAGAACTTAATGGTGGCCCTCACCAGGTCCTTTACAGATTCACCAAATAATCTAAATGGGACCACCAAGGGAAAAAGTATGTGGGCATGGAGAGAACAGTCAGGCACCACACAGACAACAACCAACCTCAGGGGCACAGAGTTGTGATGCAGAATTGCCAACAACTGTACTGCCATTTCCCTGGCTCTAGATCTGTGAGATTTTGTATTTCAAATAACAGTGCAGACCCCCCCCCCCCCCCCCCCCCCCCAAGGGGGCACCCTGGTGGGCTACCACACCTTTATCTGCTACAGTCGGGCAAAAATAAACTAGTTATATCTGATTTGAGGTGCCAGCTGAGCCATTCTGTATGGATTTAATGCCAGTTATACTGTATGTAAGAATGAATGCCAGTTTATAAGATGACTCACTGGATGCCAGTCTGTGTTTGTAATTGCCATTTTGTAAAAGATGAAACTCTGAAGGCCAGCTTTGCTGCACCGTTTATAAGAGATGAGACTCGATATGCCAGCTACTAAGACTTTCATTCCTGAATGCCAGTCTTGCCACATGCTTTATAGCAGTTCAGTCCCTGAATGACAGTCAATGTGCTTAATTGTCACTTTATAGGTGTTGAGTCTCTGAATGCCAGTCTTGCCTCATGGTTAGTAACAGTTGAGTCTCTGAATGCCAGTTTGTACCCTCAAATGCCAGTTTATAGGAACTGAGTCTCTAAATGATGTCCTCCCACATGTGTTAAAAGAGTGCAGACCCTAAATGCCAGGTTTTCAGGATCTGGATCTCTGTATGCCAGTCTTGACAAGTTAGTGCGTAATGGTTGAGTCTCTGAATGCCAATTCTCACCCTTAAATGCCAGTTTGTTTTTTTTTTTTAAAAACTTGAGTCCTTTAAAATCAAACTTGTTGCACAGTTTCTAACATCTGAGTATCCGAATGCCAGTCCTGCCATTTAGTGTAACAAAGTCGAGTTCATGAATACCAGTTTATGACCTTAAATGCCAGTTTTTTGACACTCGAGTCCATGAATGTGGGAAGGGTATATCCACAAATGCCAATTTGTTGGAGTGGAGTCTAATAATGCCATCCTGCCACACATGGGTTTTAAAGAGATGAGTCCCTGAATGCCAACATAAAGATTTGAGTCCCTAAATGCCATTCCTGCTACATGGTTTCTAACATTTGTGCCACCAAATGCCAGTTCTGCCACTTGGTTTAAAGCTGTTCAGCCAGTTTTTTAAGACTTGAGTCCCTGAGTGCCAGTCTTGCTATGTGGTTTATAACTGCCAGTCCTGCCACTTAGTTTAGAACAGTTGAGTGCCCACATGCCAGTTCTTCCACTTGTATACCCACACACACAGAGCTATAGACGTATTCTCATACAAATATACCTGCATGCACACACACACACACACACACACACGGACACCTGATCACACACAACAGCCAGAGGGGGTCCGTCCCAAACAAATCAGTGCTGACTGATGATCATATAGTGCTGTGGAAAAAGACCCCTGACTGGAGTCCTTGAACATCTTGAGCTTCACAGAAAACCTGAACGTGTTCCCAAAGTAGGAATGGGAACTGAGTCCTGGTGGGGTCCTTACCCAGAAGGAAATCTGTAATGATGATGATGATGATGAAGCATGATGGGAACCATTAGAAGAGCAAGATAATGAGAAGGCTTGACATGGTCCATTGAATATTAGTACTGATGATATCTGATGTGTGAAGACGACACAACAGAGTGAGATGTGAAGAAAACCAGGAGACCACGATGATGAGGATGATGATACAGAACAATTGACCCCTGAGGAAAACAATGATGAGAAAGCTTGATAGGACCAGGTGATGGCACCATAAGAGTGTTGTAAGGTGGAGTCTCAAACAAGGCCAACATGGGTGGAAGACCCCCATAAAGTGCCCCTTCACCGGCCAGCCCACCCAGAAGAAGAGCATCAAGAGCTGAATGAGATGTTCCTGAATTGCCGCCTGGAGCTTCAGCCATAGCACCTTCACGTTCGGCCGTTCACATGAAGCTGGGGTGGTCCCACTAGTACGGGTAGCCGTCGTGTCCCGTGTTCAGAGTACGGGTCAATTCTTAACTCGATTCTCGATGGACCCACAGACTGATGAGGGTTTGCAACTCTTAGAAATCCGACCACAATGGAGAAGGGTCAACAGTGAAATAAAGACAACTTTGCCATTTCCAAAATTGGGGGAGTCTGTAAATCCCCCCTGAGCGAGATTCCAGTCGCCACACGACGACTGATGAGACCTTGTTAACTTTCTATAGTGCCTTTCACAGTGTGTGACAGCTCAGAGCCACATGGCCTGATCGCCTGCGGTGACATCTTCGTACATCAGCTGCTCCCTGCACCTCCACCCACCCCTCGTAATCCTCACCACATTTTAATCTTTCTTGGTGTTTAATCAAAGGCCTGAGGTTCTGAAGTAGGAGACGCACACGGCACACACACAGGCAGACCACCACTGATCCGGACTGAGACGCTCCACTAATCCACAGGGTCTGATCCTCACTCGTGTTGTTTTTGTGCGTCTGACATTTTCTGCCGATTCTTGCCTGAGGATCTGGCTGCCCCCTGTTGTTTTATAGCCTGAAGCCACACCACCCTCAAGGTCTTGTCACAGGTGGTACCACCAGTTCCTCACGGCACACGTTTATGGCACCTTGCCCCCATATTCTGTTTGCCTTTTTGCTCAGATGTGGCCTCATTTGATTGTCAGGCCATCCAATCCTTCTGAGGTAAACCCCCCAGGTCCTTGATAGCAGGAGTGAAGCTGGGCTTGGGGGAGAGGCGGACACAGAGGTGCAATTTTTTTTTTTTTTTTTTTAAAAAGAGGAGCAAATTATTGTGCGATAAAAAACAGATTCCCAACAAGGTGAGAACAAGAAATAGTTGTTAAAACGTGCTAGAAATACGCAGTACCTTAAAATAAAATCGTGAAAGTTGCGCACGCTGTTTGGACGCCACGCTTTTACTTCTGAGTTTTGCCATCCCTCTCACCAAGGCTCAGAGGTCATAACAGAATTCCAGCCCCCCAAACACCACCTGACATTCACACGCAGCCCTAGACGAGACCCCCCCCCCCGAATTAGCTCAAGTTCCAATCCTGCATCCCCCCCACCCTGTCTACATACCCGACAAGCTTCTTATTATAAGGGTCTCCCGCTATCAGCTGACGAGGGACCTGCTCACCTATTCCCCTGTCACGCGCCCCGCGCCGCTTTAAACAAGTGAGCGAACCACGCGCGCGCGTGCGTGCATGTGCTTACCTGCCGACGAGACGGCGCTGGTGCGCGCTCACGTACACCGCCCGACTCACGCGCACTGCTCCCAATGCCCGATCAAACGGCAAGAAAGCCGCAAAGAAAAAAAACAAAAAAAAAAGCGGGTTTTAAAAAACTCTCAGTGTTCCAGTGCGGTGCTGAGGTGCCACCCTACTGCATTCGGGTCCCAATCCAGGTGGTTCGGCGTGTGGTGGGTGCGGCAACGCGCTAACAGCGCATGCTCCCAATCTACGTGTCTGTCTTGCATTTCAAATTAGCGGCAGCGAGCAAACAAGCGACTCCGAAAGATAAGGGGCAGACGGCGGCCAACCAGAGACTAAAATGTCCCTTGATCTATACACCCCCTCATGTGCACCTGACAGGATGCCGGTACGGGCCATTCCTTAAATCCTTATCAGTAAGTCTGAAGACGAACAGGGCACAGTTAATCATATTGAGGAGGACCCCTCTGGGAGAAACTGAACAGCCCTGCAGAAAGCTGGTGAGGGCACACAGAAAAGTAAACCATTCTGAAGGGAGTTGTATCTTCACACAGACATGACAGTCCCTGTTGAGATGAACAAGACCCTTCACTCCAGCTGCCCCTCCTTCTTTTGGACTAGATGGACCTTGAAGTCCAGGCAGGTGCCCTCACAGTCGCTTTCCGCCAACCTTGGCTCCTCAAATCTTTCTCTCTTCCTATCCCATCAGCAGCAGTCTGGCCAACAGTCCATGAAAGTGGGCACTCACTGATGTTAAGTCCTGACCCCAACCCACTCTCCATCTCTGTTTTTATATTTACACCCTGGACTCTCCCACCATACATCCCAGTCTCTCCGACTCCAAACGGTACCCTTTGCCTAACTGGTGTCCCAGTTTCTATTTGATTATATGGCCTACTTATCTTCATGTCACCCTCTATCTCCGTGTTCATCTGGTATGCCCACCTGTGCCCAATCTACCCTACACCCCTAAATCTCTTAAATCTTAATCCATATCCTCTGCCCCAAAGCCCCATCTGTACTGTGAGCTTCACTCTTAGCTCAGGTCAGAGAAGAATAAAAAGAACCGTTGGGGGGGATTGGTGGGGTTGATGGGGGCAATTCACACGTTATGAACACCTGAATTCCATTTTGTGACTGTCATCGGATGCTCTTTATAACACAACCCAAGTTGGTTCACGACATGCCCTACACGTAGACCCCTCGGGCAAAATGGCATTTTGACCGGTTGAATTACAAAGCCAATCAGTGTATGGCACTGCCAGTCATAGCCCATATGGGTCATGGGGTCCCCCTCAGTGTCTGAAGCACAAGCACTAAGCCTGGTAAAGATCTGGCACTGCTCCTCACCTTCCTACTACCCATACCTATGATAGAAACACCACGCAATGGGGACAAGGAGACTGGTAGGAATTGAGGGAAGGATGAATGCAAGGTGGCGCAGTGGGTAGCGCTGCTGCCTCGCAGTTGGAAGATCTGGGGACCTGGGCTCGCTTCCCGGGTCCTCCCTGCGTGGAGTTTGCATGTTCTCCCCGTGTCTGCGTGGGTTTCCTCCCACAGTCCAAAGACATGCAGGTTAGGTGGACTGGCGATTCTAAATTGGCCCTGGTGTGTGCTTGGTGTGTGGGTGTGTTTGTGTGTGTCCTGTGGTGGGTTGGCACCCTTCCCTGTGATTGGTTCCTGCCTTGTGCCCTGTGTTGGCTGGGATTGGCTCCAGCAGACCCCCGTGACCCTGTGTTCGGATTCAGCGGGTTGGAAAATGGATGGATGAATGCAAAGCCTGAGGTGGCCCACCACCTCAGACTGGGGTGACACTTCAATGATGTGAAGCGTACAACCAAGGCATTGCTGGAGTGGCTTTGGGACAAGTCCCTGACAGTCCTTGAGTGGTGCAGCTGAAGCCCCATTGGACATTTATGGAGAGACCTGAAGATGGCAGTTCACGGACACTTCACAGACGCTTCCCATTGATTTATTTTTTATTTGAAGAAAATCACATTCCATAAGATGGTGTCTGACTTATACAATGAAGAAGATAACCTTCCATACAATCAAGTCGAAGTTAACCAAAACAGAAGTCAACCCCAAACTTCGGCAGCTTCCCATCAAAATCCAAGGGCACTTGAGAGGATCTGCCAGGAAGAATGCGATAAACTGCACAAATCCAGGGGTGCCAAGCTTGTAGAGACTCACCCAAGAAGACCCAAACCTGCAATTGTTAGCAAAGGAGCTTCTACAAAGTGCTGAATGACGATTACTATGAAAGAAAAAATATTCCGGTTTTGATTTTTAATAAATTTGCCACCCTTTCTGAGGACGTGTTTTTCACTTTGTCATTATCGGTTATTTGAGTGCATATCGACGGGCATGAAGTGGTGCATTTAATCCTTCACTCAGATGTTTTCTAACCCGCTTAGTCCTCAGCAAGGTCAGGGTGGTGCTGGAGTCTACTAGCAAGGGGCCCAAGGAAGGAACAGACCCTCGACGGGCTGTCAATTATTTAAAATGAAATCTCCAACACGATAAAGTGTGCAGAACATGAAGGGGTCATTCATGCTTTCTGCGTCCACTGTGATGGCGTCCATGTTGGTGTAACCCACAGTTGGCAGGAGGGGTGACTTTCATGTCATTCAGTTAAATCAATGAAGGAAAAGGAAAGCATGTGCCTGGGATTTCGTAAAGTGCCTTCCTCATCATCTTTTTAGGGACCACCGTACAGATGAAGTGACCAGCCCCTGGTCACACATGGAGTCGGTGTGGCAGATTAAACCTTAGCCACTAGGGGGCGCAACACTGTAGCTCAGGCATCCCTTTGCCCTCCCAGTAATGGCCCAGTGACAGCAGCCTGCACCTGAAGGAAACTGAAATGGGAGATCATTTACTTCATGTGGAAAATTCCAGGACTGACCTTGAAATGAAAATTACCTGGGATTGAAGATGATGACGTGAAAACTCCATTTCTAGAATATCCTGTAATGGAATTGCAGTGTGTGTGTGCGAGGTGGTGGTATGGGGGGATTGGGGGGGCGCGCATGTGTGCATATTTGTTCATTTCTTATGTTGTAGTTGCTTGTCCACTCATAATTAATTGTTTTTTTCCTGGAAAAGCCCATAAATAACATCCCCTCCGGAATAAACAGCTTTAGCAATCGTTCCATAACTTGGAATAAATGCGCACCTAATGGGCAGACAAATATTTTCCAGAAAGAGATTATGACCGTAGTGAGCACTGCGTCCATAAATCTTCTCAAATTTTAATGGCAATTCCTAATGTAAAGTTTTGGGAGTGGGGGTTGATGTGGGAGGGGCTTCACTGCCAAGCAGTTTGATTGACAGATTTAAGTGTTGCGATGGAGTCGGCGAGCACACTGAGCACATAAGGCCATTGTGTGTGTGAAGCGCGTGAGCAGAAAGGTTAGGGTCCTACAGCGGGCTCAGAGTATTCAGACCCCTTCACGTTCTGCTCATTTTACTGGGTTGTAAAGTGGATTTCATTCTAAATGGATAAATCTGACATTTTTGCCTGTGAATCTGCAATTCAATAGCCCCGCTATATCCAACTACAGGGTCACAGGGGTCTGCTGGAGCCAATCCCAGTCAACACAGGGCGCAAGGCAGGAAACAAACCCCGGGTAGGGTGCCAGCCCACTGCAGGGCGCACACACACACCAATTTAGGATCGCCAATGCACCGAACCTGCATGTCTTTGGACTGTGGGAGGAAACCCATGCAGACACAGGGAGAACATGCAAACTCCACGCAGGGAGGACCCGGGAAGTGAACCCGGGTCTCCTAACTGCGAGGCAGCAGCGCTACCCACTGCGTCACCAACACTGAAATTTCTGCATTAGAGAAGCATTCAGACCCGCAATTCACTGTTTTGTTTGAAGCCCCTTTAGCTGCAATACCAGCTTCATGCCTTATTCGTAAGTCTCTACAAGCTTTGCACACCTGGATTTGGGCAGTTTTTCCCATTCTTCCCAGTAGATCCTCTCAAGCTCTGTTTGATTGGATGGGAAGCATTGGTAAATTTCCATCCTCTGTTCCCTCCACACACGTTCTATGGGTTGTGCTTGGAACCCCCTCAAGAACACTCAGGAGACGCATCCCGAAGCCAACCCAGCGTTGTATCGACTGGATTGAACCATCACCCCAGTCTGAGGTGGCCTGCACTGTGGAGCGAGTTTTCTTGAAGGACTCCTCTGTATTTGGCTTCATTCCTTTTTCTCACAATTCCAACCAGTCTCTTTGTCCCCATAACATGACATTGCCACCGCTATGGTCCACCACAAGAATGGTATTAGGCGGGCGATGACCAGTGCCCCGTCTTTACCAGACATAGCACTTAGAGTTCTGGCCAGGGAGTTCAATTTTTGTCTCATTGGAGCTGAGAATCTTTGTCTTTATGTCACTCAAGGGTGGCGTCTGTCCGGCCATAAACATCAGCTTGATGGAGAGCTGCTGAGGTGGTCATCTCAGCAGAGAACGTCTGAGGCTCTGATGAAGTGAAAAATGGATTCTTGGTCACCTCCCTGACCTGAGGCACTTCTTGCCTTGTTACTCAGTTTGGCCCAATGGCTAACTCTAGGAAGAGTCCAGGTGGTTCCAAACGTCTTCCATTTTACAATTATGAAGGCCACTGTGCTTTAGGACCACTCAAGACTTTGTAAACGGTTTGATCCGTTTGTGCTGATCTGTGCCTCACCACAGTTTGACCATGGAGGTCTACGGAGAGTTCCTTGGATGTCACAGCTTGGGTTTTCTTGTCCTCGCCAGTGGTGTGAATTGTGGGACGTTCTCTACAAAGGACCACGTGTGCCTTCCTCAATTCAGTCTATCTATCTATCTATCTATCTATCTATCTATCTATCTATCTATCTATCTATCTATCTATCTATCTATCTATCTATCTATCTATCTATTATATAGTGCATTTCATTTCTATCTATCTATCTATCTATCTATCTATCTATCTATCTATCTATCTATCTATCTATCTATCTATCTATCTATCTATCTATCTATTATATAGTGCCTTTCATTTCTATCTATCTATCTATCTATCTATCTATCTATCTATCTATCTATCTATCTATCTATCTATCTATCTATCTATTATATAGTGCCTTTCATTTCTATCTATCTATCTATCTATCTATCTATCTATCTATCTATCTATCTATCTATCTATCTATCTATCTATCTATCTATCTATTATATAGTGCTTTTCATTTCTATCTATCTATCTATCTATCTATCTATCTATCTATTATATAGTGCATTTCATTTCTATCTATCTATCTATCTATCTATTATATAGTGCCTTTCATTTCTATCTATCTATCTATCTATCTATCTATCTATCTATCTATCTATCTATCTATCTATTATATAGTGCCTTTCATTTCTATCTATCTATCTATCTATCTATCTATCTATCTATCTATCTATCTATCTATTATATAGTGCCTTTCATTTCTATCTATCTATCTATCTATCTATCTATCTATCTATCTATCTATCTATCTATCTATCTATCTATCTATCTATCTATCTATCTATTATATAGTGCCTTTCATTTCTATCTATCTATCTATCTATCTATCTATCTATCTATCTATCTATCTATCTATCTATCTATCTATCTATCTATTATATAGTGCCTTTCATTTCTATCTATCTATCTATCTATCTATCTGGACATGGATGAGAAAACAAGGAAGGGTCCAAACCACAACCGTTCGTCAAATTTAATACACTAATCAAATAATCCAAGTCTTATAACTGACAAGTGTCACTCTGTACACAGGACTACATCAATCCTAATAACGCCATGCACTCAAACACAGGAATCCCAAAATTGGATTCTTTGGAGCAGAAAACTTTGGTCTTCATGCCGGCACTTCGCATGTGTCGCCCACTCCCATGGATTTTGGGACGATCACCATGATAACAGTCGACCTCGTATAGTATGGCATTGTGATTAGATGTTATCAGCATTGTGAATATCATAAAATGAAAGAAGTGAATGTAAAAATCAGAACCCTTGGGGTCCAAGACCCCATCATTTATGAACGCCATGCACTCAGACCTCGAGGAAGGCCACAAAAATGGCAGGACGCAGCACATTAGAGCAGCCTCTCCATTTCATCCCAGCCCACCCGTACTCCCCCAAGCTAGCTGACCGGTCAGTTTCTGAGATTTTCACTTCTGACTTGTTGTAAATACACGTGTAGCGTCTACCGTATTATTTTTGTCCTAATGTTTTTACACGCTGCTCGTGACCATTCAGTGTCAACAAGTCCTTGATTTGGTGTCGGCCAGGACCCAAGTACCCCATACAAGTGGCTAATGTCGCCATCAGCAGCAGCGAGGACCCTCTTTCATTCGGCTTCACTTGATGAGAATTGTCAGACTGGGGGGGCTGTCATCATCGAGACCACTATTAAATGGCTGAATCCGTTTGAGTGACAGTATAAACCCCGAGACGGGCTGCTGCTGTGTGTTTGCATTCGTCCTCCTCATTTTATTTTTCATTGGCCACCTGGCAGTGAGCGGAGCATCTGAAGTGACACCAGAGAGCTGGAATGTGACAAACGCAAACCAACGACAGTCATCAAAAAAAAGTGACTTTCCATCATTGCTTTGTTCCAATTCCTTATATATATTTTTTTTGTTTCCTTTGTGAAATTTTCCTGAAGTCAACAAAAATGACGGGAGGCGTGTGAGACGCACGATACTCGGGTCAAATGGCAGCCATGGCAGCCTGAACACATGGAGACCCAAAGATGTTTTTTGTTAAAAGTGTTTTTTTGTAACATTCAGGGAGGCAAAAATCTAAAATGTGCAAACGCCTGAACTCCCAGCTGTTCGCCAATAAAAAATAAATATGATTAGAGTGTAGTGTGATTAAGAAAAGCTAACATCCATAATAATCATTCTTTGCATTTATATGGCACTTTTCTCGCTACTCAAAGCGCTCAGCAATTGCAGGTTAAGGGCCCAACAGAGCAGAGTCCCTATTGGTATTTACAGGATTTGAACCGGTAACCCAACATTCATATTGGAGACCCTTAAACACTCAAAGATGGCCCAGACGCAAATGACTCAGGACTTTGACAAAGACAGGCCGCCTTCAGAGAATTGCAATAAATGGAAAATAACACAAAACTTGCCAGTAAGGAGACTGAGCCCCCCTAAGAGTCCCACAAAGCAAGCTGGGACCTTCACCAACGCATCCAGATGTCGCCTCACTTCAAGGCAGCCAGGCCCTGAACTCCACATGCAAGCTGCGGCCTACTCCTGCACTGGCACTCGGAGGGTTACCAGGTCGAATCCCATAAATGTCAATAGGGACTCTGCTCTGTTGGGCCTTTAACCTGCAATTGCTGAGCACTTTGAGTAGTGAGAAAGTGCCATATAAGTACAAAGAGTTATTATTTATTATTACTCCACCGAAAAACGACTCTGCCTTTAAAACTTCAAAATATCAAAAATGGTTAAAAAATTGAGAGAGGAGCTGCCAGATCTCCAACTCCACTGGACAAGTCCAGCCTTATTATGCAAATGAGAGAAAGGAAGGAAGCACCAAAAAAGGGAAATCAAGGCCCTCTATTTGACAGGTGGGCCGTCCCTCGAAGGAGATTGACAGGAATGAAGGAATGAAGCAGAACACAGAACTGTCATAAATAGAAACTAAATAATAATCAATCAAAACTGACAAAAATACTTAATAATACAAATAAACAACACAATTTTTAATTTTAAAGAATAAAAAAATTAACAAAGAAGACAAACTTTTTTTTAGAAAAAGGCCAACGTGCCCTTCAAGAGAGAGGAGCTGCCAAACCTCCGACTCTATAGGACAAGTCCAGCCTTAGTATGCAAATGAGAGAAAAGAAGGAAGCACCAAAAAAGGGAAATCAAGGCTCTTTATAAGAGGGGGGGGGAGGCAGTCCCTCAAAAATGGAGATTGACAGGTGCCCCACCTCCTGGGTTACCACCCACAAAACATGAGGAACGAAGCCGAACACAGAACTGTCATAAATAGAAACTAAATAATAATCAATCAAAACTGACAAAAAATACTTAATAATACAAATAATAAACAAAATTAAAAATTTTAAGGAATAATAATTCTTTGCATTTATATAGCGCTTTTCTTACTACTCAAAGTGCTCAGCAATTGCAGGTTAAGGGCCTAACAGAGCGGAGTCCCTATTGGCATTTATGGGATTCGAACCGGCAACTTTCTGATTGCCAGTGCAGATCCCTGGCCTCAGAGCCACCACCACGTTAATTAAAAAATTAACAAAACAGACAAAAATATTTTAGAAATATGCCAACATGCCCTTCAAGAGAAAGGAGCTGCCGAACCTCCGACTCTACAGGACAAGTCTAGCCTTATTATGCAAATGAGAGAAAGGAAGGAAGCACCAAAAATGGAAATGAAGGCCCTTTATATGACAGAAGGGGGCAGTCCCTCAAAATGGAGATTGACAGGTGCCCCGCCTCCTGGGTTACCACCCACAAAAACCGAGGAACGAAGCAGAACACAGAACTGTCATAAAACAAAACTAAATAATAATTAATCAAAACTGGCAAAAAATTAACAATTAAGACAAAAAAAAAACTGTTTAAACATAAGATGAGGGAAACCCTGGTCATAACATAACACTGAATAGCAGAGGGAGCTCAAGCCTGGATTAAGACCACCCACAACCCCCAGAATGACTTAACTCCTTAACAGATTGTCAATCCTACTTAAAAAATGCAGCGTCTGATGCGGGGGGCAGAGGGGGGGGGGGGTTTGGGGTGTCCCCCTTGGTCTCATAAGTGTGGGGAGGCTCAATAGTTTAATTGAGTTGGGGGGGGGGGGGGGGTTAGGGAGTCTCCCTTGGTCTTTTTGGTATGCTGAGACTCATTGTTTGGGGTGGGTGGTGGTGGTGGGGGGGGGGGGGGGGCGACTGGTGAAAAGTCCCCTCATTTAATGGGATGACATAAATTGTTTCATTGAGCAGGGGAGGTGGTCCCCCTTGGTCTCTTCAGTGTGTGGAGGGCTCAATTGTTTTATTGAGTTGGGGGGGGGTTGGGATCCCCTTTGGTCTTTTTCAGCATGCTGAGACTCATTGGTTGGGGTGGGTGGTTTTGGGCCGCTGGTGAAACGTCCCCTTGCCAGCCTGAACCTCCTGATGGCAGGTCCACCCTAACTGAGCTCTTATGTGGATGAATGCTTAGAAAGACAAAAGCGATTTGAACTCAGTTCTGATCCAGTCTATGAAGGGGCAGTGCCAAAGGGCCGGCAGGTGGTGCCCATCCTAATTCACCCTCTCTTGTCCTTTGGTGTGCAGGTGCTGGTCATCTGGATTCGCTGGGTCGGGGGCACCAGTCCTGACCAGTCATGTGATTCACTTCCAGCAACATCGGAGAACATCACAGGTAATTCCTTTGAGTTCCTTGTCCATTGCACGTCTTCTTCCGTCACTCGATGAGATGGTTGCTTTGCTCAGATGTTGCTCCTTGCTCTGCATTCCCTTATGTAAAACTGCCCACCCCCTGTAACTGCTGTCTTGTCACATTTTGTTGTCTAAATGTTGCACTTTGGCCCTGAGGAACATACATTTGTGCCCCTGTATGATGTAGTAAGGCATGTGTGCAGAAGGTATGACAAAAAAGCCCACTTGACTTGACTTAAAGCAGAAACCCAAGAGGGGCCTTGGCACACAGTCCAAGTAGCTAAATGTATAAATACTCCATTAACAGTCCTGCATTATAAATGGCAGTGATGAAATATTAAACCCCATAGCTGGCATGGCGATACATTAACGAAGACACACAGCCCTTGGAAAGTCCGCTCTCAGAGTCTGCTGCCGAGTCGGACGCGCTCAGCCTTCCTGAGTCTCCGTGTCAGAGGCAATGGGCTTCATGCTGGGGGTCAATTCAGAGGGCGCCTGGGGGGCTTTAAAAGAAAGGAACACAAGATGTGATCTCATCAAAAAAAAAAAAAAGTGTTGGCACAAAAGGTGGCATCTCACCACGTCAGAAGATCCACTTTAGAGGCAAAGAGACCGTCTGGGGAAAGATATCTGGTGTGTCAACTACTAAGAAAGAGACCCCTGGACTTAGAGGGGCTTCAATGCACAGACATTTACACGGAGAGCCAGCCACTCACTTAGATATCTGTTTATTGGTTGACCCATACATCCTTCTGTTCATCTCAACATTGATTCAGTTGTCTGCTCCTCCACCACTTCATGAAGTCCATGCAAACGTCCACATGATGAGCAGGGAAGCTGGGGATAAAGTGGGCTTAGAAAATGGATGGATGGACAGACAGACTGATGGATTTGGGTGGATGGATGGTTGGATGGATGGGTGGGTTGGATGAATCCATATGATGATTCAGCTGACAACTGGTTTGTCCATCCATTCAGAGATCCACCAAGCAGATGATTGAATAGAGCTATGTATTCAACCAACCATTCACAAATTAATTCTAACTTTTCTAAGATTTGTGGTTTTCCTCCCACATCCCCAAAAGACACGAGTGTCAATTTAATTGTATGTGTGGGACGGCCTCTAGACCCCGAGATGCTGAAATGAATCAAGCCAGTTTAGGGTTGGATGATATACCAGTTCATTTTTGACAGATGAGGTCAGGATAGTGGGCATGCACTGGTACAACACTTTGCTGTACCCACTACACAATGAAACAGCTTGGGATCCCAGTTGGTAACCCCCTCAGTCTGACAGGTGGTCCAATCCCACCCTCCAGAACTGACCTTCTATCTGCTGCAGCCAGGTGTTACATGGGCGTCTCCTTGGCCTGGTCCAGCTGCTTGGGTCCTCAACAATGAACCAGATCACCTTCGGGTAATTGCGTCACATGGCCGTAGTGGCGTAATTGATGCTCCCTCACAATGCAGGTCATGTGACTCATTCGGGACCCCGTAAGCAACACAAAGTCAAACCAGCGACACCCAAGGACCCTCCAAAGAGACACACATGAAGAAGTCCAAGTCTTCATCTCAGGTCACTGGACAGCGTCCATGTCTCTCAAAAAGGAAGCACCAGGACTCTAAAGACTTGGATCTTCGTCCATTTGTAGATATCAGGGAGCGTCAGACCCCCCTTTCCAGCGACCTCATGACCCCCCCATGCTCTCCCAATCCGTCTACTGACTTTACAGAAAGACTCACCAGAGACGTGAATGTCACCGCCGAGGTCAGTAAACCTCTCAATGACGAGGTCGACACTCTCCACAGACAGACACACTGCTGATGTTTGTGCCCATGAGAGGTCACTAAAGTCCTGGCTCTTTGGTTTTTATCAGGACCCTTGCAAGCCCAGACACTCAGACCCCTCACTCAGTCTCTGGAGACCCCCGATCAGCGCCGCCATTGACTCCGTGAAGATCACAGCATCGTTGATAAAGCTGAGATCAGTGAATCTCCCTTCAAATAAAATAAAATAGATAATCCCCTCTCTCATCTGTAAATAAATTCCCAAAGAATGCATTGATCTCTTCATTAATATATTGATTCATTGAAAAAGCAAATGGGGCAACTGTCTATAAATTAATAAATGTATTTTTTCCTGTAATTTATGCATTTAAAAATCGTGTATTATTTATGGAAGTTGTTACAGGTCTCAATGTTCTTTCTGGAACCTCCATGTTTACTGTGACGTTTGAAGCCCCCTAATGGAGCCCTCGCTCGCTGTGGGTGGTCGGTGTGGATTGTGGTCGCCCTCTGTGTCCGGAGCACGTGCCCCTTAGGTTATCAAGACGGAGACCCTCTGTGTCCATAGTACTGATGGTGGTTGCTTTTCTGAAAGGCCCGGAGCGCTTGGCCCTTGAGTTCCAGAAACGGCGCCCCCTCGGTGCCCATAGCACACATTCAGTATTAGTAGGCTTTGAGGACTGACTGCCTTTTTGGGGTGTTTCGGAGTTTGGGTTGGTCTCTCTGTGTCCAGAGCACGCGCCCTTTGGTGTCCATGGCATCGGTGTTCCAGAGCGCGCTCTACTTCCCTGTCATGAAACAGCACCCCTCGGTGTCCGGAGCGCGCATTCCGTACTATTTAGACTTACAGGACTCTCTGCAGGGGCTGGGGGATGGCAGGCTTGGTCCCTCTGTGTCCGTAGTGCTAAAGATGGTATGTGTGTGTGCGTTGTTTTGCGTCGTAAAGGTCCGGGTCCCATGGGTGTCCGGAGCACGCACACCTTTCAGTTACCATAAAGGGGCTCCGCTGATTCGGGAGCGCGCGCGCCTTTTCTTGATCATAAATGGCGCTCCTCGATGTCCGGAGTGCGCACATTCAGTGTTATTAGACTTCGAGGACCGACTGGCACTGGGGGACTGGAGCTGAGTTACCAAAGCTGCGCCCCTCGATGTCCACAGTGTTCAAAGGGAACTTGGAGCGCAGGTCGCTTAATTTTCATAAAGGCACCCGAGGTGGCCGCCTATGTCGCTTAGTGCAATGACCGGCTAAGCGTGTGGATGGCTCTTTTGGGATCCATATGGGGTTCATCGCTATGAAGAGCCACTCATGGCTCTTTATTTTTTAACACTATCCTCACTCTGACACCAGGCAGAAAGACTGAAATTCGGATCAAGTCCAATCGCTTTAATCCTTTCTGGCACGCAGAACGACAGGCAGGACTCGCACTCTTACTTTATTCTTTCAAAGAAAAGCACGGGGACTTTGAAATAACGACTGAGAGATCTCATTTCCCAGATGCCAGTTTCGTGAGTCGCAGCGCTCGTCTGCCAGCGCCCTGAACGAAACAGAAGGTCCCGTCGCAGCAGCGGTGGGCGCGCCGCTTGGCACCCGATCGAAGGTCTAGGCGCAGCGCTCCCTAGTAATTACAGACTGTAAATTGTTTATTAAGCTCGAATTAAATACTAAATCAAATTAGTCCCGAAGCAGAGCAACCTAATAACTTTGCAACATCAACAGAATTAGCTAACGCGTCACCCCTGTGTACTAAAAATTGAATTGAGCCACGCGAGACGAAGCGCAGCAGTGGAGGCGAAGCAGAATGGCAGGCGAGTTCTGGCGCAGCAGAGCGCTTGCGATTGCACTTTGGTCCGCTCGAACCCGTTGAAGTGCGACGGCTGCGTGCCTAATGCGGTTTCGTACTCTGCCTACTTATTTTACATCGTCCCAAACGGAATAAGGAGGACGTTGCGATCGCTAAGCCACAGCTGAACACTTCAAAAATTACAATCGACGGGCCTCAAGTTGAGAACAGCTCGTCCGAGTGGCCCCGCCTCCGCTCCTTATCAGGGGGCGTGTCATCCTGGACCGCGGCTTGCTCGCGTGACGTCACAGTCCAGCTGTCAAAATTTGAAGTTAACGGTATAGGCAGTCAGCAGTGGGCTGGCGCCCTGCCCGGGGTTTGTTTCCTGCCTTGCGCCCTGTGTTGGCTGGGATTGGCTCCAGCAGACCCCGTGACCCTGTAGTTAGGATATAGCGGGTTTGATAATGGATGGATGGATGGATGGTAAAGGCAGAAGGGCCGGCTAGGCGAAGCTGTAAATGGGGTCCTAACCATACTAAGTATTTACATGACCCTGAATATGACATAAGAGCTTCGTAAATGTATAGTATTATTACAATTAGATAGATAAATAGATACTTTATTAATCCCAAGGGGAAATTCGCCCCCTTATATGGTATTAAGGTTTCTGAGAATTATACAAATAGTAAGGACATACAGCAACATGAAAAACCCTTTGGAATGACCTGGTTTTCTGCAAGAATTGTCCATAAAGTGTGATCTGATATTCATCTAAGTCACGAGGATAGATCAATACAACATGCATAAGCTAATAATACACAAACATTCTTATTTTTTATGTCTACTGAACACATCACATCCGTTAAACATTCACAGTGTTCTGTAGACTAAGTGATTGACTAACAGCTCAAACCTCCTTTAGCAGCCGTAACATCTGACAAGAACTTTTTCGGAAGCTGCAAATTAGACCTGCACAGCGTTTAGGAAGCCAAAGCACAGATAATAACCCGACAATAACAATCATAATAGTATGATAATAGTACTGGCATAGCATGTGTGACACTGAGGCAGCACGATAAAATTAAAACAATCAAGAAGGCAACAGAACTGCAACTCTGGGCCAGGGGCTTTGTTACCTTTTGCACTTATAGGGGGTTTAGATCCAGCTCCCTGGTGACTTGGAGTTTCCCCTTTGGAGTCGTCCAGCTATTTGTGGCCGTTAATAAAATGGTAATTGGGAGAAACGAAGTTTCCTTTGAAGATCAGGGGTTAAAGGTTTGAAAGCCCTCCCACCCCCTTACACACACACATATATATATTGTGAAAGGGGGCACCAGAGCCCCAAACCCCAACACAAACACACCAAGACAGTCCCTGGTTCAAATAAATGGATGTTTATTATATAAATACCTCACAAAAAGTCCCAAACACAATTTACTTCTCCTCATACCACTTTTCCTCCATTCCACCTCACTGCCCTCCTCCAGTTGAGTGTTGCCGTCCTCCTCCCAGCTCTGACTCTTCTGGACAAGACAGCGTGATCCCTTTTTACTGAGGACCCAGCGGTACTTCTGGTGCCAGTGCTGTCGCCTGCTGGAACTAGTTCCTGGTCACACGGAAGTCCCACATAACAAGGAGTACAGCTGTGTCTTGTGGCACCAATGGACCCCAGCAGGGCTGTGCTGCCGGACTACAACTTCCTGATATTGAGGGCCGCTGCCATCTAGATAGATAGATACTTTATTAATCCCAATGGGAAATTCACATTCTCCAGCAGCAGCATACTGATACAATAAATAATATTAAATTAAAGAAAGATAATAATGCAGGTGAAAAACAGACAATAACTTTGTAGAATGTTAAATGTTAACGTTGAAGAGTCGCATAGTTTGGGGGAGGAACGATCTTCTCAGTCTGTCAGTGGAGCAGGACAGTGACAGTAGTAATCTATCTATTATTATTATTATCTAGCATGCGACCGGGGGGAATTAACCTAGAGACAGTCCTTCCCTGTCCTCTTTTATCCCTACCAGGGAAGGTGCTATGCACATGCCCGGTTGGAACACTTGTCCGTTTGCCTGAGGCTTCCCGTCCGGGTAAGGGACCATCTTCTTCCCTGGCTGGGATGTCTGTCCATCCATTAGAGAAGACATCCTTCCCTGTCTCGGCCGGGATGCCTTTCTGTCTCCTGCCTGAGTAAGGTATCTTCCCAACTTGTTACCATGATGCCCATCCATCCTGTGTGCCACCTACAATATATATTTATATCTACTCCACATATATAAAATCCTAAGCATAAAAGTGCAATGGTGACTTTCTATGTCACGTTTTTTGTCACGCTTTAAAATCGGGCTTATTTTATAACCTACATATATATGTTTGGTTTATCGAGATTATCGAACTTTAATGTGATGTTGTTAGATTTTCAGATTCTTATTCTGGTTTTAAATTCTAAACTAAAAAATATCAAGAACTCACGTCCCGAGAGACGAGACTTTGTGCCAAGAGAATTAACCACGCCCGCCCGGGGCCAGAAATAAAAGACAAAGAGTAGGACAGCTGCTGTGCAGGCTTTTAAATGTTCGAAGCGCCGCACGAGATGACGATCACATGGCATGGCAGCAGCTGATCGAGCAAAGAGGAGGTAAAAAATAAAACTGTATTTGTTTCCCATTGTAGTGCCATTTAAGAGGGGGCTTCGGAGGAGCGACCTCATCTCCCTGGGGTGCGTTCAGCTCCCCTCTTCACAATGCAAGCGGCAGAGACGTGAGGTGACTGGGTGACTGTTGGTGAGCAAAGTAAGCAGGGGGCGACCCCTTAGTACAGCGGTTCTCAAACTGTGGGGTGCACCCCTCTAACAAAAAAGGGGACGCGAATGTTGCCATATGTGTCATAATTTCGCTATTCATAGGGAAATTTTAAAGTTGTAGTGGCGTATCGGCAGCAAAAAATATAGGAATAAATTTTATTAGGGGTGCGATTAAAACTGTTATGAAAACTCGGGTTGCAAATACTTAAAGGTTGAGAAACGCTGCCCTAGTTCATATATATTGTTGCAGTTTGAGGTCGCTGTTGTCCTCTTGAACCCTCAGACTCGACTCCAGACACCAGGTAAAAGTCCAAATATTACTTTTATTTAGACAATAATGTACACAAAGCACCCTCCACTCCACAATACTCATACATCAATAAACACTACAATAATCAATCCTCCACACTCCCAGACACCCTTCCTCCCAGCTGAGCTCAGTGTACTGGTTTCCCAGAGTCCTTTATATAGTCCATGACCCGGAAGTGTTTCTCCCTTCTGTCCATGTGATCATGAACACTTCCGGGTCGGATAAAAAGCTCATTTCATCAACCCGGAAGCACATCGTTTCCTCTTGTCATGTGATCATGACGCACCTCCGGGTTATAGGGCAAGTAAGAGTCCGGCAGCCTCCCCACAGCGACTCCCGGTGGTCCCCATGGTATCCAGCAGGGCTGTGCATATAAACTACAAAGTCCATGAGGCCCTGCTGGAATTCGGGGAACGTCCACGCTGTTGGGAGAGCTCCACCTAGCGGCCTGGCGGTGAGGGCCGGAATATTTAGCCAGCCACCCACCACAATATATATATACACAAAATGATGGATGAATGATTAAATGATATGTTTTGATGTGATCAGAAAAGCAAGAGGACTTTCCATATGGGCCAATATCTACTCCTAAATAATTCACTTTAATGGTTAGTTTTAAAAAAACAAAAAATCAATTCAGTAAAGTGAATCATAATGGCCGTCACTGCTAACCGTCTCTCAAAAGCACTCGCATTTAAACGTGCATTCATGCAAATCTCATCCACGGTTGCTCATCACCATCCACAGTGTGACTTCACTGGATTGTGCTGTTCGCATTTGCTAGCTACAAAGTTCTCCATCTTTGATCTCTGAGGTCGTTCACTGATTGGATGCTGATGTTGCCTTATTTGCATATGTTTCTGAAGATGCAGCTCTCGGGAGTCATGGGTAGAAGTTTAACGGTGATCAGTATACCTCAGTTTCATTGAGTTTTGTGTTATCCATAGTTGATCTCTGATGTCATTCACTGATTGGATGGTGAAGCTGTCTTATTTGCATATGTTTTTGAAGCCCCTGGGAATCATGGGTAGAGGTTTAACAGTGATCAGTATACCTCAGTTTCATTGAGTTTTGTGTTCTCCATAGTCGATCTCTGATATAGCTCACTGATTGGATGGTGAGGTTGTCTTATTTGCATATGTTTTTGAAGATACTGTATCTAGGAATCATGGGTAAATATTTGATGCTGATCATTATACCTCAACTTCTTTGAATGTTGTGGTGGTTTTAGGTGAGTCATTTTATTTCAGGGGTCTAAATTTAATTTACTTGTTTGTGATTTATGGAGCGGTGGGGGGGCGGGGGGCCGGCGCGGTGGTTCAATGGTGGCTCTGCTGCCTCATAACAAGGAGACTGGAGTTCACACTCCCTATGTGGAGTTTGCATGCTCTCCTCATGTCCTCCCACAGTCCGATATCATGCAGGTCAGGTTAGGTGAGTTGCTAGATTGTCCCTTCTTCACGTATACCAAAAAAACTCCCGAGGCATTTCTGGGTGCTTTGAGTGGCCGTGCCCTGCTTTCTCTGGATGCTGCACACCGTAATCAAATGGATTTGTCCTCCTCGTCTCTGATTCTTGTCCTGGATGTTTAAAACAACGACATGGAGGTGTTTGTGAAGTGAGGATGTTCCTCTGTTCTCTAATATGGCTGCCTGTTTAATTGTTGGTTTGTGAATGTACTGTAGTTGTTTCATGGCCTGGAATTTGTTCGTGTTTTGCTTTATTGTTTAGTGTGACACTCGCCTTCTCTCGTTGGCATCGTCTTTATGGTATCTGGGGGTAGACGTTGTTTTAGAAGAAGTGAATTAACTGTCACCCCCACAAAGCCTGCCGCCCGAGGCCTCTGCCTGGCTCACCTTAATGGTTGACCCGGCCCCGGTTGGCATGTACGCCAGCTGCCATAATTGGCATATTTGTGCCATGAGTTGCCTGTTAGCCAATATTAACAGCCTCATGTGAAGTGGGCAGTCGTTACGAAGAGGGTCCTCTGAGCTCAAGTTCACCCACTACATCACCCTGTGCTGCTGCTTCTTTCTTGACTGTCGCCTTCTGCTCTGTGGCACACGGCTAATTCCAGTTTAATGGATATGACGCCATTTTCTGAACACATCATCATGAAGTAATTCACACGTCAGGTGAACTCTGAGTCCCTCTAGTCGGGGTCTTATGGTCTCCGATTTCACTCTCCTTATTCCTCAGACTCCATCTGGCCTGAAGAAAGTGCCTGAGTGACCTTGAAAGCTGGCATAGTGTAATCTTTTTAGTTAGCAAATAGAAGGGGTCATCTTGCTTGACTTCTCGTTACTTCTTTAAATTTATAAATCCGCTCATTGCAACAAAATAGTATGGGTGGAGTGGCAGGGCCGTCTTCACAGCATCATAGACCCCTGGGCAAAGTAGTGTACTGAGACCCCTGCTTTTGAAACCTACATAGGCATCAAAAATATCATGGGCCCCCCACTAGTGCCTATGGTGCCCATATGTTAAGGGCGGGGGATAGTGTCTATGCCATCTGTATATAGACCCTCCATGGCATGCCAGTCCAGCATAGGGCACTCACTTTGGCCCTGGCTGTGCCAATTTAGACATCCATATTAACAGGTGATTGAAACTTGCAGAACAGATTGGCATTTGAACCCCAGAGATAGAGGGCTAGAGATGTAGAAATGGGTGTGGTCAACAGAATATATGAAAATAAGGAGAAGCAAAGCTGACAAAATGGGCGTGGTCAACAAAATATATGAACATAAGGGGAAGCAAAGCTGACAAAATGGGCGTGGTCAACAAAATATATGAAAATAAGGGGAAACAAAGCTGACAAAATGGGTGTGGTCAACAAAATATATGAAAATAAGGGGAAACAAAGCTGACAAAATGGGCGTGGTCAACAAAATATATGAACATAAGGGGAAGCAAAGCTGACAAAATGGGCGTGGTCAACAAAATATATGAAAATAAGGGGAAACAAAGCTGACAAAATGGGCGTGGTCAACAAAATATATGAAAATAAGGGGAAACAAAGCTGACAAAATGGGCGTGGTCAACAAAATATATGAACATAAGGGGAAGCAAAGCTGACAAAATGGGCGTGGTCAACAAAATATATGAAAATAAGGGGAAACAAAGCTGACAAAATGGGCGTGGTCAACAAAATATATGAACATAAGGGGAAGCAAAGCTGACAAAATGGGCGTGGTCAACAAAATATATGAAAATAAGGGGAAACAAAGCTGACAAAATGGGCGTGGTCAACAAAATATATGAAAATAAGGGGAAACAAAGCTGACAAAATGGGCGTGGTCAACAAAATATATGAAAATAAGGGGAAACAAAGCTGACAAAATGGGCGTGGTCAAAAAATGCAGCATATGTTCAAGAATGGGTCAGATACAGGTAAGTGGGTGTGGCTACCAATTAATTCTATTTTTAAAAACTAGGGGGCTCCACCCCCTGCTCGCTTTGCTCGCCAACCCCCTGGTCGTGCGCCACACGCTAGCCACTTCACGGCTCTGCCACTCACGTGTGAGGAAACGGATGTACAATTTAAACAGATTGTTAGTTTCATGGGAATTGTTACATACAGATAATAGAACTAACTATTCTACATTACAGCGAGTAATTAACCACAGTGAAAAATAGTAAAACATAATAAATTGAAAGTAAATTATGTTTCATGTTGCGTTATACATTTTCATTCTGTTTGGCTTTGAAAATGAACACACAAATACTTTTTTAAACTTACACTTTTACTATCAAACGTCAGTAAAAACAAGATTTGGAATTAACTTTTCATCTATTGCATTGAATTTTGATTCCGTGTTTGGACTTTCATCGTGAGAACGCAACGTATAACTGCCCGTGAGTGAATTTCGTTTCTTTTTCTCTAATAAATAAAACAACTTTTTCGAATGTTTGTCCCTGTGATTTGTTAATTGTCTTTGCAGAAGCTATTCTAACGGGAAACTGGAAATGTTTTAATATGAATAGCATATCAAGATCTGTGGTGTCTCATGTTAAGATGTACTGCATTACCTTTGTTGTCGTCTGTTAAACTTTTACATGTTAGAATTGTTCGACCAAGTTTCAGTCCAACTCATCTTGTCCTATTGCATAGCCCATCACTCAGACATCAATTACACAATTACATTACGATACTCAACAGTAATTCAGCCGGTGGAAGACCAAACAGTGTTAACGGTTGTCGATATTCTTCGTGATATTGTAAGTTGATGTTTTCATCTTCCGCACCATCACCACCAACTGTTTCAGCAGAGTCTATTGATACGCATTTAACCAATGTGCCGTGTAACCAATCGACAATTTTCGCGTTTATTCGTTTGACTTCATCGTTTCTCTGTGCTAGGATTGCCCGTGTACTCATTTTTTTCTGTTGATAACCCTCCGTGATGAAATTCTTCAGTTAGATTTGGACATAATAAGTGTTCTTTAATTGTGAACTTAAAGTGAGGATAACGTTAAAATTTATAAGAGCGGACAGCGCAGGAACCGAGTCTGACAAAAACATTCACACCAATGAGAGGTGAGAGGACGACGGGCGTGAGCCGTGAAACAGAAATGGTGGAGAGGAGGGCGGGGCTTGAAAACATCTCTTGGCCAAAGTCTCATCTTGTGGGACTTGAAAAAAATTTCTCTTCCAGAATGTCTCGTCGCATCGAAGGATCTTTTTATATAATAGAGAGATATTATATGTGCAGTTATATACTTGAGATGGGTCCAGTGTGGGCTTGGCGATAGTCTCGTCTCGTCTCGTCTCAAGATTTTCTTTTATAATAGAGAGATAAGCCAGAGGCGGGCCAATGGGCGTGGACAAATAAGGCAGCACGTGCAGTGATGGGCTAGAGATAAGTAAATGGGCGGGGTCGACATTTGCAAAAGTAAATGGAAAACATATAAGAATGGGCAAGAGGTGAGAAAATGGGCGTGGTCAAACAAAACCGCTGGTGGGAGGGCGGGTGCAAAGTCTCGAAATGACAAAAAAGCAAGTTGTAGATGGGGAGATGGGCTAGAGATGTAGAAATGGACACATTCAATGCACTGTATGTAGAAGAGTGGGCCAAGTGGAGAAACTGTCATGGTCCGACATGAAAAATGTGTGGAGGAATGAGCCATATGAGGGGACAATAGACATGGACAGACGAGCCTGGCCAAACACAGAAAATATAGGGCTTAGGAAATACACAGCGTGTGTAAGAAAAGGACCGAGGCCAAGGTGGAGAAGTGCGCAAGGTGAAAAACACACAGCATGTGGAAGAAGAAAGGCCAGAGGGGGCAAATGTCATCATTTAAGACCACAAGACTGAAAGAGTTAAAGCAGATATGTAAATGAGCCAAGACGAGACCCCCACCCCCACCCCCCCACCCCCCCATCCTCTGACAGGCTGGATGGGCAACTCTGTAAATTGCATTTTGCTTTCCTTGTCATTTGCGTTTTATGAAATTGCACTTTGTTGGGCTTCCCCGACGTTGGCCGAGTAGATCGGTGGCTGGGGACCTGGGCTTTACTGGAAATTGATGCAGATTACTTTAGGAGGCTCTTTCCTAAATTATACCAGACCCCCAAGGCAGCAGAGGTCCATTGATTTGCGGATTGATCGCTTAAATTGTGTCTTATCGACGTGCCGTACTTTGTTTAGCCCTGCATCCCTGCTCGTCTCTCTGCTGACCCCGAGTGCGTTCGGACGCTCCTGCTTTTCTTCCTTGTCTTAAAATGTTAAGTCCGCCAGGACAGTTTGAATTATCACGTCCAATCTCACCTCTTAACTTAAACCAAAGCAGTTTCCTCACATTTAACACGATCACTTGGGGTGGATTTCCAAGTTGTTTATTCTCAGAGGGGGTTTCCTGCTTGTTATATAGAAAGCAGTTAAGCTCAAGGACCAAATCCAGGGAACCAAAGCCCCCCCATCCCCATTGTATTAAAATCCAAAGCCGTCCTCCCACATCGCTTTACGTGAAATGTGAAGTTTTAAACAAATTGGACAAATCCAGTCAGCATGGGTTCCAGTCTACTGGCACCCTCATATTTTAGGATTGAGAGGTCTGTGACTGAGTGCCAGCACCATAGCCTGGCACTGTGCCCACACACCTTTGCCAAGGTGACATGTCGGAGATACCACAGGGCTGCCCTCAGCAAAAGTGAAAATGTTGCACCCAAGGCATGAAGTGTTGAAACCATTTGCTGTCCAAGTTGTTGCGGTTTCCCCCTTTGATATTTTGCATGAGATGTTGGATCAAACAGCAGGATGGGGTTGGGGGGGTCCCCCCCTTGAAGATTCACTCAAGTCTCATCTACGTCATATCGAATAACCAGGTTCTTCCTAGAAGTTCTCATGCATCGTACCTGAATGTCACGTCAATGAACTTGGAGGGTTTGTAGGGATCCCCTTGTAGATGCCCATGAGTTGTACCTGAATGTCATATGAAAGAGCAGTGGGGGGGGGTCCCCCAGGTCCCCCTTGAAGATTCACTCAAGTTACAGTGGGTACGGAAAGTATTCAGACCCCCTTCAATTTTTCACTCTTTGTTATATAGCAGCCATTTGCTAAAATCATTTAAATTAATTTTTTCCTCTCATTAATGTACACACAGCACCCCAATATTGACAGACAAAAAAAAGAATTTTTGAAATTGTTGCAGATTTATTAAAAAAGAAAAACTGAAATATCACATGGTCCTAAGTATTCAGACCCTTTGCTCAGTATTTAGTAGAAGCCCCCTTTTGAGCTAATACAGCCATGAGTCTTCTTGGGGAAGATGCAGCAAGTTTTTCACACCTGGATTTGGGGATCCTCTGCCGTTCCTCCTTGCAGATCCTCTCCAGTTCTGTCAGGTTGGATGGTAAACGTTGGTGGACAGCCATTTTTAGGTCTCTCCAGAGATGCTCAATTGGGTTTAAGTCAGGGCTCTGGCTGGGCCATTCAAGAACAGTCACAGAGTTGTTGTGAAGCCACTCCTTCGTTATTTTAGCTGTGTGCTTAGGGTCATTGTCTTGTTGGAAGGTAAACCTTCGGCCCAGTCTGAGGTCCTTAGCACTCTGGAGAAGGTTTTTGTCCAGGATATCCCTGTACTTGGCCGCATTCATCTTTCCCTCGATCACAACCAGTTGCCCTGTCCCTGCAGCTGAAAAACACCCCCACAGCATGATGCTGCCACCGCCATGCTTCACTGTGGGGACTGTATTGGACAAGTGATGAGCAGTGTCTGGTTGTCTCCACACATTTTAATAAATTTGCAAAAATCTCAAGTAAACTTTTTTCACGTTGTCATTATGGGGTGTTGTGTGTAGAATTCTGAGGAAAAAAATGAATTGAATCCATTTTGGAATAAGGCTGTAACATAACAAAATGTGGAAACAGTGATGCGCTGTGAATACTTTCCAGATGTACTGTATATGTATATAAATCCAACATCTGTTTGTATGTCTGTCCGCTTTTCACAAAAGAAGTTCTTAACGGGTTTAGATCGGGTTTTTTTCCAGAATTTGCTTTAACTTGATGAGATAAGCTGCCCAAACCCAGGTGTGCAAAGCTCAGAGAGACTCACCAAGGAGACTTGAAGCGGCCAAAGGGGCTTCAACAGATTACTGAATTAAGGGAGTGAATACTTTGAGGAATGAAAGCCTTCAGTTTTTGATTTTTAACTCATTCACAGCTGGGCTTTGTGTCTCGGGTCGTTTGGTGTCTTCCTACAGTCCAAAGGCATGCAGGTGGACTGTCACCATTAAATTGGCTCGTGTGTGTGTGTGTTCACCCTGAGATGGACTTCCATCTTTCCCAGGGATCGTTCCTGCCTTGTGCCATACGCCTGTTCTCATTTTGAATGTAGACCGATGGGTAAAAATGGCATAAACATCCATTTCAAATAAAAAAGTGAGCAGAACGTGAAGGGGTCCGAAGACTTTCTGAATCCATTGCGAATGCACCAACAGTAAGCCGTCACACCACAGAGCAGTTGTAGAGAAGAAGAACGCACACATTTAGTTGACCACACAGAAGGTGATCGTTGGCATTAGTGAAATGATAGACCACGATGGCTTTTGGACACTTGATGTTAAGTTAGCGGAAAAGTCGGATCTACGCTTTTACGGAGAGCCTCCATCTCGTTGTCTTTAATTATTTTTGTGTAAGATGCCATAAATCGTCCATCGTGTGACCGCTGCCTGCTGCTTGTGTTCCGTAACCGATACTCTGGACGCCCACTAAGTGCTCCACTTATTGATTATGACTTATCCTGATGTCACACATTTGTTATTGTCATCGGCGTCCCCTCCTTGAGATGCCTTCCGACTCCTTTGCTTTTTGTGTGACACAACACTGCGGAAGTGACCTTAAAACATTTGGGGGCAATAAAACAAGTCAATTGACTTGGCGGGGGTTAACTGACAGGGTCACTGACCTCTGAGCTCTCTCATATTCAAAGTGACAGGAGAACAGCTGGCATATGTCCACTAGGGCCACCACTGAAGCCAGAATTGCTATGGCATAACCTGTGGACATTTTCTTGGACCATCTCACATGCAGGGGAACTCGGGAAGGGCACCAGGGATCTCACGCTAAGGCCGACGTCATCAGAAAAACTTAGTGCCCTAATGGTCGACTCCCTTAGCTCATCCTTAATGTTAAGGGGTTATTAGAGAAACCTCTGTGATGGCATTAGCACCTCTGGCAGCTGAAATTCTGTTCACTTGGGCTGCAAAGGTCCTGGTGTTCCTAAAGTTCAAGTCTGGGTTCACAAATGACCGAAATGAAACAACCTATGGCAGGAAAGATGTCACTCTACAGGTGTTTTGCAGGATGAAGGTCACGCCAGGTGACAGACTGACAAGAAAACTGAAGATTTCAAACAAAGGCATCCATTCCTGTCTTGAGAGAAGAGGGGGAACTGGAACTGAATCTGACCAGGACAGGAAAAGAACGGGAAGGTCCAGATGGACAACTGCATCAAAAGAGGAGGACATCGGAGTGTGAAATGGGCGAAACAAACACGTTACAGGTCCTCACTTGGCTTCTTCACTAAATACAGTCGTGGCCAAAAGTTTGGCGAATGAAACAAGTGTTGGTTTTCACAAAGTTTGCTGCTTCAGTGTTTTTAGATCTTTGTGTCAGATGTTTCTATGAGATGCTGAAGGAGAATGACAAGCAGTTCAGAAGTTTCAAAGGCTTTTATTGACAATGACATGAAGTTTCTGCACAGAGTTCATATTTGCTGTGTTGGCCCTTCTTTCTTTTTCAAGACCCCTGCAATTTGCCCTGCCAGGCTGGCAATCAACTTCTGGGCCCAATCCTGACTGATGGCAGCCGCCCATTCTTGCAGAATCAGAAGTGGTGGGTTTTTGTTTGTCCACCCGCCTCTTGACCACAAGTTCTCAATGGGATTAAAGGTCTGGGGAGTTTCCTGGCCATGGACCCCAAATCTTGATGTTTTGTTCCACATGCCACTCAGTTCTCACTTATGGCTTATGGCCCAGTGCTCCATCATGTTGGTCACCAAACTGTTCTTGGACGGTTGGGAGAAGTTGCTCTCTGAGGATGTTTTGGTCCCATTCTTTATTCATGGCCGTGCTCTTAGGCCAAATTCTGTGTGAGAAGCATGAATGGTCTCAGGATGCTTTACTGTTGGCCTGACACAGGACTGATGGTAGCGGCGCTCAGCTTTTCTTTTTTCTGGATGCACCAAACAATTGGAAAGGGGATTCATCAGAGAAAATGACTTGACCCCAGCAGTCCTCAGCAGTCCAATCCCAGAATATCAGTCTGTCCCTGATGCTTTTCTTGGCTTCTTTGTTGCCCTTCTTGACACCCACCAGGCCATCCTCCTAAAGTCTTCATCTCACTCACACCTGCCTGTTGTCATTCCTGACCACGGGTGGTGCCCCCCTGATCCCGAGCCCTGAATAAAGAATGGGACCAAAACATCTGAGAGCAACTTCTCCCAACCATCCAAGAACAGTTTGGTGACCAACATGATGGATCACCGGGCCATAAGGCCAAAGTGAGAACTGAGTGGCTCAGGGATCAAAATATTGAATTTTGGGGTCCATGGTCAGGAAACTCCCCAGACCTTTTATCCCACCAAAAAACCACCAATTCTGATAAACTCCAAGCATTGATTCTGCAAGAATGGGCAGCCATCAGTCAGGATTGGGCCCAGAAGTTGATTGTCAGACAGCCTGCCAGGGTGAATTGCAGAGAGGGGTCTTGAAAAAGAAAGAAGGGCCAACACTGCAAATATGGACTCTGTGCATAAACTTCATGTCATTGTCAATAAAAGACTTCAAACCTTCTGAACTGCTTGTAATTCTACTTCAGTACACCAGAGAAACATCTGACACAAAGATCTAAAAACACTGAAGCAGCAAACTTTGTGAAAACCATCACTTGGCTCATTCGCCAAACTTTTGGCCACGACTGTAGACAGCAAATCTCAGTGTCATCTGCAGCGGAGCAGAGATAACTCCAGGATGCTCACCATGATACACTTTTTTCTAGTCATCTTCTGCCCAATGTCCATGTTCTTTTGCCTGTTTTGACCTTTTCTTTGTATTTCACATGTGGCTTTTTCCTGTGAAAGGCTGAGGGCCCAGAATCGTATTTTCCCTGTTGCAGAGGACACTGGGGCATGGATTGTGTGTTTAGAGAAGAAGCCAACTAAGAACCTGTAAGATGTTTGTTTCTCACACTTCACACTCTGATGTCCTTCTTCTCTTTATGTGGTTGTCCATCTAGGTCTTCCTCTTCTTTTTCTCTCCTGGTTAGATCCACTTTGCCTCCTCTTGTGAGCACCTCTGTATGAAATCATCACCTTCTTGTCAATCTGTCCCATGGATTAACCTTCATCCTGCAGTAAACCAATTGACTGCCATGTTTCTTCAGAAAGCTGTTTCATTTTGCCCATTTCTGAACCCTGACCTGAAAAAAGGGGAATGGCAACCTAAATGAGGAGACTAACAGCAGTGGCTCAGCCATTAGAACAGTCGGGACGAGAACAGGCCATTCCTTGCCAGTCCTCTCCACTTAATTCTTCTAAAAAGTTGAATTTTGAAGGACCCTAAAGTCCTCCTGTCTACCACACTACTTGGTTGCTTATTCCAAGTGTCTGTGGTTCTCTGTGTGAAAAAAAACTTTCTAATGTTTGTGTGAAATTTCCCCTTCACAAGATTCCAACTGTGTCCCCGTATTCTTGATCAACTCATTTTAAAGTCACCGTCTCGATCCACTGGACTAATTCCCTTAATCATTTACGTTTACTGACATTAAATTTCATTGTCCATCAATCTGCACGAGCCTGTCTGCTGTCCAAGTCCTTCTGTGATGATTTAACGGATTCCAAATTATCTGCTAATCCACCTATCTTGGTATCATCTGCAAATTTAACCAGCTTGTTACTTATATCCATCCATCCATTATCCAACCCGCTATATCCCAACCACAAGGTCACGGGGGTCTGCTGGAGCCAATCCCAGCCAACACAGGGCGCAAGGCAGGAAACAAACCACCGGGCAGGGCGCCAGTCCACCGCAGTTGTTACTTATATTCCTAAAATCAATTATTTATATTAAAAATAGCAGCAGCCCCAGTGTTTTTTTGGAAGAAATAAGTGGACAGGACTGGCGAGCTTTGTTGGGCTGAATGGCCTGTTCTCGTCTCGAGTGTTCAAATATTCTAATGGATGTTTCAGGGCGCGCTCTTGTACGCACATTTATAAGATGACTGCGCAGAAATGCGCCTGCACCCGGTTTTATAAATTGAGGTTTTTCTTGGTGTACACAAGTTCCTTTTTTTTTTTTTGGCGTTCACTTATTTTCACGCTCGAATCCTGGCAAAGTTTTATAAACGAGACCACAGGTTGCTGACGTCACCGGGTAACGGGCAGCGCTCCCATAAGACTCGGACTTTTAGTCATTCTGCCCGCCTGCCAGAACTGCGGCTGTTGGCTCCGCTCCGCTCTGCGCTGCCTTGTTGGAACCTTTCAGTCGGACTGAAGCCAGTGACTCATTACTGACCTTCACCTTGAAGAAGATTTACAGATGGAGTGAAGGCAAGAAAAATCCCCCTTAGACCGAGAGAGACAACGCCTATCATTTCTTTTCCTGTCGTGCTGTCAACAGCTTGTCCAGTTTGAGACCCCCTGCTCCGACGCCCCCTCTGACTGCAGGCTGTCTTTTCCCACGGACCCTGTCAATCACCAGAGAGTCTGCTTGTCACATCTCTTGGGCTGACCGCTGGCCCTCTGCTCCTTCTTGTGGGGGTTCAGAATGCGGCTGTCTGCCATTCGGCTCGGTGATGCCATTCTGTCAAGGTGACATGAAAAGAGTGGCAGAAGAAGCGCTCGGCAGCATAAAGAGGCAGACTGGCATTGACGGTGATTCAATAATAATATTTTATTTAAGGTCAAAATTTAGTTTTTAAATATTGTATTGTTTTTTTCCTTAGTCTGATCCCATTTTTTATAAAGTTGAAAACCTTGTACGGTCTTACCTTTAATTGTAAATGAAGTCCTTCTCCACGAAAGTTTCCGTCACTTTCTTTTATCAGTCCTCCTCATTTTCCTTTAGTTTTAAAAATCTTAATCTTCTATTTTGGCAGTCAGTCGGAACAAAAAACAAAACTAAACGGCCCGCTGCAGTGCACTTGACTTTCTGATATCCCTAATTTATCGGCGCCTCTGCGGAGAAGAACAACAGCAACGAGCACCTGTTGGGCTCACATGCGCCCCCTTCAGGGCGCCACGGTACTGTCTGCCTCACCGTCTGCCTTTTCACTGCGGTTTTATGTCCGATCAGGAAGACTAAATATGTCACACACATTCATTAAGGATACACAAGGTCTACAAAAAATATTTTTTATTTGCTTCTGGGAACTTCAGAGCAGCTCTTTATTAAGTTTTTTACACTCATTTCATATATGAAATCGAAATTAACCTAGCACGTCAGGTTTTTGAAATACACATCATTAACATTTTGACACCTTTGAACATCAATTTAATATATCAACACGAAATCTGCAGTTTGGACTGTGTTCCACCAAAATTGTTTTGATTTGTTTATTCTGAAAACAAACCAGAAGACGATACCAGAGACACGTTAAAGCATATTTATGTCAATTTACCTCAATATTTAAGTGAGGTTTGCGTGATCAAAAATGTTGGAGGCACTCGCTTTTACGCTTGTACTGCACATCCGTCTCTCTTTGCAAGAACCAACAGTAGTCACTCATCATGCTCGGAGTGAATTTTTCCCAATATCAGTTTTCCATCATCTTCATGTGATATCTTATCATATCTTCTTGATGAAATCTTTCCCCATGCTCATCTCTGACATTGCTTAGATTTGGTGGAAAAAAAAGTCTGAGATGAGAATGTAAAAAATGCGTCTTCAGTGACATTCGGGCTCCCGTAAGCTAATATACTGTAAGCATATTCTTCAAAGGGCGGCACGGTGGCGCAGTGGGTAGCGCTGCTGCCTCGCAGTTAGGTGACCCGGGTTCGCTTCCCGAGTCCTCCCTGCGTGGAGTTTGCATGTGTCTGCGCTCCGGTTTCCTTCCACAGTCCAAAGACATGCTGGTTAGGTGGATTGGCGATTCTAAATTGGCCCTAGTGTGTGCTGGGTGGGCTTGGTGTTTGTGTGTGTCCTGCGGTGGGTTGGCACCCTGCCTGGGGTTTGTTTCCTGCCTTGTGCCCTGTGTTGGCTGGGATTGGCTCCAGCAGACCCCCGTGACCCTGTGTTCGGATTCACTGGGTTGGAAAATGGATGGATGGATATTCTTCAAAAGCTCAGCATTATTCTCTGTCAAGAAAATTCTGGACAACCTGCACGAATGAGGGTGCTGATTCATCGTCAAGCATCAGTTCACGGATTTCATTGCCTTTACTGTCCAGTCACCCTAGTTGCTCCAAGACCTGGAACATAAAAAATGGGACTTGCGGGACGAAAACGGTTTGGAGCCAGCAAGTGAAATTTGTTAAAGTACAGGTGAAAGAATCCCAGTAACAAAATGCTTGTTGACCTGTGATATTAGCCAGACTGTGGAAAGTCAGGGTGTATAATAAACGTGTCTGTAAACCTTATATTGGCGACATACAAAGAGACAGCCGCAGGCACGCGCCAATGGCACTCATCAACCCCGCATGTGAAGAGCGCGCACTCCGAGGTGTGGTGAGTCTCGTCGGTGCGCACCTCGCGTTTCTCTCGTGTATTTGAACAGGAAATTCGCCAATTCAGCGATTTCGACTATAAAAATGGTCACAATTATTGGAATCATACAGAAAACAAATTTATACCACAGACCAGTGGACACATTTATTGTATGTTTTATTTATTTTATGATTCATAATCAGTGACAACACCTGATAACACTAATGTCATTTAATTAGCTGGTATTTTTTTCACTTTTTCTACATTCAGAAAAGCACAGCAGCATGATTTTTACATTTATACGACATTTAGATAGGTTTCTAATTTTTGCTTAACTGTCTTTTGTTGATTTTATTATATTTTGCCCTTTCTCTCTGCAGTTTGCTCCCTTCATTATATCTTAATGATAATTAAAAGCTAGCAGAACAGACACCCAGGCAATCTACAAGGAATCGTGAAAGGCTGCGGCTACTTTAGCGTCAGACCCACTAATTAGTAAATTATGAATTAATTAAATGAAATGTAGAAAGAAAATCAAGATGAAAATATTGTTAAAAAGAAAAACAATACATTATTCCCATATAACTGCTTGGTACATTTATATACACTATATATATATATATATATATATATATATATATAGGAGTGCAGTGGAGTGTGTACACCTGATGAGCCCAGAATGAGGGCGAAACACGTGTCGTGTACTCTTTGCATTTATTTGACAGTAAACTATTTCAACCATTCTATGATCTGCTCCTCACAAACTGAGGGCACCGTGGCGGATGTTAGCAGATTGCTGGCCAACCACAAGCGTTACCTGGTAGGTAACCACCCATACAATCAGATTGTGACACAGACTACGAATGCCGTGAATATATATATATATATATATATATATATATATATATATATATATATATATATATATATATATATATAGCGTAGTTTACTGTCAAATAATGCAAAGAGTACGCGACACAAAGAGGTTCGATTCCCCAAGACAGGAGCAGTAGAGTGCGTACGCCTGATGAGCCCAAATGAGGGTGAAACACGTGTCGCGTACTCTGCATTATTAAGCTTTCCAACATTCCATGATCTGCTTCTTGCAGCTAAAAGAGGGCACCGTGGCGGACGTTTGCCGAATGGCAGACCAACCACAAGCGTTACCTGGTAGGTAACCACCCACACAATTCAGGTCGTCGAGACTCAGACTACGAATGCAATGAATATATAGATATATATATAGTGCATCTGGAAAGTATTCACAGCGCATCACTTTCTCCACATTTTGTTATGTTACAGCCTTATTCCAAAATGGATTCAATTCATTTTTTTCCTCAGAATTCTACACACAACACCCCATAATGAGCCTTAATTGCTTGCGACGCAACCAGCCAGCCTTTATTGAACATGAGTAATAATAACGACATAGTATCGTAACAACTGGAGATTAACATCAAACTGTGTAACATCATCATTCAATAGCATTTGTCTGAAAAGTGCACTTAATGCAGAAAAGGCTAAACCACATCAACTTAAGCTAGGCATATTGTCACCCTAACTACTGCGCTAGTGCTGCTTACTCATATTGCTGTTTTTCGAGCCTTAGCAAGCGCGAATTCTTCGATCGTACCAGTGAAGTCAAGGCTGCGCAGCAGCTCAGGCTCAATGCTCATAAGCGCCAGCATTCTTAGCCTTTCCTGCCCCATTGAGGACCGCAGCTCTCCTTTGACTATTCTCAACTTTGAGAAGCTCTGCTCGTCGGAGGCATTGGACACCATCATGCACAGATAGATGCGCAACCCAATCTCGACTATTGGAAATGTCTGAGAAAGATTCAACGGTGACAAAAGCCTGTACATGTAAGCTCTGCTGATTCGTTCACAGTCACCGGTTTCGGAGTGCGCATAAATACAGACAACAATACTAACTGTATAAATAAGTAACGCTGTGTCTAAGCGTCCGAAAGTCGGACTCCAAATTTCATTCTAAGAATTATTTTGAGGTTAACATAGCAAAGCTCTGTGTAAGAAAGGACAGAGCCGACTATACTTCCTTAGAAGGCTGGCGTCCTTCAACATCTGCAATAAGATGCTGCAGATGTTCTATCAGACGGTTGTGGCGAGCGCCCTCTTCTACGCGGTGGTGTGCTGGGGAGGCAGCATTAAGAGGAAAGACGCCTCACACCTGAACAAACTGGTGAGGAAGGCAGGCTCTATTGTAGGCACGGAGCTGGACAATTTGACATCTGTGGCAGAGCGACGGGCGCTGAGCAGACTCCTGTCAATCATGGAGAATCCACTGCATCCACTGAACAGGATCATCTCCAGACAGAGCAGTGGCGTAGCGTAGTGGGGGCGGCCCGCCCTGGGCGGCACTTTTAGGGGGCGGCAAAATTTCACAATAAATAATAATAATATCTTGTAAAAATTTGAACCGTACCTAAATAAGGGGGTGGCTGACACCCGCGCTACGCTACTGAGACAGAGGAGCAGCTTCAGCGACAGACTGCTGTCACCGTCCTGCTCCACTGACAGATTGAGGAGATCGCTCCTCCCCCAAACTATGCGACTACAAAATTCCATCCGGGGGGTAAACATTAACATTATACATAGTTATTGTCTGTTTTTACTTGCATTATTATCAATCTTTAATTTAATATTGTTTTTTGTATCAGTATGCTGCTGCTGGGTAATGTGAATTTCCCCTTGGGATTAATAAAGTATCTATCTATCTATCTATCTATCTATCTATCTATCTATCTATCTATCTATCTATCTATCTATCTATTATATAAAGCCTTTCATTTCTATCTATCTATCTATCTATCTAATATATAGTTCCTTTCATATCTATCTATCTATCTATCTATCTATCTATCTATCTATCTATCTATCTATCTATCAAAGGAAAACTGTTCAGCTTCCGGAAAATTCTCGTCTGTTTTCATCTGGGCCTATTTCAGGAACGGACCTAATGCTGCAGCATCAATAGCACCCACCTTAATCCGGCCATGCTTCCCGGGTCCCCCCTGCGTGGAGTTTGCATGTTCTCCCCGTGTCTGCGTGGGTTTCCACCGGGTGCTCCGGTTTCCTCCCACAGTCTAAAAACATGCAGGTTAGGTGCATTGGCGATTTCAAATTGTCCCTAGTGTGTGTGTGTGTGTGTGTGCCCTACGATGGGATGGCACCCTGCCCGTGGTTTGTTTCCTGCCTTGTGCCCTGTGTTGGCTGGGATTGGCTCCAGCAGACCCCCGTGACCCTGTAGTTGGGATATAGCGGGTTGGATAATGGATGGATGGATGGATGGGTTAACATATTCAGATATGTTGGAGGGCGGCAAATTGAAGCCCCGCCCCGAGCGGCACGAAGTCTTAGCTACGCCACTGCACTCGTGTCATAGTAGTGGCTGAACTCATTGAGCCACCATTGCATTGCATTGCTGACTTGTTCACGTCCACTTGCGTCGTAAGCTCCTCGAATCGGCCAGCAGTTTCGCCCGCTCGGAAGAGGAACCTCAACAGTTAAAGGCACAAACCGTTGAGCCGCGCTAAATGAGTGTGACCTGCGCCGCACGGCTTGTGACACGGAGAAGACAGCTTGGCTCAGACCTGCTCCTCTCAGAATAGAATCCGACGGACTGAAGCCCAGCCAAAATGTCAGAGACGTGCAGACTTAATAACTAGTGCGGAGGCATCTGAGAAATGAGGAGAGAGAGGGGCTCGTGTAATGGAGACCTCTCAAATATTAAAAAAAAGAATATTGGCCATGAATTATTAAAGCGCAGTATGCTTTGATTTATTTATTTACTTGTAAAACTCGTTGTTTTGCTGGACCCAGGACTGTCTGAATACATGAAAGACACGGAGCTGGGAGACTGATGAGGTTGCTTTTTCCTTTTCCACGTGGCCAAGTGCTTCAATTATGTTTTATTTATTTATTTTTCTACTGTTTATTTTTCATTTCATTTTTCTCACACTACCGGCCACTTTGTTAGGTGGGCAGAAAAAATCTGGAACTAACCACAACTGGTCGAATGATCATTTTCCAGATTGATTGCCCTTTGATTTATATAGCGTCTTTCATGCCCAGAATGCTAATTAACTGCAGGATATTCTCTGCCAAGATCTTCCTCATTTCCATGTTATCCATCCATCCATCTTCCAAACCTGCATAGCACTGAAAAGTTGGACCCCATCGGGCACAAGGCAGGAACAATCCCTGGGTGGTTGGGCGCCAGTTTTAACACCGGGCAAAGACTTTCACACACACAGAAAATTAAAACACATTTTGCATCACCAATCTGCCTAACCTTGGGATGGGACTGTGGGATGAAACCGCAGCACTGGGAGGAAACCCACAGGAACACACGGAGAACATCAAAGGGCATGCAGGGAGCACCTGGCACTTGGCCTCCGGTCTCCTACATGGGAGGCAGTAGTGCTAGCAGGTCATTGGTCTTTGAGATATCACCTGACTTGACTCCTGGAGTTAGCTAATAGTGTGTTCTTGGAATTTACAGTGAAAGGATCTATAAAAGAAAAGATGAAAATTAAACTAAAGGCACACATAGACTCGAAATGTCCTAGCGACTTAGCAGTCAGAGTCTGTACCCTTAGTTATTATGTTCAAAGTCCATACCACCCGTGAAAGGTGCTATATAAAATAAAGTTTATTATGAAAGTAAGAGGTACAAATTACATATTATTTATGTGACATGTTCTCAGGGTCTTAGTGGGATTATGAGTCTGGAATTATTTTATTTAAGGTCTGACTACCTGTGAAATTTGCTATATAAAATAAAGATTAATATTAAAGTAAGCAGTACAGATGACATATCATTTATGTCACACATTCTGAAGGTCTTAGTGGGATTATAACTCTGTGATTACTTTATTTAATTTTACCTGTGAAAGGTCAGTCAGTCAGACATCTTCCAACCCGCTATATCCTAACTACAAGGTCACGGGGGTCTGCTGGAGCCAATCCCAGCCAACACAGGGCGCAAGGCAGGAACAAACCCCGGGCAGGGCGCCAACCCACCGCTGGACACACACAAACACACCCACACACCAAGGCCAATTTAGAATCACCAATCCACCTAACCTGCATGTCTTTGGGCTGTGGGTGGAAACCGGAGCGCCCGGAGGAAACCCACACAGACACGGGGAGAACATACAAACTCCACGCAGGGAGGACCCGGGAAGCGAACTCGGGTATCCTAACTGCAAGGCAGCAGTGCTGCCCACTGTGCCACCCATTACCTAACATAACAGACTATTTACTTTGAATTTTCACTAAATATTTTAAAAGGAACTTTTGCACTGAGAGATTTCTTTCGTCACGCTCTTGAACCTGCCTTACACACCAGCAGCTACAATGAGTCTGTAATTATTTTATTCAAAGTCCATGCTACCTGTGAAAGCTGCTATATAAAAATTATTATTAAAGTACTGCGGCAAGCTGGCGCCCTGCCCGGGGTTTGTTCCTGCCTTGCGCCCTGTGCTGGCTGGGATTGGCTCCAGCACACCCCCGTGACCCTAGCGGGTTGGAAAATGACCGACTGACTGATTATTAAAGTAAGAGGTACAGATGACATACTATTTATGTGACACCTTCTCAGGGTCTTAGTGACCCAGCGGTAGGATTTTGACTCCGTAATTATTTCATTTAAAGTCCGTACTGCTTTTTAATGATCATTTCTATACTATAAGACATTAACAAAGGCCATTAATATCATTCATTCTCGGACTCTTTTTTGTTTGGTATGCGTTTTGAATGCAGAGGGTATATATCCTATCCTTTTCTTTTATGATCTACGGCACTCAGGGATGAGCGTTCATCAGCGAGCTCTCTTAAGTGATTGGAAATCTGAGCCAAAGGATTATTCCGGAAGTTATCCTCACCCGCCGGGTATTAGAAAGAGACCAGTGGACCGCAGGTGGCATAAGGAGCTCCACAAAAGCATCTTGTCTCGTTTGGATTTCCCGTTTTAAAAACCTGCTTTTGCGGTGTATACTTGGATGGGTTTCTAATCTATCACCCCGCTCCCCAATCCTGTGCAAGTCAGGCGTATACTTCAGGCGAAATCTGCATATTGAAATCAGTCAACCCTATGAAAATTCAGCCTCAATGTATATTGATCTTCCAGTTTCGTGAGAGGCTTATGAAAGATCAGCCATGTGCGTCATGGGCTCAGGTAAGATATCAAAACAGCACAGGAGATGATGCAAGTGAAGCAGATGACTGGGCAGGGAGACATGATACCGTAGTCAGGAGACATGGATCAGAACAGGGCTGATTAAAAACATTAAAAATCCACCAGTTGCACCCAATATGACACTCGAGACTGTTTTCCAGTCTGGGTTTTCCGGGTTATGGTCATCCTTAGACTTTTCCCTAAATCAAAGGCTTCAGTCACAGTCTCAGTTGGCGTGATTCCTAGAAGTTTAACGGCTCGTTTATACGTCACGCTCAGAACGCGCACGCGCCCGCATCATGGCTGCCACGCGTTCCCAGCGTTCATTTGATGCGTCCTCTGAGCAGGTCCTCAGAAATTAACACGACGCGTGCGCGAGTTGCGGTACCAGCAAAAAGTCGGGGGGCACAGTGTGCTAAAAGTTGGAATGTGACGTCAGAGTCTCTGGTTACTATCTACATGCGACATCTTGCCTGAAGAAGGGGCCTGAGTTGCCTAGAAAGCTTGCATATTGTAATCTTTTTAGTTAGCCAATAAAAGGTGTCATTTTCTTGGCTTTTCTCTACATTCATAATGGCTAACACGGTACAACACCCTAGTACTGTACTACACGTGACAGAAAGCCTCTATGCGGATCGTACAGGATCGATGTGCGCGATGCGATGTTTGATGAATGGTTCGATGTGGTGAAGCAAAATGCCGACATACAGTTGAGATGCATTCGTGGTGCTTTTATATTCAAGCGTCGCATATTCCCGATTGTAATGACACGATACATTTTAAAAGTCTCACATACCGTCTTCTGTGCCGTCTTTTTTTTCTTGGGCTTCCTCCTGACGTGACAGCAGTGGCGAACAGCAATAGATCAGCACACTGTGCACATTAAATGTATGATATTCCAGCTTTCTGCACATTTAGAATCCTTATTTATACCTGATATCACTTTCATGATGAAATGCATTAAAGTATGTATGTTACATTTTACAGATAAATTGGTAATTTCGTTTAAATAATGAATACTGTTAATAATGACACACATGGGGGTGACACGGTGGCGGAGCGTTAGCGCTGCTGTCTTGCATTTACATTTTACATTTACAACATTTAGCAGACGCTCTTATCCAGAGCGACTTACAACAGAGCTTAGTAATCTACGACTGTTCTTCAGTCTTTTAGGCTAGGATTAAATCTACTGTCATTAAACAAGTTACCGCTGACCAAGTTGTACACAAAACCATGCTAGAAGAAAATGGTAAGTTTAGTGCAAAATATTTTTTTTTTTTTAAGAGAAAAAGGGTAGAAAAAAGTATGGGGACTTTAGTCCCCCAAGTGCTGTTGAAAGAAGTGTGTCTTCAGACGATGTTTGAAGACAGTGAGGGTCTCCGCTGTTCGTACAGCAAGAGGAAGTTCGTTCCACCACAGAGGAGCCAACACTGCAAAGAGTCTTGATGCATGTCGTCCTCTTCTTTTAAGTAAGGGTGGTTCGAGACGTGCAGTGCTTGATGTTCTGAGAGAGCGAGAAGTGACACGCTGCTTGACCAGTGCTGATATGTAAGGTGGTGCAGTTCCAGTTTTGGCCTTAAAGGCAAGTGTTAGGGTTTTGAACCTGATGCGGGCAGCCACAGGGAGCCAGTGCAGGTTCCGCAGCAGAGGTGTAGTGTGTGAGAATTTAGGAATATTAAAAACGAGTCTTGCAGCTGCATTCTGGATCAATTGAAGTGGTCGTGTTGCCTTTAGTGAAAGTCCAGACATCAGAGAGTTGCAGTAGTCCAGCTTAGAGATGACCAAGGTCTGGACGAGAAGCTGAGTAACATCTGTAGTAAGAAAGGGGCGGATTCTCCTGATGTTGTAAAGAAGATATCTGCAGGACCTGGAGAGGTTGCTGATGTGTGGAGAAAAAGACAAGTCTTCATCTAGAGTGACACCAAGACTTCTTGCTGTTTTTGAGGGGACGATAACTGAGTTGTCAAAAGAGATTGCAAGGTCAAGATTCGGAGATGAGTTGCCTTTGATGTACAAGAGTTCAGTCTTGCTGGGATTCAACTTGAGGTGGTGGGCAGTCATCCAAGAGGAGATATCAGCAAGGCAGTTTGAGATGCGGGTTGAGACCTGCTGGTCATCTGGTGGAAAGGAGAGAATGAGTTGAGTGTCATCCGCATAGCAGTGGTAAGAGAATCTATGTCCAGCTATTACCTTCCCAAGAGAACCTGTGTATAAGGAGAAGAGAAGGGGTCTTAGGACAGAGCCCTGAGGAACACCAGTGGTCAGTCTTCGTGGAGCTGACTGGGAGCCTTGCCAGGCAACCTGGAATGTCCGGTCAGCAAGGTAAGAAGCAAACCATTGCCAGACAGTGCCTGAGATCCCAAGACTAGAGAGAGTTTCCAGAAGTATCTGATGGTTGACCGTGTCAAAGGCTGCAGATAGGTCCAGAAGTATGAGGACTGAGGACAGGTTGGTAGATCTGGCTGTGTGAAGTGTTTCAGAGACAGCAAGAAGTGCAGTCTCGGTAGAATGAGCTGCTTTGAATCCAGACTGGTGAGGGTCAAGAAGGGCGTTATTAGACAAAAACACATTAAGTTGGTTATAAACTGCTCGTTCCAGTACTTTAGAAAGAAAAGAGAGCAGGGATACTGGTCTGTAGTGGTTAACATCTGAGCAGTCCAGAGTAGGTTTCTTAAGAATTGGATTTTCTTAAGAATCCTGCAGGGAGTCACGTCGCTGGTATTCCCTGCCTGGAGTTTACATGTTTTTCCTACTGGGTTGCCACAGTGGGCTCCGGTTTCCTTCCAAAAATATGTAGATTTGGTGACACTAAAATGACGCCAGTGTGTATGTGTGTGCTTGTATTCACCTTGCAATGAGCTGATGCCTCATCCAGGGATTGTTTCAACCTCGTGCCCAATAGTAGCTGGAATGGACAAATCGCTGGACTGATGTTTTTAATCATTAAACATCCTTTTCAGAGATATTGCGGTAAGGTGTCATCGGAGTTTAATGGCTGTTCCAGGCAAGTCACAACACAGCGAAGCCGAACCTGTTCTCACCGTGATAATATCTCGCACTGCCACCTGGTGGATTCCTCCAGATTTACGTAAAATACGCGCGCAAGTATAAACAGTATAACGCTTGTGTAGCAGGAGCCTCCGCTGCAGCATGCGTCGAGTCGCGTGAAGTATAAATCAGGCCTAAAGAGTTGGGACGCCAAAGTCATCCGCATTTAATGACCTGTTAGAAGAAGAAAAAGGCTTTGGAAAAAAATAGCACTCTTGGAGGACATCATTGTGACCTGAGCAAGGCGACTCTTCTCAGATCTCCATCCTCCTTGAGCTCCTGGTGACAACTGACAGCCTCTTTCCAAAAGGTCAGGTGATATTTAAAAAGGTGGAAGTGGAAGAGACGGGATGAGAAGGAAGTGACGTCAGTGTCCCTTAGATTCGTCCTCCTCCATTCTAGGGCATACAGAACTTGGGTTAGGGAAGTTGTTAGTCAAATTTCCCCCCCTCCGCCGCCCCCCCCCCCATATAGTTTTCTAAAGTCATTCTGAGGTATTGAGTGTTGCTTGATGAAGAAAAAAGAAAGAAACAAAAATGAAAATGATTTTGACACCATACTGCAACAAAAGAAAATGTGAAAAATGTGAAGGGGTCTGAAAAAGTTGTGAAGGAATTGTAATCACTTCCACGTTTGGGTGACATACACTTGGCAGGTGGAGTGACTTTTTAGGTCTTTGATGAAAAATAAAGCCACATACTTGTGATTTGTTTTTTTATAGTGCCTTTCTGAATCCATTCTCTCTCTCTATATATATAAAACCCTGAGCCTAAAAGTGCAACGATTTTATGTGACGTTTATTGTCATGCTTTAAATCAGGCTTATTTAAAAACCTTCATATATATGTTTGGCAGGGCCGGATTTATATGAAAAGGGGCCCTAGGCTATTCCACTTATGAGGCCCTTTCACCTTCCATTTTTAAGTTTGTAAATTACATGAGAGATAATAAAATTTTGCTAACAATTTGAATGTAGGCCCCTCTTGATCTTGAGGCCCTAGGCTGAAGCCTAGTTAGCCTATAGGAAAATCCGGCCCTGATGTTTGGTATCATTCTTTTCAGAATTTATCAAACTTTAATGTGATGTTGTTAGATTTTCAGATTCTTATTCCGTTTTTAAATTATCTAAACTAAAAAATATCAAGAACTCACGTCCCGCGAGACAAGACTTTGTGCAAAGACATCGAACTACGCCCGGGGCCGGAAATGAAAGACAAAGAGTAGGACAGCTGCTGTGCAGGCTTTTAAATGTTCGAAGCGCCGTGCGAGATGAGATGCAGCAGCAGCTGATTGAGCAAAGAGGAGGATCTGCATCTCGTGTGGTGCTTCAGATGTTTAAAAGCCTGTACAGCAGCTGTCCTTTTGTCTCACTGCCTCGTCTCTCTTCTCCCCCAGACATCCTCAAACACTATTCGATCTCGGTTCGCTGTTCCGTGATTTCACTGAGAAATAATTTCCGTTTGTTTGTGCTAATGCGATCTGTACTCTCATTTTTTTGAGACTTTCGAATTTTCCTACTTCCATTATCTCTAACCTACTCTGCATGTGTATCCCACCAACGTTTTGGAATTCTTTACGACGTTCGTCTTTGTCTTTTTCCGGCCCCGGGCGTGATTATTACTTTCCTTATTTTCAGAATTTGCACACAATTTATTTTTGTTCTTTTTTTGCTTTCTTTTCTCACCAACGCTTTTGGTTTCTCTTTTCAAGGTGCTGCTCTTTGTTCTTCTCTTAGTCGTTGACGTGTCATCCAGAACGTATAATATTTTTTAAGAGCTGAGAGCATAGGAAGTGTGTCTGCCAAAAGCATTCCAACAATTGACAGGTTAGATGACCGTGGTCTTGTTTGAAAATGGTTGTAAGAAGGACATGACTTGACCGTCTCGCGGGACATGAAAGTGTCTCGCTGTCTCTCTTCAAAAGATCACGTCTCATCGCAGGAAAAAAAGTCTCGTCTTGTCCCAAGATTTTTTATTATAATAGAGAGATGATACAAAACAAAAATACTTAGCCACTTCTGTTAACAAATACAGAACCCTCTTCATGCAACACATTCTTGTCTTGCTTCAGCACTTGTCCAACTCCAAAACTAAAGACTCCAACTTCAAGCGACTCTTTATATATCCCTTGGCCTGGTGGAGGCGGGGCTCAGGACGATTGTGGGGCGTAGTCAGGCCTGCTGTGACTGGGATTCTGTAGAGGGAAAGTGAAAGTTGTTGGCAATAGCGCCCTCTATCTTCCTGTGTCAGTATTACTTAACTTATCAGAGCCAAGAAGGTGCCTCCTATGTGTGTGATCTACTTATACAGGGTGGCGAACGAAAAACTGAACCATCTCCAACTCCAATGTCGATGCATGTTTCTTAGTCTGTACACAAAACGAAAGATATGCAATACAAAAATCTGCACTTACTGGTTAGAGGAGATGCCGGAAATTAGAACAATAGAACATTAGAACACTCGAGACGAGAACAGGCCATTCAGCCCAACGAAGCTTGCCAGTCCTCTCCACTTATTTCTTCCAAAAATACATCAAGTTGAGTTCTGAAAGTCCCTAAAGTCTTACTGTCTACCACACTACTTGGTCGCTTATTCCAAGTGTCTGTCATTGTTTGTGTAAAGAAAAACTTCCTAATGTTTGTGCGAAATTTCCCCTTCACAAGTTTCCAACTGTGTCCCCGTGTTCTTGATGAACTCATTTTAAAGTCACCGTCTCGATCCACTGGACTAATTCTCTTCATAATCTTAAACAGTCAGGTCTCCTCTTAAAGCAAAAAGGCTCAGCTCTTTTAATCTTTCCTCCTAACTCATCCCCTGTAGCCCTGGAATCAGCCTAGTCACTCTTCTCTGGACCTTCTCTAGTGCTGATGTGTCTTTATGAAGACCCAAACTGCACACAGGACTCCAGATGAGGCCTCACCAGTGTGTTATAAAACTTGATCAGAACCTCTTCTGACTTGTACTCCACATGCCAAGGCGCTATATAACCTGACATTCTGTTAGCCTTCTTAATGGCTTCTGAACACTGTCTGCCAGTTGATAGTGTCGAGTCCACTACGACTCCTAAGTCCTTCTCATAAGGTAGACTTTTGATTTTCAGCCCTCCAATTGTGAATTAAAACCTAACAATACCTAAACCTAATACAAACGTTAGGCTCAGCTCTTTTCAGCTTTCCTCCTCACTCATCCCCTGTAGCCCTGGAATCAGCCCAGTCGCTCTTCTCTGGACTTTCTCTCATGCTGCTATGTCTGGTAGGCCCAAAACTGCACACAAGACTCCAGATGAGGCCTCACCAGTGTGTTATAAAGCTTGAGCAGAACTTCCTGTGACTTGTACTCCACACATCAAGGTGCTATATAACCTGACAGTCTGTTAGCCTTCTTAATGGCTTCTGAACACTGACTAACAGTCGATAGCTTAGAGTCCACTATGACTCCTAAATCCTTCTCTTATGATGGATTCTCGATTTTCAGACCCCCATTGTGTATTCAGACCTCACATTTTTTACTCCCTAGGTGTCATTCTTTACATGTACTGACATTAAATTAAATCTTCCACAAATCTGCCCAAGCCTGTCTGCTGTCCAAGTCCTTCTGTGATGATTTAACTGATTCCAAATTATCTGCTAATCCACCTATCTTGGTATCATCTACAAACTTCACCAGCTTGTTCTTTATCTATAATAATAAAAGGCAAAGCCCTCACTGACTGACTCACTCACTCACTGACTGACTCACTCATCACTAATTCTCCAACTTCCCGTGTAGGTGGAAGGCTGAAATTTGGCAGGCTCATTCCTTACAGCTTACTTACAAAAGTTAGGCAGGTTTCATTTCGAAATTCAAAGCTTAATGGTCATAACTGGAACATATTTTTTGTCCATACACTGTAATGGAGGAGGCGGAGTCACGTATCGCGTCATCACGCCTCCTACGTAATCACGTGAACTAAAAACAAGGAAGACATTTACAGCACGAGTCACACGCGGGAACGAAGGTAAATGACGTTAATTTTTGACTGTCTTTTAATACTGTGTAAGCATACATATTAACACATGTGCAATTAAACGTGTGCATTTACGGGGTGATTTCTCAGGCTTAAAAGCTCACCTTTTATCAAACGCGGGAACAAAGGTAACTGACGTTGTTCACTGTCTTTTAATACTGTGTAACCATACATATTAACACATGTCCAATTAAACGTGTGCATTTACGGGGTGATTTCTCAGGCTTAAAAGTTCGCCTTTTACTAAAAAGGTAAATGCAAAACTATTTTCAATCAGTTTATTGAAACGCTCCCGTTAAGGATTGCAATAACATATTCGCGAGATAAAAGAACGAAGTAGGGGGAAATGGAGGAACAGCCGCAAACAGCGAAGAGCAAAAAATTAATTAAACAATTGAGAACGGAGCGAGTTAAGCATACAAGCATGTTCATAAGGGAAACAAAGCACGGTGTAAAACGTAAGTTTAAATTAAGTTTATAGAAACGCTCCCGCTGCGGATTACAATAACATATTCGCGAGATAAAAGTTTAATGAGAAGACACGAGGTATAAATGAACCACACGCCGTGGCGCAACGTTAGGGGCAACAGTTTCAACCATTCTATGATCTGCTTCTCGCAACTGAAAGACGGCACATGGCGGATGTTAGCCGACTTGCTGACCGCAACGTTAGGGGCTTCAACTATGGCGCTGATGCCACATCTCACTGCCAACACTTTGCAGACTGTACTTAAAAGACACGCCCTCCTCACTGGACAGTTAAAAACACCAATCAAACTAACGATGACATCAAGTATTACCCAATCAAAAGTAGGAAAGGAGGCATCTTCATAAAATGCGTGTGGGATGATTTGCATGAGACGCTGCTTTAAAAAAAAAATGATAAAAAAAATACGGGATAAATCCCGTCCAGTATTGATTCAAAACGGGACGCGCAATTTCATTCTCAAACGCGGCACGATTCCGTATTTTAAAGGACGGGTGGCAACCCTACAGTGCCAGGTAACCACCCATACAATCAGATTGTGATTCAGACTAGGAATGCAATGAATGTAATTACCCCCGATCTACATACAAGGCGAAAGTCTTGCAACATTCAAAGATGATGGTTTGGGATAAGTACACCATACAACATAAAAGAGCTTATGAAGCCTTGAACCGAAAAAAGCAAGATCTCAGAGATCGTAAAAAAAAAAAAATAGGAGGTAATGTCGTTTTACTCGCTGTAGATTTTAGTCAAACATTACCAGTTATTCCACAAGGGAGACCAGCAGATGAACTCAACGCGTGTTTAAAATCCATGCTTCTCCCACGCTCGGTTATATGTCGCGTGTTCTCGGGTAGGTGCACCAAAAAATGTATACATTTAAGCATGTAATGGGCAAACAAAAAATGAGGTATACCCGAAGGCACTGCAGTAGTACTTTATGTAACTTTACTTCTTAAATGTTAATGTTTTACTGTTTAATAATTTATACGCTTCTTATATGTTGTTCAAATTCTTTTATCAAAATACCAGTGACAGCGCAATGCACGATAACATGGAGTGAATACACCATACGCATCCGCCCACGGCTGCCCTGCTGTGCGCAGATAGGAGTTGATTGTACAATAAAATAAAATAAAGATAAAAAGAGTAAAACAATCATCACCCATAAAGCGTGTGTGTGTGTATATATGTGTATATATATATGTTGATATGTGGATGTGTATATGTATATATATGTTTATATGTGTGTGTCTGTATTTTATATATATAAAACACAGCAACACTCATAACAATGACAACACAATTACATTGACAATCATGTTACGTTATTTTTAAAATGTTTCCTTTTTTTTTCATAACCTCTTTAACACACTACTTCTCCACTGCGAAGTGCGGGTATTTTGCTAGTCTATACTAATAAAAGGCAAAGCCCTCACTGACTCACTCACTGACTGACTGACTGACTCACTCATCACTAATTCTCCAACTTCCCGTGTAGGTGGAAGGCTGAAATTTGGCAGGCTCATTCCTTACAGCTTACTTACAAAAGTTAGGCAGGTTTCATTTTGAAATTCAAAGCGTAATGGTCATAACTGGAACATATTTTTTGTCCATACACTGTAATGGAGGAGGCGGAGTCACGTATCGCGTCATCACGCCTCCTACGTAATCACGTGAACTGAAAACAAGGAAGAGATTTACAGCACGAGTCACACACGGGAACGAAGGTAAATGACGTTAATTTTTGACTGTCTTTTAATACTGTGTAAGCATACATATTAACACATGTGCAATTAAACGTGTGCATTTACGGGGTGATTTCTCAGGCTTAAAAGCTCACCTTTTATCAAACGCGGGAACAAAGGTAACTGACGTTGTCCACTGTCTTTTAATACTGTGTAACCATACATATTAACACACGTCCAATTAAACGTGTGCATTTACGCGGTGATTTCTCAGGCTTAAAAGCTCGCCTTTTACTAAAAAGGTAAATGCAAAACTATTTTCAATCATTCTATGATCTGCTTCTCACAACTGAAGGCACCGTGGCTGATGTTACGTCACTTGCTGTCCGACCATAAGCTTTACCTGGTAGGTAGCCGGACACTCACTTCACTCCCTTTCGGGAATCGAACCTCTCAGGTTTTCTTTTGTTCTTAATTAAAATTTAAAACCAATACTTCACCGCTGCTAAGCTCCTCTAGCGCTGACGTCTGAGGTTCGATTACCGTAAGCAACTGCAGTGAGTGTGTAATTACATTCACGGCATTCGTACTCTGATTCACAATCTGATTGTATGGGTACTTACTTCCAGGTAATGCTTACACTTGGCCACCAAGTCAGGTCGAAGTGATCACTCGAGTAAAGGCAGCTTCACAAAAAAACTGATCCTTAACAAACTGTTATTAGTATATTTTCCCTCAATTTAAAAACGTTTTATTTTCTTCTTAATAAAAATTTAAAAGCGGTACTTCGCCGGTGCGAAGCGCGTGGATTTCACCGACTGACACATACAGACATATTCATGAGTGCAGGTACTTCGGAAAGAAAGCACCGTGTAAACCTAAAGTTTAAATTAACTTCATAGACCTACAAAAGGTTGCCATTCATTTGAGGCAAGATTGCTTTTCTTCTGTACAACTATACGTTGCATTCTCAAAAGAGTGTGCTTGCACGGCTTCGGATATAGATATATATATATATTTATGTCTATATATAAATATGTAAGCTTATAAGTACTGCTTTACTTCTCTTTAAGAAAGGAAGATGTAATGATACTTGATTTAAACGATACCATGTCTTCTTGGGTTTGCGTAGCTTATTGTCTAAAAAGGAGAAACCCTCATTTATAAAACTTTGCTGCAGATGACTTAGCTTATTGTCAATATCTTTACACGTTTTTTTAACACTTATTGACTGAAACGTGCTTTCACGAAAAAAGTTACGGCTTTGCTACAGGATACACCCTCCACAAGTTAAGCAAGTAAAAATAAAATATATATTTCTGTTTTATTTAAACCTTTTAAGTTCGTATGCATAGCCCCATTTGGCTGTTTAATTTTTTTTTTTCTTTCTTCAGTAATATTTAATCTCCTTAAAGAAAAAGAACATATCCATTTTACTTTTTTTCTATCTCTGTAGTAATATTTTACTGTAAAACAATAACCAGTATTTAAAGTTTTTATTTTACTTTATACATTTATTTTACACAATGTTGAAAAATTAATAAAAAAGCTACATATTTTGGCAGCTGCTGCTTTCATTTTCAATAAAATGAAAAAAGCTCTCCAAGAGAAAACGTCAATGAAGAAGAAACAGTTTGCACTATCTAAAAATCAGAAACCCTCATTTATAAAAGTTTGCTGCAGATGACTTAACTGAAAATAAATGAATAGTTCCTATGTGTATAATACATATTTATCTATTTTACTTATGCCTTTATTCCACCAACTTACAACATCTGAGGTACAATTTGTTACATTACTTTTGTTTTTTGCACAACATGCAGGTGAAGTGACTTCCTCAGGGTCACACAGTGGTGTCAGTACCAGGATTTGAACTGACAAGCTGCGGGTTTGCTGAAATATTACTGAAGAAAGAAAAAAAACGAAAACGGGCAAATGGGGCTATGCATTCAAATGTCCATCCGTCCATTATCCAACCTGCTATATCCTAAATACAGGAGCCACTAAGTAGATATGTATATATACAGTATATATATATATATATATATATATATATATATATATATATATATATATATATATATATATATATATATATATGTATATGTATATATATATATATATACAGTTTATATATATATATATATATATATATATATATATATACTGTATATATACATATCTACTACTATGTATATGTATATATATATATATATATATATATATATATATATATATATATATATATACAGTTTATATATATATATATATATATATATATATATATATATATATATATATATATATATACACTTTATATATATATATATATATATGTGAATGTATGTATGTATATATATATATATATATATATATATATATATATATGTATATATGTAGATATGTGTATATGTAGATATGTATATAAGTATATATGTTTATGTATATATATGTTTACATAACCTCTTTAACACACTACTTCTCCGCTGCGAAGCGCGGGTATTTTGCTAGTATTCTTTATATATATATAGAAAGCAGGCTCTATTGTAGGCACGGAGCTGGACAGTCTGACATCCGTGGCAGAGCGACGGGCGCTGAGCAGACTCCTGTCAATCATGGAGAATCCACTGCATCCACTGAACAGGATCATCTCCAGACAGAGGAGCAGCTTCAGCGACAGACTGCTGTCACCGTCCTGCTCCACTGACACACTGAGGAGATCGTTCCTCCTCCACACTATGCGACTCTTCAGTTCCACCGGGGGTGTAAACGTTAACATTATACAAAGTTATTGTCTGTTTTTACCTGCATTATTATCACTCTTTAATTTAATATTGTTTTTTATCAGTATGCTGCTGCTGGAGTATGGGAATTTTCCTTTGGGATTAATAAAGTATATCTATCTATCTATCTATCTATCTATCTATCTATCTATCTATCTATCTATCTATCTATCTATCTATCTATCTGAATCATTTATATTTATTAAAAATAGCAGCAGCCCCATTGTATTGATTTTATTGTACTCATTCCATACAAATAGATCAATTTTTACAAATTAATAGGATTGAAAACAAATCAACCCCCACCCCTGAGAAGAACAGCATGGCCAACAGACTAAAACTTAAAAATAGTAAAAATAACTTGATGAGTTTAATAGGTGGATACAGATACATGGAGAAGAAAAAGAAATGGGGAGAGAATGTACTTCCTCTGTGCTTTAAGAGCTTATTCTAAAATATTATTGATTAGATCCTGCCAGGTTTTGAAAAAGTTCTGCACAGATCCTCTAAGTGAGAATGTGATTTTTTCCAATTTCAAATAATATAAAACATCAGTTACCCACCATCTTAAAACATCATCCTGAACTGCCACTTGCTTTAGTTTGATGCCCACCCTCTCATGTGGCGCCTTATCAAATGCTTTCTGAAAGTCCAGATCAATAATCTCATCTGCTCCACTCTGGTCGTATTCTTTTGTTGCCTCCTCATAGAACCCAAGCATGTTAGTAAAACACGACCTCCCTCTTTTGACCCCACGCTGACTGTTCAGAATAACTCTTGTTCTTGCCTTTCCTTGTACGTCAATACACTTTTCTGCACGCCGCACCATATTGCTATAGATTGCAACGCAGCTCAACCGCTTCAGTTTTTCCAGTTTCACTCTGAATATTGTCCTTCAGTTCCTCTAATGTCTTTGGATTATTGACATATGCATTTCCCTTCTGATTGCCCCACAAATAAAAGTCACAAGTGGATAGATCCGGTGATCTTGGTGGCCACAAACCTTTGCTGACAGTTCGTTCCTCTGTGAAGATGTTGTGAAGAAGTGTGACAGGTCGCTCCATCCATGTTGTGATGGCACCCGCCTGTATAACAGCTTGAGCCAGCCAGTGGGAGACAGTTCGGTTTTTCGTGCGACACCCTTTACATGTGTGTTTGAGTGTGTGTGTGTGATGTCTCAGCCAGGATGCCTCCCTTGGCTAGGGTTCAAATTAATGTTTTATAACTTTTGTTCATTTTTGATTCTTTCATTTACATTAAATATGTGCATCATTCTTTGTATTTTGTTATGCTAATGTATACACGTTGCCTGTTTTATGTTCCCTGTGCTTTGTGAGTGGTCCAACCGCCAGGAACTGCCATCCACCCTATAAATCCAGAGGATCTCCCAGAGTTCCTGGAGTGTTCATTGTGGATTTAATGAGTGTACTTGTGTTTATTGTGATTTTTGTGTATTCATGGACCTCTGATTTATTCATTTATTTTGTTTTTTGCTTTCTGCCCCCTGTGCTTTTACCTTGGGACTTGTTTGATTTGCATTGCTTTCATGTTACATGCAATTCCATTTTGCCTTTGTGCTCCACAGAGCTTCATTGCTGATTGGAATAAAACTTGGGTGTGTTCCCTTTATTACTAGATAGATAGATGTGAAAGGCACTATAATATAATAACATAGATAGATGTGAAAGGCACTATAATATAATAAGATAGATGTGAAAGGCACTATAATATAATAACATAGATAGATGTGAAAGGCACTATAATATAATAGATAGATAGACAGATAGATATGAAAGGCACTATATAATAGATAGATAGATAGATAGATAGATAGATAGATAGATAGATAGATAGATAGATAGATAGATAGATAGATAGATGTGAAAGGCACTATAATATAATAAGATAGATAGATGTGAAAGGCACTATAATATAATTAGATAGATAGATAGATAGATAGATAGATATGAAAGGCACTATATAATAGATAGATAGATAGATAGATAGATAGATAGATAGATAGATAGATAGATAGATAGATAGATAGATAGATAGATATGAAAGGCACTATATAATAGATAGATAGATAGATAGATAGATAAATAGATAGATAGATAGATAGATAGATGTGAAAGGCACTATAATATAATAACATAGATAGATGTGAAAGGCACTATAATATAATAGATAGATAGACAGATAGATATGAAAGGCACTATATAATAGATAGATAGATGTGAAAGGCACTATAATATAATAAGATAGATAGATGTGAAAGGCACTATAATATAAGATAGATAGATAGATAGATAGATAGATAGATAGATAGATAGATAGATAGATAGATAGATAGATAGATAGATAGATAGATAGATAGATACTTTATTAATCCCAAGGGGAAATCCACATACTAGCCAGGGTTTGTTGGTGATATCCCCCACTAGCGGACATTTTTGGAAGTGGTTTTGAACTCTTTGGTGTTTGGGACTCCTCATTCATGACAATATTTAGAGACAGAGGAAATGAATTTTGCTGGCATTTGCGTGAGTGCACATGGCTCTTGACCTAATTTAAGATTTTAAATTGGCACGGTTTGAGTGGGTGGGTGTCCATGTGTACTGTGTGTTCTCTGCCTTTGGCTGATGCCCCATCCTGCCTGCCAACTGATACTTTCTGTACAGGCTTCAGCTTCTCATGATCCTCATTTGGATTAGGTGTGTCTGACAACCGATGGACAGGTTAGATGATGGATAGATGGACGCAGTGATACTGATTCTGAAATGGTGTCAGCCAGGGGATTTATTTAGACACTCTTTTGAAGCAGCACTATGGCTAATTTACGTCTTGCACTTCGCATTCATTCAGCTAAAAATATGTAGGCACGATGACTAAAGTAGGCAGCCATCTGCAGAGGCTTGTGTGACATTGACCATCTGGCTCACGGATGTAGTTGGATAAGCTTCCATGACACTGACCTAGAAGATGTTCATTGAAGATGAGCTGCAGTACCTACTTGAAAACTTGTCAGGTCAGGTCAGGGTGGCGAGCAGGCACTGGTACAGCGTGTTGCTGCACCCACTACATGACAAAACAGCTTGGCACCCAAACCAGGCAGACACGCAGTCCAGTCCCACCATCTGGAAATGACCCTCTATCTGCCACAGCCAGGTGTTATGTGGGCATCCCCTTGGCCTGGTCGAGCCACTCAGGTCCTCAACAATGAGGGTCTTGAGAGTCAGATCACCCTCAGGGCCGTAGTGCTGTAACTGACGCTCCTTTACAATGCACGTCACGTGCCTCATTCGGGACTTTGTGAGCAACACAAAGTCAAACCAACGGTACCTAAGGATTTTCCAGAGAGACAAACATGAAGGAGTGGAGTCTTCATCTCAGGTCACTGGATAGAAGCCATGTCTCACAAACAGAAAGCACCAGGACTCTAAAGACTTGGACCTTCACCCTTTTGGTGAGATATCAGGGGCGCCACACACCCTCTCCAGCGACCTCATGAACGCCCCGTGCTTTGTGACATGCGATGAGGTTCATGGCTGGCGACTCCATCAGAGTCAGATTTATAAATATATGAACCCCAAAGAGTCGCTCATTCACTAATCAATTGGCAGCCTGCACATTGACTACTGGTTATGTTTCATATCTCATCAGCGTTCTTTACACACACAGGTAAGGCACATATTTAGCTAAGAAAGAATGACAAGAAAGAGCGCAGAGAGCGCGTTTGCTCCTCACCCTCCACGTGTTCTAAATTTGCTGTTGCAATTCCACAATTCATACTCATTCAATACAAATGAAAGTATAGAGTGGTGTGCAAAAAAAATGGATTTCAATTTCGACCTTAATGGAAATATTTAGTTGTTTTTAAAAGCTTTTAATTCCAATGCTTCAATCAATTTTAATACAGACTGTTCAACAAAAGGATAACAAGAAAAACAAAATATTTTATTTAAGGTCAAAATTTAGTTTTTAAATATTGGATTATTTTTTTTCTTAGTCTGATCCCATTTTTTTTTATAAAACTGAAAACCGTTTATGGTCTTACCTTTATTTGTAAATGAAATCCATGCGCCTATCCTTCTCCACGAAAATCTCCGTCACTTTCTTGTAAAAGTCCTCCTTATTTTCCTTTAGTTTTAAAAATCTTAATCTTCCATTTTGGCAGTTGGTCGGAACAAAGAATAAAACTAAATGGGCCGCCACAGTGCACTTGACTTTCTGATATTGCTAACTTATCGGCGCCTCTGCGGAGAAGAACAGCAGCAACGAGCATCTATTGGGCTCACATGCGCCCCCTTCAGGATGCCATGGTAATGTCTGCCTCACCTGGTGCTTTTTCACTGCGGTTTTATGTCCGATCAGCGAGACTAAATATGTCACACACATTCATTAAAGATATTAGCCAGACTGTGGAAAGTCAGGGTGTATAATAAACGTGTATGAAAACCTTATATTGACGACATACAGAGAGACAGGGACAGGCATCAAGCCCGTGTGTGAGGAGAGCGCAGTCCGAGATGAGAAATGCACAAATTCAGCAATTTTGACTATAAAAATGATCACAATTATTGGAATCATACAGAAAGCAAATTTATAGCACAGACCAGTGGACACATTTATTTTATGTTATCATTATTTGTTTTTTTACTTTTGATGATGACAGGTGAGGCTCTATCTCACCTGCCTCCCCTGACCTCATGACCATCCTATGCTCTCCGAATTTGCCTACTGACTTCATATACTGACTTCATATACTGAGTTAGATATCCGTTTATTGGTTGATCCATACATCCTTCTGTTCCTCTCAACATTGACTCAATTGTCTGCTCCTCCACCAGTTCATGAAGTCCATGCAAACGTCCACATGATGAGCTGGGAAGCTGGGGATAAAGCGGGCTTAGAAAATGGATGGATGGACAGACAGACAGACAGATGGATTTGGGTGGATGGATGGATGGATGGATTAGTGGGTGGATGGATGAATGGGTGGGTTGGATGAATCCATATGATGATTCAGCTGACAACTGGTTTGTCCATCCATTCAGAGATCCACTGAGCAGTGATTGAATAGAGCTTTATATTCAACCAACCACTCACAAATTAATTCTAACTTTTCTAAGATTTGTTGTTTTGCTCTCACATCCCCAAAAGACACGAGTGTTAATTTGATTGTATGTGTGGGTTGGTCTCTAGACCCCGAGATGCTGAAATGAATCAAGCCAGTTTAGGGTTGGATGATATACCAGTTCATTTTTGACAGATGAGGTCAGGATGGTGGGCATGCACTGGTACAATCCTTTGCTGTACCCACTACACAATGAAACAGCTTGTGATCCCAGTTGGCAACCCCCCCCCAGGCTGACATGCAGTTCAGTCCCATCCTACAGAACTGACCCTCTATCTGCTGCAGCCAGGTGTTACATGGGTGTCCCCTTGGCCTGGTCCAGCTGCTTGGGTCCTCAACAACGAACCAGATCGCCCTCGGGTAATCACGCCACATGGCCGTAGTGCCGTAACTGACGTTCCCTCACAGTGCAGGTCATGTGACTCATTCAGGACCCCGTGAGCAACACAAAGTCAAACCAGCGACACCCAAGGACCCTCCAAAGAGACACACATGAAGAAGTCCAAGTCTTCATCTCAGGTCACTGGACAGCGTCCATGTCTCTCAAAAATGAAGCACCAGAACTCTAAAGACTTGGATCTTTGTTCTTTTGTAGATATCAGGGAGCGTCACACCCCCCCTTTCCAGCGACCTCATGACCCCTCCATGTTCTCTCAATCCGTCAACTGACTTCACAGAAAGACTCACCAGAGACGTGAATGTCACCGCCGAGGTCAGTAAACCTCTCGATGTAGTGGACACTTTCTCTGCAGACAGACACACTGCCATGCCCAAGAGGTCATTAAAGGCCTGGAAGTTGGTTTTTATCAGGACCTTCGCAAGCCCAGACACTCAGACTCCTCACTCAGTCTCTCAAGAGCCTCCATGGACTCCGTGAAGATCACAGCATCATCAGCAAAGTCGAGATCAGCGAATCTTCCTTTGCCAACAGATGCCCCACAGCCGCTGGACCCCACAACCTGAAAACTTGTGAGCTGGGAAAATGAGGTCAACCAGTATTAAAAAAAACAGAAGCAAGTGTCCTCTGCCAAATGGGGGAGGAGAGCAGCTGCTACAGTGAGCAAGTGGCGATCCTGTCACAAGAGAGACATGAACACGAAGTGACAGGGCAGCAAGTTAGGAGATGGTCCATCTAATTGCCGGCATTGTAGTCTGCTGATAACACTGAGGCCTTAATGGACCGCAAGCTTATACAGTGAGGGCTGGAATTCATCTCAAGCACGTCTTTTCACGGCATCGTGCGCCGATCTTAACGTGAGCACAAAGTCAGCATTGTCCGGGAGAAGAGGACGCTTTGAATTGGCGTTCGAGATCTCACAAAAGCGCCTGCTTTCAGCATTTTTCTGCTTTCTCCTCCGAATAGTCCGCGGATATCGAGCGCATTATATTTGATGCGCCTATTGACAAATGTAAACCTTTGCCCTCAGTGTCAGCCACAATGCATGTATGATATGATTATAAATTAGAGCAAATTCGAATGTCGTGTATAACAAATGACCCCTTGCTGTTGCATTGCTGGTGTCACTGCCAGCAAATTGTCTGCCGCGCTAAATACTCCATTGCACCAGCGGAGCCATTTGTAATAATTTGCCTTTACAGCGATGCACTGCGTGGCTTTCGTGTGTAGCAATCTGCCTACATGGAAATAAATGACAGCGCGCTGTTGGTGCCGTTTGGAGGATCGCGCTGCTCTTGTAAGATGTTAATACTCAATACCAGAGTGTGCCCAAAAAATAAATAAATAAAAAGCTTTAAATTGCAACACTTTACAGCGCAGCCACCGCAATATCACTCATAGCAGATTGTGTGCCACGGAGAGCCTCCGGAGCCAGCCCTTCAAATTGCATATCACATATTTCAATTCCAAGTGCTCTGAATTTCCAAAGCAATATAACACACTGTACCAGCTCTGGGTCGCCTTTATCAATTCTCCGCTCTTGAAAGCCGTGTGTCTGTATTGGGAAAAAAAAAAGGCAGCGGTGCTCTGGACGCGGTCTGGAACATTGTGGAGAAGTGCAGACACCGAACGGAACATTTAGAAATGAGACGTGACCACATCTCAGTCTGACACTTTCCTTTTTAAAATAAATCAACACGTCTGGCGGCCTTAGGGGGTGTGCGGGGGGCCTCGGGCTGACCAACCCCACGCTTGGCCGGTTACGTCAAACGCTGTTAGCGGTATGTGTGGACTGTATAAACTTGCGAGCGAAATTAATAAAAAATAATAACATACTCCGGATTTTCTCATTACAGTATTCAGCTACATTTTTGCAAGATAACACGAGGACTTTATCAAAATATAACGATATAATCTATTTCCATCCATTATCCAACCCGCTATATCCCAACTACAGGGTCACGGGGGTCTGTTGGAGCCAATCCCAGGGCACAAGGCAGGAAACAAACCCCAGGTAGGGTGCCAGCCCTCCGCAGGGTGCGCACACACACTAGGGACAATTTAGAATCGCCAATGCACCTAACCTGCATGTCTTTGGACTGTGGGAGGAAACCCATGCAGACACAGGGAGAACATGCAAACTCCACGCATGGAGGAAACCCACGCAGGACCCGGGAAGCGAACCCAGGTCTCCTTACTGCGAGGCAATAGCGCTATCCACTGCGCCACCGTGCCGCCTTGTAAATTATATTGCATATTATAATACTTGTGATGCAATCTTATTGTTGTTAATGTTTTCTTTTCAAGTGCAACTTTATTTTATTTATTTTTGATCTCAATGTATTTGCACATAATTATACAAAGCTGGTCTGAACGGAAGGGTGCTGTGGTCATGTGATCAGGTTCATTGGTCGAGCGGATATGCGCATATTGAGACACTTAATTGATGCTAAGATGAAGGAAGGTGTTTTCTTTTAATAAGATGGACAGGAGTGCGGCGTCAGAGAGACTGTAATAAAGATTCATGGATTTCTGGTCGGACTGTGCACACGGTATGTTTTACTTTTGTTATCCCTACACCTGTGTAACTCATTTATTGTTTAATTGACTATCCATCCATCCATCCATTGTCTCCCGCTTATCCGAGGTCGGGTCGCGGGGGCAGCAGCTTGAGCAGAGATGCCCAGACTTCCCTCTCCCCGGCCACTTCTTCTAGCTCTTCCGGGAGAATCCCAAGGCGTTCCCAGGCCAGTCGAGAGACATAGTCCCTCCAGCGTGCCCTGGGTCTTCCCCGGGGCCTCCTCCCGGTTGGACGTGCCCGGAACACCTCACCAGGGAGGCGTCCAGGAGGCATCCTGATCAGATGCCCGAGCCACCTCATCTGACTCCTCTCGATGCGGAGGAGCAGCGGCTCTACTCTGAGCCCCTCCTGGATGACTGAGCTTCTCACCCTATCTTTAAGGGAGAGCCCAGACACCCTGCGGAGGAAACTCATTTCAGCCGCTTGTATTCGCGATCTCGTTCTTTCAGTCACTACCCATAGCTCATGACCATAGGTGAGGGTAGGAACATAGATCGACTGGTAAATTGAGAGCTTCGCCTTGCGGCTCAGCTCCTTTTTCACCACGACAGACCGATGCAGAGCCCGCATTACTGCGGATGCCGCACCGATCCGCCTGTCGATCTCACGCTCCATTCTTCCCTCACTCGTGAACAAGACCCCGAGATACTTGAACTCCTCCACTTGGGGCAGGATCTCACTACCAACCCTGAGAGGGCACTCCACCCTTTTCCGGTTGAGGACCATGGTCTCGGATTTGGAGGTGCTGATTCTCATCCCAGCCGCTTCACACTTGGCTGCGAACCGATCCAGAGAGAGCTGAAGATCACGGCCTGATGAAGCAAACAGGACAACATCATCTGCAAAAAGCAGTGACCCAGTCCTGAGCCCACCAAACCGGACCCCCTCAACACCCTGGCTGCGCCTAGAAATTCTGTCCATAAAAGTTATGAACAGAATCGGTGACAAAGGGCAGCCCTGGCGGAGTCCAACTCTCACTGGAAATGGGTTCGACTTACTGCCGGCAATGCGGACCAAGCTCTGGCACCGATCGTACAGGGACTGAACAGCCCTTATCAGGGGGGCCGGTACCCCATACTCTGAGTACCCCCCACAGGATTCCCCGAGGGACACGGTCGAATGCCTTTTCTAAGTCCACAAAACACATGTAGACTGGTTGGGCAAACTCCCATGCACCCTCCAGGACCCTGCTAAGGGTATAGAGCTGGTCCACTGTTCCGCGACCAGGACGAAAACCACACTGTTCCTCCTGAATCCGAGGCTCGACTATCCGACGGACCCTCCTCTCCAGGACCCCTGAATAGACTTTTCCAGGGAGGCTGAGGAGTGTGATCCCTCTGTAGTTGGAACACACCCTCCCATCCCCTTTCTTAAAGAGGGGGACCACCACCCCGGTCTGCCAATCCAGAGGCACTGTCCCTGATGTCCATGCGATGTTGTAGAGACGTGTCAACCAAGACAGTCCTACAACATCCAGAGCCTTGAGGAACTCCGGGCATATCTCATCCACCCCCGGGGCCCTGCCACCAAGGAGTTTTTTGACCACCTCGGTGACCTCAGTCCCAGAGATGGGGGAGCCCACCTCTGAGTCCCCAGGCTCTGCTTCCTCATTGGAAGGCATGTTAATGGGATTGAGGAGGTCTTCGAAGTATTCCCCCCACCGACCCACAACGTCCCGAGTCGAGGTCAGCAGCGCACCATCCCCACCATATACAGTGTTGACACTGCACTGCTTCCCCTTCCTGAGACGCCGGATGGTGGACCAGAATCTCCTCGAAGCCGTCCGAAAGTCATTCTCCATGGCCTCCCCAAACTCCTCCCACGCCCGAGTTTTTGCCTCAGCAACCACCAAAGCCGCATTCCGCTTGGCCTGCCGGTACCTATCAGCTGCCTCCGGGGTCCCACAGGACAAAAGGGTCCTGTAGGACTCCTTCTTCAGCTTGACGGCATCCTTCACCGCCGGTGTCCACCAGCGGGTTAGGGGATTGCCGCCACGACAGGCACCGACCACCTTACGGCCACAGCTCCGGTCAGCTGCCTCAACATTAGAGGCACGGAACATGGCCCATTCGGACTCAATGTCCCCCACCTCCCTCGGGATGTGGTCGAAGTTCTGCCGGAGGTGGGAGTTGAAGCTACTTCTGACAGGGGGCTCTGCCAGATGTTCCCAGCAGACCCTCACAACACGTTTGGGCCTACCACGCCTGACCGGCATCCTCCCCCACCATCGAAGCCAACTCACCACCAGGTGGTGATCAGTTGACAGCTCCGCCCCTTTCTTCACCCGAGTGTCCAAGACATGTGGCCGCAAGTCCGACGACACGACCACAAAGTCGATCATCGAACTGAGGCCTAGGGTGTCCTGGTGCCAAGTGCACATATGAACACCCCTATGCTTGAACATGGTGTTCGTTATGGACAATCCGTGACGAGCACAGAAGTCCAATAACAAAACACTGCTCGGGTTCAGATCGGGGGGGCCATTCCTCCCAATCACGCCCTTCCAGGTCTCACTGTCATTGCCCACGTGAGCATTGAAGTCTCCCAGCAGAACGAGGGAGTCCCCAGAAGGTATGCCCTCTAGCACCCCCTCCAGGGACTCCAAAAAGGGTGGGTACTCCGAACTGCTGTTCGGTGCATACGCACAAACAACAGTTAGGACCCGTCCCCCCACCCGAAGGAGAGGGGAGGCTACCCTCTCGTCCACCGGGGTAAACCCCAATGTACAGGCTCCAAGTTGGGGGGCAATAAGTATACCCACACCTGCTCGGCGCCTCTCACCGGGGGCAACTCCAGAGTGGTAGAGAGTCCAGCCCCTCTCAAGGAGATTGGTTCCAGAGTCCAAGCTGTGCGTCGAGGTGAGTCCAACTATATCTAGCCGGAACCTCTCAACTTCGCGCACTAGGTCAGGCTCCTTCCCCTTCAGAGAGGTGACATTCCACGTCCCAAGAGCCAGTTTCTGTAGCCGAGGATCGGACCGCCAAGGTCCCCGCCTTCGGCCACCACCCAACTCACACTGCACCCGACCTCCTTGGCCCCTCCCATAGGTGGTGAGCCCATGGGAAGGGGGACCCACGTTGCCTCTTCGGGCAAGCTTTATTTTATTTTAGCTTTCACGGTGTTTGAGAGATGTTAAAAACAGTCGGAGCGTGGTGTCATCTGTACCAGGTGACAACTTTCAGGAGCGGCTACACCCAAGACGAAGCAATTGCAGGTTAGGTGGCTTCCTTGATCAAGGGCTCAAATGAGTAGTGTCACTTCTAGTAAATGATTACATAATAAAAACATAAATAAGCAATACTTAAATAAATTAATAAATACCCAAATAAATAAACGCATTGTGAAATAAACAAGCAACCTCAAAAGCGAGAAATACCGAGCTGCGTTCAACACGCTTGTGGTGTCCCCGCACTTCTGTGTTAAATGTTGGCATCAACTTTCCGTTAAGGAACTACATTACCCAGCGGCCTTGCGCGAAAGTTAGGGGTAAAAAAGAGCGGCAATAGCAACGAGGACGTTACGCGGGCCGACGTGGAGAGGTAAAGCGCGGGTGTAAGTTTAGAGTGAATGTAAAAGAACAATAAGAATAAAACACGAACGATTAAAGGGCGCAGACGGAATACAAGGGTCTTCAGAAGAAGGTAGGCATTTTCAGCGTGCTGTTGAAGTGATTTGAAGACGGATTGTGGATTTTTGTCGTGATTGGCGCGAGCACAACGGAAAACCCGAGGAAGAAGCGGACCGGTAATATACACGTCTGGGCAATGGCCGTTACGGAATTTAAAGTGCAACTAAACGGAATAGTGCAGCTTTATTTTGTTGCTCTTGGTGCAGCATGCTGGTAACAAGAAGGCTGTAAGTAGATGATTATCTTTTTTTTTACATTTCATCATGGAACTGAGCTCTAAAGCCTGATAGCGATAGGAACCCCATCTCCGGCCCTGAAGGGCTACTGCGGTTGCAGGCTTTCATTTGAACCCTTTTCTTAATTAGTGACCAGTTTTTATTGCTAATTAACTGATTTGCCTTCATTTTAGCTGACTTTTTTCTTTTTTTTTTAATTTAGTATTCCTAGTTGCTTCATGTTTCCCTTAAACGGCACACAAACAGAAATGAAACACGAAGTGGGTCAATAGATAACCAGCTTGGTCGGGCCCACAAACTCTAACCTGCTTCTTAATTAGAAGCCGATTCCTGTTGTTCCATGTCCTGTTGCTGCTCCCATTCTGCAACATTTTTCCAAAATGGTTGATTTTCATTTTTCTAAGAGGGAGGTTGGGAGCATACACTGATAGCATGTTGCTGCACCCACCAAACCACCTGGATTGGGACCCAAGTGCAGCAGGTGACACCTCAGCACCACACTGGAACAGTGCGAGTTCTTTTTTTTTTTTTGCAGTGGTTGGAGTACCAGTTCTGCCATCAACCCTCTAATTTTCCATGTAAACTGGAGGGCCCGCTTGCAGATTGTCATTCCCAGGACAAAGCAATTGAAGGTTAAGCTGAAAGGCCCAACAGAGTAGAGTCACTTCTGTCATTTATGGGACTCTAACCAGAAACCTTCACGATTGCTAGCACAGATCCCTAGCCTCAGAGCCCACCACTCCACTCCCTGAGCACCGTCAAAATGTTTGGTAGACATCCACTTCCTATTGAGCCATTTAAAGCCATGAACCCATTGGTATTTCACAAATCTCTTATCTATTTTGCTGCTAATTAACAATTTTGCCTTAATTTTAATTGGCTTGCTATTTAAGACTCGGATCCCATAATTATTTCTTTTTTTCCTTAATCAGCAGCAGCAAAGCAAAAATGAGATACAAAACGAGCCAACACCTGACCAGCTAGCCAGTGTCCATCATATAACATCAGAAAAAAAAGAATGGTGAAGGTCTCAGTATTGTTGATCTGCTCAGGTCCACAAAACATTTTGACGGTGGCCTTAGAAAAAGGAAGTAAACAGATTTGGGAATGTCTGCTGTGGCAGAATGCAGGCATCAAAACCCTAAGGAATTAAATACTGGGCTTAATTAACAATAAGAATCAAGTTCTAATTAAAAAACTGGTTGGAGTTTGATACTCCAATTTAGCTGGTATCTGTTGGGTCACTTCATATCTCGTCTCTGTTTTGGTGCCATTTAAAGAAAAAAATGAAGCAATTCCAAGGATGGAGTCTTTAAAAATCTAGTAATTAGCAGCAGAAATTGGTCACTGATTAAGAAAGGAAGGAAAACTTGCATCTACTGTGGCACACCAGGATCAAACCTAGTATACAGCAAGAGTCATTTTAAAATCATGAACCTATTAGTTTTTCACAAATCTTATTTATTTTGCTGCTAATTAACTCCTTTGCCTTTATTTTAACTGACTTGCAATTTAAAACTCTCACCCCTTATTTGTTTTTTCCTTAATTAGCAGTCAAACAAAAACGAGATACAAAATGAGCCAACAGATGACCAACAACCTATGTTCATCACACAATACCTGAAAATAAAGAGTGGTGAAGGTCTCAGTAATTTTGATCTGTTCAGGTTTACAAAACATTTTGACAGTGCTCTTAAGAAAAAAAAAAAAAAGGAAAATCAGCCGTTTTTGGATATGTCCGCTGGTGGCAGAATGAGAGCAGCAATGCGCCATGGAATTAAATAATGGGGTTTAAAAAACAAGAAGAATCTGCTTCTATATAAGAAACTGGTTGGAGCAAAATTGATTGAAGTATAAAGCCACATCTTAGCTTGTCAACCATTGGCTCACTTTACATCTTATTTCTGTTTGAGTGCTGTTTAAGGAAAACATGAAGCAACTTGGAGGACTGAATCTTAAAAACAAATCAACTTAAATGAAGGGAGAAATCTATCTGATTAGCAGCAAAGACTGATCACTAATTAAGAAAAGAGTTGGAATGAAAACCTGCAGCTACAGACCCCTCCTCTAGTTAGTCAGTCAGTTATCTTCCAACCTGCTGTATCCTAACACAGGGTCACAGGGGTCTGCTGGAGCCAATCCCAGCCAACACAGAGTGCAAGGCAGGAACAAACCCCGGGCAGGGTGCCAGCCCACCGCAGGGCACACACACACACACACACACCAAGCACACACTAGGGACAATTTAGGATCGCCAATGCACCTAACCTGCATGGCTTTGGACTGTGGGAGGAAATCAGATACACTCCTCTAGTCACTTTATTATCTTTATATATAATATGCTACCGTGGCTGTTCATTTGTCTGTCCAGGATTTTAAATTGCCTGCAGCTCGCAAACCATTTAACCGACTGACCTGAATTTTGGTAGACATTACTACGTGATGTCTATTATACGCTATCGGGGTGATGATTGACCTCCAAGGTTATTCCTCTTCTTTTTATTTTTTTTATTTTATTGTAGAATCAACTCTCTGCAGTGGCCAGCAGGGCTGTCGTGCTACAGGCGCCGTTCTCATCCCTACCATCTTTGCCGTCACTTCCTCTACCTGTTTATATCTTAAATCACTCTTGAGGCAGACTGAAGACTTAAGTGCCAGCTTAAGTGAAAAATTAAGGAAAATGTACTAAGCAATTGCAACACAAACACTGACTTTATCAGTTTTAATGCGAAAAGATGCCAACGAAAGAAGAGAAGCGGGCCGCTAGGGCAGAGAAAAGAAAAAACTGCTCAGGAAGCAGCAAGCGCTTCAACCTCTGAGCAAACAAATGCTAAATGTACAGAGAAAGAGGATGAACACTAGGAATGCTCAAGTCAAATGCACTCACTGCACGTTACTGCAATATGTGTATATATGTATATACAGTATGTACAGTATGTGTGAATGTATGTTTGTTTTTTTTCTTTCTGTTTTCTTAATTAAACAGTTACATTAAAGCCCAGTACCTTTATAGCTGGGTTTGGAATGCCCAGTAAATATGAAAGACAAGCTTGTATTGATGAAGTTAAATGTTACATGAGATGGTGGATATGTTGAAGTTTGGTTACATTTCATTACTTTCTATTTATTGGGAAGTGTTATTTTTTGAATATTTTAGGATTTATGCAACCCTAGGGTGTTTTTTTAATAGCAGAAGCTCATCTTTTATTGATCAACCATTTATTGGTTGATTTCACTGTCGCCCTTTCCATGCAATAGAAGAGTAGAGTTAGTGTTCTTTTTGCATAGGGGGCAAAGGTGTGAGGACTGCACACGTATAACTAAAAAAAATGAGAAAGGACTGTAGTGTGAATGGAGCTTTTTTATGTCCATAAGGGTTACTTCTGAACACTCTGAAATCTGTCTTTTGTTTTAATGCCTCTTGCGGGTCTATGATGTCTTGATGTCAAGCTTTTTGGGGTTCATTCCTATTTCCTGCCCTCTAGACAGACAAAACCCTCATGTTTAGCCCATTTTGGATCATATTTTTGTGCAGGAAATTAGATCTTTTATGGTAGAGAGACTAAACCAATAGGAATCTTCAACACAGATGCTTAGAAGAACTTAGTTGTGCAGCATTCCACATCCGCTGACTCCAGGGGTTCACTCCTAATGGTCTACAAGGGGGAAAAGTTACTCCTTTTTTATTTCGGACAGAATATGGGGTATTATTTTAGACTATTGCAAGGTCAGTAATTTTGAGTATGATGTTATTATTGATTTTTTTTTTTTTAATATATATATATAATCCTTTAACTAGGGATCTAGCCCTCAATGGACCTGTATCGGGGGTGACAAATGACAAATTTCTCTTACAATCAAGAATATTTAGTAGGGATGCACCGATACTACTTTTTTGGAAAACAAGTACGAGTACTTGCATTTCAGTACTCGCCGATACCGAGTACTTGCCGATACCGAGTACTTAATAAGAACATGATTTAAATTTATAGGTAACAGCTTTAGTCATATAATTTAACAAAAAAAACAAGAAACTCTCGTCTATCCACTGGGAGGTTAGGCTAATTAGCGACACAGGGCTAACACTGCTTGTCCAAATATCCGTGGTGAAATTAAACGCAGAGGAGGCTTGCAGTAGGCTGTGGATATGTTTTTTCACGGAGTCGTGTAGTTTAGGCAGCTCCGTGTCAGTCATGTAGCGGCGGCTTGGGACATCATATCTGGGCTCCAGAACATGGAGGAGACGCAGGAATCCCACATTTTCTACCTCCGAGAGTGGCTGGTCACTCAATGCAATGTACTCGATAATTGCCTGTGTTATTTTCACAGCACGTGAATTGTGTCTGGACATTTTCTCTCATCTTGCAAGAGTTTGCTGCAGCGTGGGTTGTGTTGGTTTAGAAGCGTGGGTAAACTCTTTGTACTCGTTGTCGTGTTGGGATTTTAGGTGCTTGATTAAATTACTTGTGTTAAATGCGCTACCTTTTGAGCCTCCTCTGGACAATTTCGCTGAGCATAATTTGCAGTCCGCCTTTGTTTTGTCGTCTTCATTCACTTTGAAATAGTTCCACACGGCTGACATGTCTCGCCTCGCCTTCTCCCCGCTCTGAGCTGCAGCCGGGGCCTGGGGGCGGGCACTCGGCACCTGTGGTTAACCCCTTACACGCCGCTCAAACATAGACATTTCTCAGACTGTGGTATCGGTCCCCGGTATCGGGGGACTTTTAACGAGTACGAGTACTTTAGAAAATGTGGTATCGAGGCCGATACCAGATACCCGTTTCGGTATCGGTGCATCCCTAATATTTAGACTTTAAATTGAAGCGTACACACTCTAATATTTCAAACACCTGATGCAGCTTTTCTCATTTTATCGTGTATTTATACTCCGTGGTGTAGCTCCAGTTTGCGCCACTCAGGGCGGGGCGGGGCTTCAATTTGCAGCCCTTCAACGTATCTGAATATGTTAACCTATTTAAATAGAAAATTAATATGTCTTATAGAGAAAAATTAAGAAACATTTTGCATATATTTATTTATATACAAACGGCAATATTTTTTTCATATATAATTATTTATAAGCGTCAACTAGACAAGAATATAGTATAGACGCACTGATAAGCCGTGTTCTGATTATTAGTTTAATATAATTACGCTGCGAAAACTAGAACTGGTGTGGTGTACAAGTGATAGGTGGGGATGAGCAGGAACGCATGCGGATTGTTAATGAAACGAAATTGTACATTGTGAATTAATTGTTTATCTTCCTAGAAATTATCGGTGTAATGAATTTGTGAATTTCCCCTTGGGATTAATAAAGTATCTATCTCTATCTGTTTCTGTTTATTTTTGCTATTGCCTCATAAATTTCAACTGCTGTGTCTGATGCCATCACAGAATGACTGTTTGAAAATGATTTTTGAAGCATTTGTGGATGAAAATCAGAGAATTTGACTTTTTTCATTCATGAGTGATATTTTTCTGAACCCTGTTGCTTACATGTGAAGTGTTCTGAGCCTTTTGGCCAATAATGCCGCCCCCGAAAATGTGCCGCCCGGAGCGGACCGCCCCCTCTGCCCGCCCCTAGCTACACTACTGTTTATACTTCATGAAGTAAATCGTTAAATTTCTTATAAGCACCATGAATTGGGGAGGCTTGGTTTCTGAAATCAAACACCAGGTTGTAAGTGGTGCTCTGCAATCAGCCATCAGGCTGTGATGGTTTAACAGTGGCAGTGGTGCAGTTCGGATCTCAGCTGCAGTCACAAACTATTCCAACAAATTCAACAAAACCCATGCTGTGTTTGGCCAATTTGGAGAAAAAACTGATGTGGTGTTAACATAATAATGATGAAATATTCTAAGACCCCAGTGTTATTATTTACTTATTTTATATTGTTACTCCTGACTGGGGCTGGGGCTGGGAGGTACCTCAGAACATCTTTAATAATAATCTTGTGGTCGTCTGCAATAGGGCGAGGTGTGCAAGGAAGACAAGGACAAGAGACTTTCTCGGTCAGGTTCGCTGTGGTGTTTGATTTATTTGTCGTGCGGTAATCTCCTTCGCTGATGACACTGGTAGCATTTTTCCAGATTCTCCTTCCCCCTTATGATGTAAAGCACAGATGTTATCTTCAGTATAGTTTGGCAGTGGCTTGTTATGCCAAATGCCTGCATTGAGCAGCACTTGGATGTTTTCTTCAACTTTATCATGGTGTAGTTCTTCATTGTATAAGTGGTATAATTGGTATAATCTACACCTGTATTTTAACTAAGAATTGTTTACCACACTCTTTGCCTGTACTCTGTGAAAAACACTATACAAAAATAAGTTCTAATTGTAATTGTATACCAGCTAACAGTTAGTTAGCTTCTAACTTATGCAGATTTCAAATATCATCACTCCCAACCTGTGGCCTGTAACATCGCATGATGTGACAAACCAGTTTCACAAGGTTAGTCGAAAACTCCCAGGGGCTACGAGGCAGTACTGTGATCCTACTTATTCCCCCCCCAAATGAAGACACAATAAAATACCTCATCATGCACATTACTGTGCTTTCCTGGGAAACTACTACTGTGTTACCTAGCAACTACCCTTTCCTGTTTCCTGATCTCCTGCAGAAGAAGTTGAGGATGTGCACTCTCCAAGTGCAGTGGTGCTTCAACGTTCTTTTCTGTCTCCGAAGCACCACTAGAATTTTGATTGTCACCATGATTAGAAAAGTGGGGATCAAACTACCAGGACACATCTGGCGGCTCAACAAAACGGCCACCTTTAAAGGAAAATAAGTCTGGTGATTTTTTTTTTTTTTTCTCTCGCCCAACTCTTTATTTAAATATTAGATAAAAGATGGACGCATGCAGAATTAAAGCATGTAAACTCTTCCATACAGGACTAAATGTGTTTCTTTTTGTGTCAACTACACAAATTTCACTGGAAAGTTGTTTGATTTGCTAAGTTTTTTTTGTTTTTTTGTCAAACTAAAACACCTTTTGTGCTGCGGTTTCAATGTTGTGCAAGTAGTTTAACTTACTGCATCTGTTGTACTTCACATACTGTATCTATCTTTTAGTAAACTTGTTATAGTTCTGTTAATCTTCTATGAGTCTTCCAGTGCCTTTCATGATGCTCGAAAGCTAATTGGACTTGTGTAGCTGGTCAAACTCTGAGTCGCTTTATGTCAGCCCTGCATTATGGCACAGACATACCTAAGCTCAGTCCTCATTGTGGTCAACTAACTTCCCCTGGCTCTGCCGTTTTCAGCCAATGTAAGCAAGTCTCTTCTAAACAACCTGCGATAAGGTCCTTCACAAAGTTATTTAACAAAAGAGCGTCAACCAAACTTCTTTCATATTCGCCAGTTCGAAAGAGCGTCAGCGCATTGCCCTGTGTGTGTGTGTTTGTATATATATTATAAAACAAATACAATAATTCACAGGAAAATTTAATGGAAGAAATTATTAAGGATAAGATTAAGCAACACCTGACAAGGACAGGTGTTATTAGGAACAGTCAGCATGGGGTCAGAAGAGGGAGGTCGTGCGTTAGTGACATGCTGGAATTCTATGAGGAAACAACGAAAGGATACGATCAAAGTGGAGCTGATATTATTTATCTGGACTTTCAGAAAGCATTTGATAAGGTGCCACATGAGAGGGTGGGCATCAAATTAAAAGAAGTGGGAGTTCAGGGTGATTTTTTTAGATGGGTGCAGAATTGGCTCAGACACAGGAAGCAGAGGGTGATGGGGTGAGGAACCTCATCAGAATTGGCCAATGTTCAGAGTGGTGACCAGCAGGGGGCAGTGCTGGGGCTGCTGCTATTTTTAATAAATATAAATGATTTAGATAGGAATACAAGTAACAAGCTGGTTAAGTTTGCAGATGATACCAAGATAGGTGGATTAGCAGATAATTTGGAATCCGTTATATCATTACAGAGGGACTTGGATAGCAGACAGGCTTGGGCAGATTTGTGAATTACACATAGGAAGGTTTGAATACACAATGTGCGGTCGGAAAATCGAGAGTACATCTTATGAGAAGGATTTAGGAGTCATAGTGGACTCTAAGCTATTGACTTCCTGACAGTGTTCAGAAGCCATTAAGAAGGCTAATAGAATGTCAGGTTATATAGCGCCTCGATGTGTGGAGTACAAGTCACAGGAGGTTCTGCTCAAGCTTTATAACACACTGGTGAGGCCTCATCTGGAGTACTGGGTGCCGTTTGGGTCTCCAGACTACAAAAAGGACATAGCAGTGCTAGAAAAGGTCTAGAGAAGAGCAACTAGGCTGAGTCCAGGGCTACAGGGTTTGAATTATGAGGAAAGATTAAAAGAGCTGAGCCTTAACAGTTTAAGGAAAAGGAGATGAAGAGGTGACATGATTGAAGTGTTTAAAAAGGGAATTAGTGCAGTGGATCAAGACTGTTATTTTAAAATGAGTTCATCAAGAATACGTGGACACAGTTGGAAACTTGTGAAGGGGAAATTTCATACAAATATTAGGAAGTTTTTCTTTACCCAAAGAATGATAGACACTTGGAATAAGTGACCAAGTGGTGTGGTAGACAGTAAGACTTCAGGGACTTTCAAAACTCGACTTGATGTTTTTTTGAAAGGAATAAGTGGATAGGACTGACGGGCTTTATTGGGCTGAATGGCCTGTTCTCGTCTAGAGTGTTCTAATATTCTAATTACAAAAAAATAAAAAATATATATGATTTGGCTAAAGGTAAAAAGACAAGTCCCAGTAAGGCACTGCAAAAATAAAACAAAACAAAATACACAGTCCAAATTTCTTCATTTTAAAAGTTTTATTTAAATTCAAAGCAAAAACAGAGAGAGAGAAATTGATAATCTACACAATTTACTTCTTGCTTATGACGTTTTCTGTTCAAGGCTTACACAGCTGAGCAAGATTGCCAATGCTGAATTAGCACTTGAAGAGTATGTATGGAAACACTGTTCTCTTTTAATGGTTACCTTAATACTTTAAAAATTAATTTAACACCAGTGATTTTGATGTTTTTTGTTTAAGTCTCTCTATGTGTGAGAAAATTTATTCTTCGGTTATGTTATTTGAATTTGCTTTAAATTTACACGTTTTTAGGCTTTCAAGTTCTTTTCTAGTTCAACTCAATTGAATTCCTTGGGTGTCACAGTTGGATATCTAATTTATGTGGAAACAATGTAAATGAATTTCATTAATTTAATTACTAGCACCAATCACAGACATGATATAATTCCATTATCTAGTTTCCTTGACTTAACTCAAAATTAATATTTCTAAGCTTTAAAAATTATTTTGGGAAGCGTACGTCATTACACAGTAACTTTAAATTAATTCAAATGAAACTAGATATGTTTGTGGGGTTTACACTTAACGTGCAATTTTTCTATCCTGGCTATGACGTTAACCTGCATCTAGCCACACAAGCAGGTCCTCCAACCTGCAGGGAGAACTTGGGGATTGGTGGCAGGATTGGCACTCCAGCCACTGTATAAAAACCTCACACTGGTCCATTCCATCAAACTAGTGTGGTGCTGAGGTGTCACCAGTTGCATGGCTGTGCTTGGGTTCTAATTTGTGATCCTGAGGTGGCTTGTCGTGTGGTGGGTGCGGCAATGCCCTGTATGAGTGCAGCCTCTCCTTTCCTTCTACCACTGTTTCTAATATAGTAGACATCATTTTGTTGGATGACATAATAGTTCAATGTTTAATTATGTCGAAACAAAGCAAATGAATCTCATTGCCATAGAATCAGCATTCACATTAAAATACCACATAACATTTTCATAGTTGGGGGGAGGCTTGTGCAAAGTGCTAATTTTTTGGAATATTTTTGAGAGTGTTTCAGTTATTTTCCTTGGCAAATTGGTTAATTCACGTAAGACTAGTTAATTTGCATTAGGTGTTTTTACATCACAATGCTGAAAATGGCTTTGGGTGCATGTGTCTTCAATAATCTAGCAAACACACAAAAGCGTATGAGACTTCTCCTTGTGATGACATTGGATTTTCTTAATACATTAATTTTGCACCTTAATAAAATGACAAGTGTCTGTATCTGTGTGTCCATCCAGTTGCAGTGTCTCTGTTATCAAACAGATGGCACATCGCAAACATTAGCACTGCTTTTATGAATCCTATACCAAACAACACGTAACAGAGACCTAGCAACTAGATGGACACACTGAACTGGAATAGTTAATGCAGAATAAATTCAACAGACATTGACTTCCAGACACAGAAATAATTAAAGGACAAGTGTCTGTGTGTCTGTGCATCTGTTGTCTGTCCAATTGCTCAGTCTCTATTATATGCTATTTGGTATGGGATTTGTAAAAGCAATACTAATGTTTGTGATACATCATCCGTTGGAATGACAAATGCAATGCATTTTATTATTACATGCATTACAAAATACATTCCAGTGTATGGTGCACTGCAAACATTAATGCTGAGCTCTATGTTGATTACTTAGATTTCAACGTGTCTTAGACAGACTCCGAATAATATGTATATCTAACAATATGAGCTTTTCAAATTGTCTTGGCTTGACTTGTGTAGTTTGAGAAATATGGCTATGGAGAAAGGCAGCAAAAAAAGAAATCATTGTAGTGTGGTTGTTTCACATTAGACCTACACATTTGGCATAAATTACTTAATTTTACTAAGTAGATCCAACAGCTTATTATAACTTGTTATGACAAGAGTTGGCAAAATGAAGCTACACATTTGTTTTAAATTAGACCTACTTAATTCATTTAAATAGAAAGTTAATTATTACTTATTATCTGACATGATTATATTATTTGTATCAAGTAGAGGCAACAGCTTATTACATTTAATACATTTCTGTCTTCACATTTTTATGAAGCCAATTCCTGTTTTAAGTCTGTGCCGGAAAAGTGGGTTCACCCATTCTCCCCAGCTGACTCCTAGATATTTAAGAATCCATTGTAGGAATGCTACATTCATCAGATATCACATTGGCATTTCATGTTTTTAGGAATTATTAATGTTCAGAGTTTACAGAACAAATAGAGGAAAGTCGTAATATTCAGTTTGTCTCTCCTATATTTTGCACAGTGCGCTCTGAACATTAACAGATGCTGTCTCTGTTTTATTTTAGTTGTTTCTATATTTTTGTGACTTATTTTTCTTACTCTTCAAGACTTTTGTTCTTTTTGGTCATTTCCCACCCTTCCCTTTTGTCAGGGTTACCTTTGTAAATTCTTTAACCACTTTAGATAGATAGATAGATAAATACTTTATTAATCCTCAAGGGGAATTTTATTCTTTTTAAAAACTCCATATTCTCATCCTGAGTTTTCACTTCGGCCTCCTTTGGTTTTTCTGTTGACATGTAGCATGATTCGAGCTCTGGTTCATGTTTCTTGCTTGATAACTCCTGCCTTTCTTTCTCTATTCCTTAATTCCCTATTTTCAGTGGTCATTCTAGTTAAACTTGGAGCTCCTTCTAAAATACAGTTCAACTAATCTGTTTGTTTTTGAGAAGATAAAAATGATTTTCTTCAAAGTTTCTTTCATCTCTTTTGTGTTCATATTTTGTTACTGACATTTCTTGTCCCTGGAAAAATAGTTTTCACAACATATTATTTTTAAACACAATCTATTGAACAAATTTAGGTGATAAAACATAATACAAAAAAAATTACATCCAATTTTTTTGAGTATATATTAGTATAACATACATTCGAATATTCTAGTGCAGTGATTCTCAACTTGTGGTACACATAACATTGATTGTATGTTAAGAATTACTGGGTCATACAAAAGGGAGTGCAAAAGAAGAAAATACTGAGTGGCAAGTGTGAGCAAATAGAGGGCAGGGGGGGGAGGAGGAACACGAGTGGTGGTCACAATTACAGTCCCACATCATGAACACTTCTAGGGTTTGAATTTCAGGTAAACCCATCTGTTACCTTCAAATTATATAGTTTCACTTAGTAAAGCAAGACAGGCCCAATATACTTTAAAGGTAAAAAAAGGACTCGCCTCTTTTAGGCCATTACAGAGTTAGAAATAAAAATGCAAAATTCTTGCATACTTTAATAATACAATGTTGATACCAATCAACTACTGTATCTGTTAAGTGAGTTAAGTGATTGGTGAGATTCATATTTTAATTCAGTGCCATACATTGCCCAATAAAATAAGGAAAGCTTTGATTTTAAGATCAGATTATGAATGTGGCTACAGTTTTCCATCCAGCCATTTATTTTCTGATCAGCATATCTAGTTCACAAACGTCAATCAATGTCCGCAGCACTCCAGGCTGCTACCTCATATGAACCAGAAGACACTACACATGACATCACCACTGCCATGTCATAAAGCCTGGCTTTGTAAACTTCCTGGTTGTCCAAGTTTGTGGATATTGTGATAATTCTTCAAAGTTTAATTGTAAAATCTTTTGGTTGGTTAGGAGCTTTTCACAGCAATTTTATGTTAGCATTTTGGGTTTTTTGACTTTGATGCTACAACCTCTCTCTGTATATTTTTCTACTTTCTTCTCATTTCCTGGTTTGTTCTTTTTTATTTTTTCCATTTTCCAAAATTATGAAACTCACTTTTGAAAAGGCAGGTGGAATATGAAACAAACTTGAAAGAATCTCTTGATACATCTGGAAGTTGTCGGGCTAAGGCCCTTCTACTCTTTAAGAATCTCACTTCAGCTGCTTTGAAAATTTGGTTCTGTAACTTAAAACTAAGTGTTAGAGTCTGTGCCAGCCTCTCTATGTCAGATCGATAATCATGCTTTCATCACCTGTCATTTAGATTATTACATTACTTTCTTCATGATCTTTTACAAGTTACTGACAGACCACAAGAAGTTCAAAACACAGATGCAAGATTCCAGACTCGGATCAGATGTAGCAATCATTTCACACTTCATGTGGTCCAACTGCACTGACTTCCAATCAAATTCAAGATCATCTAGAAAGCTCTGTAGCTGTTAAACCTAAATCCTCACACTACTGCAAACAATACAGTGAAATCTGGGATAACGCTTATTTGCAAAAAGCATGTCCATTTACCAGCAAAACAGGCTTTTTTTTTGTCATTTTTAAAAAAACTATAAACACAAACATAGAAAATTTACAGTCATATGAAAAAGTTTGGGAACCCTTCTCAGCCTGCATAATAATTTGCTCTCCTTTCAACAAAAAACATAACAGTGGTATGTCTTTCATTTCCTAGGAACATCTGAGTACTGCAGTGTTTTCTGAACAAAGATTTTTAGTGACGCAGTATTTAGTTGTATGAAATTAAATCAAATGTGAAAAACTGGCTGTGCACAAATGTGCGTCCCCTTGTCATTGTGCTGATTTGAATGCCTGTCACTGCTCAATGCTGATTGGTTGATGAGCTTGTTAAGCCTTGAACTTCATAGACCGGTGTGTCCACTCCTGAGATATAAAGGTATGTAAGGTGATCAATTACAAGCTGGGCTTCCTTCCCTTTGACTCTCCTCTGAAGAGTGACAGCATGGGATCCTCAAAGCAACTCTCCAAAGATCTGAAAACAAAAGATTGTTGAGTCTCCTGGTTTAGGGGAAGGCTACAAAAAGCCATCTCAGAGGTTTAAACTGTCAGTTTCTGTAACTGTAAGGAATGGAATCAGGAAATGGAAGGCCACAGGCACAGTTGCTGTTAAACCCAGCAGATCTGGCAGGCCAAGACAAATACAGAAGCGGCATATGAGCAGGATTGTGAGAATGGTGACAGACAACCCACAGATCAGCTCCAAAGACCTACAAGAACATCTTGCTGCAGATGGTGTATCTGTACATCGTTCCACAATTCAGCACAATTTGCACAAAGAGCATCTGTATGGCAGGGTGATGAGAAAAAAGCCCTTTCTGCACTTGCGCCACAAACAGTCGCTTGTTGTATGCCAATGCTCATTTGGACAAGTCAGATTCATTTTGGAACAAAGTGCTTTGGGCTGATGAGACAAAAATTGAGTTATTTGGTCAGAACAAAAAGCGCTTTGCATGGCGGAAGAAGAACACCGCATTTCAAGAAAAACACCTGCTACTTGCTGTCAAATTTGGTGGAGGTTCCATCATTCTGTGGGGCTGTGTGGCCAGTTCAGGGACTGGGGCCCTTGTTAAAGTTGAGGGTTGGATGAATTCAACCCAATATCGACAAATTCTTCATAATAATGTTCAAGCATCAGTCACAAAGTTGAAGTTACGCAGGGGTTGGATATTCCAACAAGACAAGGACCCAAAACACAGTTGGAAATCTACAAAGACATTCATGCGGAGGGAGAAGTACAATGTTCTAGAATGGCCGTCACAGTCCCCTGACTTGAATATCATTGAAAATCTATGGGATGATTTGAAGCAGGCTGTCCATCAAATTGAACTGAACTGGAGAGATTTTGTATGAAGAATGGTCACAAATACCTCCATCCAGAATCAGACACTCATCAAAGACTATAGGAGGACAGCGTCTAGAGGACAAAGTGAGGGGCTCAACTAAGTATTGATGGCATATCTCTGTTGGGGTGCCCACATTTATGCACCTGTCTAATTTTGTTATGATATATATTGCATATTTTCTGTTAATCCAATAAACTTAATGTCACTGCTGAAACCCTACTGTTTCCATAAGGCATGTCAGATATTAAAAGGAAGTTGCTACTTTGAAAGCTCAGCCAATGAGAAACAAAAATCCAAAGAATTAAGAGGGGTTCCCAAACTTTTTCATATGACTGTACATGCACTCATCCCTGAAACATTAGTAAAATGTGTCTTCAGAAGAGCCAGTTCATCAGATAAAGCTTTCATTAGATAGCAGCCAATCTGAGTAAGCCTAGCACCAGCTGCATGACTCCTAAAGAGCCTGAAAGACAGTGAAAAAGATGTTGTGAATGTCGTGGTTCAGAATTCCAAAGATACCGGATGGCTATGAGGCCCCCTAAATGTTACACAAAAGACAGGCCAGCCTTCTGTCTCACTTCAAACCTGCTTGCCTGATGGAAACTGGATTTGAAAGTTTATAAAGACTACAAAAGTCCCAAAAACAAACATAAACTAACTCTGTTAACAGGCTTCACCCAGGAAATTACCAAAGACAATGGGCCTCCATTGAATTGCAGAGGGTTAATTGGATGGATAAGAAGTACAATGTAAGTAACTGAGTTCTGTATACAAAATTTGTTGTTGGTTTCCACAATCCCACCCCATCCTTCTACCCGGTGGCTAATATTATTAGTTTGCTGGAAATGCTTACTACTGAATGTGCTATGAGCAATTGCCCATTGGTAAAACATTCCTGTCATAGATCAACTCCTGCTTTTCCTAGTGATTTGGCTTTTGTTGGTGGTCATTGCAAAATACAATTTTACAGGAAACACTTCTTTTGAATTCAAATGGGTAATTAGTAGGAATAATGAGAATGTTAGGTATAAATATCATTTCAGCATATAGCACATCCTGTAAAAATGGTTGCTTTAATCAGATTTAAATGTAACCCTTTCATCTGTAATCTTGTACCATTACAAAGGCTTGAAGAGGTAAGATCAAAAGAAATATAAACTGAATTGTGGTTTAATTTAACTGCATTGACATTTACATGCCATGCAGCTGTGTGATGTATGAAATGAATTGAGTGTTATAAGCATTGAAAAGAGAAGAACAGGTGAAAAAAATTTATATTATGAATTAAGTCAAATGTCCTCCTGTTCTATGGCATGTCCATGAGGGACCCCTTTACTGAGCTGTGTTGTACCGAGGGCTTGAAGTGGGCCAAATTGCTGTACCAGCGCTTTGCAAAACGGAGTGTAGCAGCACATCGTAATCTGACCTGAAAAGGGACACCCCAGTCCTCTGAATATTGTACCAAGGCCCTTGCCACCCTGAAGTATATGTATCGACAATCCAATCCGTCTTGAATTTGTGTATTTTATAATGCATCATGAGGCGTAAGAAGAAACCAACATACTGTAACAAGGAGTACTGTGTGTAACCCAAGGAGGCCACTTGCTAACCATGTCTTCTCCGAGTTTTGCCGAGTTTCTCCGAGAACTTTCCTTGATCCACTTAGTCTCATTTTTCATGGAACTCGCCACCTCATCTTCTTTTTCCTGTGTAGGGCAGCTGCCCTTCTTCACTCATCACCAGTTCCATTTCTCTGCATGATTACAGTGACAGCTTGATCACTGGACGTTCCAAAAAATGATAACTAGAGTGGATTTTTCACCGTCAAACCCTGGTCTGTAATAGGACAAACAGTCTTTATCACTAAAATATATAATATAGCACAAAAGGCATAAATGAGTTGCCAGCAAGGCAAGCCCAGGTGAACAGTGTTCTTAAAACACAATCCAAAGGCAAAGTCATAACCAGAGCATGAAGTCAAAAAATCTGTAATCACAATAAGCACAGCAAGACTTAAGTAAACTCACCACTACCATGAACACTTGAAATGAATCATGATGAACTATTGGAGGCCCTCCAGATTTATAGGGCAGAGGGCAGTTCCTGGTGGTAACTGGCAGGTGACCCCGCCTCTTGGGGGGACCACCCACAAAATACATGGAAACAAACCCAGGCAGCAGCATCATCTTCTTCTTTCGGCTGCTCCTGTTAGCGTTTGCCACAGCGGATCATCTTCTTCCATATTTTTCTGTCCTTGTCATCTTGTTCTGTTACACCGCCCCCCCCCCCCCCCCCCCCCCCCCATCACCTGCATGTCCTCTCTTACCATATCCATAAACCTTCTCTTAGGCCTTTCTCTTTGCCTCTTGCCTGGCAGCTCTATCGATAACATCCTTTTCTCAATATACCCCTCATCTCTCCTCTGCACATGTCCAAACCAATGCAAGCTCGCCTCTCTGACTTTGTCTCTCAACCGTTCAACTTGAGCTGACCCTCTAATGTCCTCATTTCTAATCCTATTCATCCTCATCACACCCAGTGAAAATCTTAGTATCTTTAACTCTGCTACCTCCAGCTCTGTCTCCTGCTTTCTGGTCAGTGCCACCGTCTCCAACCCATATACCATAGCTGGTCTCACTACCATCCTGTAGACCTTCCCTTTCACTCTAGCTGATACCTGTTTGTCACAAATCACTCCTGACACTCTTCTCCACCCATTCCACCCTGCATGCACTCTTCTCCACCCATTCCACCCTGCCTTCACTCTCTTTTTCACTTCTCTTCCATAATCCCCATTACTCTGTACTGTTGATCTCAAGTATTTACTCCTCCACCTTCACCCACTCTACTCCCTGCATCCTCGCCATTCCACTGACCTCCCTCTCATTTACACACATGTATTCTGTCTTGTTCTTGATGACCTTCATTCCTTTCCTCTCTAGAGCATATCTCCACCTCTCCAGGGTCTCCTCAAACAAACCCAGGTAGCATACATACATATATAAAATTCAGAAAACAAAGAATAATACTGAGTTCTGCATTCTAGGTGATTTTTTTTTTTTTTTTTTTTTTTTTTTTATTTTAAAGGGTGCCAATTTTTGGCACTGCTGTTGTTAAACCAGCTCCCAGGGTGGAAGGAGTAGGTCCTCCAGCAGTGTACCAGAACTGACGTAATGGCCTGTCCCGAGACTTGTGTTCTGCTCTGTGAGGAACAGAGAAGAGATGGTTAGAGATCGCTTTCGCTCCTGCCCTGCAGTCATTGTTACCTCAGTTGGGCTATTTAGACACTCCACAAGCACTTGCGTGGGACTCTACTGTTTATACTGTTTTGGGTTTATATGCTTTGTGTGTGTTTATATGAAAATATAAAATATGGAAAAATAATGGACAAAATAGTCAGCTATTCCAAGGATTCACTTTGCTTCACTCTGAGTCAATGGTCATTCACTACCTCAACAGGCAACTACCAAAAACTCTGTAACCTTACTCTCTTCTAGACTCGGAGAGAGAGAGAGAAAAAAGAAACAATGGCTAAGGAAGGGCCATTGAAAAAGAAGGTGAAAATGGAAATTACTCAAAAATTCGTGCAATGTGACACCATCCAAACAGATGATCACCTGTTTGACTGCATAAGACTTGCCATCTACAAAGCACATGTAGGTCGTGTGCAATCAATGGACATCTCATTGATTGTCAATGCTGTTATTGCCAGCATTTGTGTTATAGGACACGATCTGTCACTGAGGATTTGGACTTTCTTTGTATTTTTTTATGTGCTTTTCTTCATTGTTTTCTGAGATCTGGTGTTCATTTTAGGGTTTTGGTTTAGGTCACTGATTATGATGTTTGTTTTTTGGATTCTCTAGTTACTTTAATTGTTGTGAAATATTTTTATCCTCATCGGCCAAAATTTTGGTCTTCCATCATTATGACTGCGCCCTGTGTTGTCATGGACATGTCCTCGGAGGTGGCGTCCTTCAGATGATGACACAACGGGTTGGAAAAAGTGATTCAAAGAGCCATTCCTAATCTGAGCTTGTGGATATTGATGTCCTTTTTGCTAAATGATCATCAGAGATTAAAAATACACCAGTAACCATCAATCAGTGACCAGGATGTTAATCAAGAACTGGAGGCAAAAAGAAAGTCAAAGCCAGAACAACATTCTAACACTAGGACCTGCTTGAAAAACAAGCTAACACTAAAGATTCTTGAGGTTGTTGTTATTCATCGAGGGATAATCGACAGTGAGATTGCTGCCATGTTTATACTGATGCTAACTAACATCTTGTCATCAGAACTGCAAAAAGAGCATACTTGACAAATTCCAAATGGTGTTGCATAAGCAAAGACAAACATGACAATAACAAAAAGCAATTTTGTTAATTCAATTCCAGTCATGAAATGCATATCAGTAATGAAATCCTTCTGTATCAATCCCCCCAAAAGTACTTGTATAGCAGTACACTCACTTAGCAAGTAAGCCGTGACATTTTATGTAAATGTAGCTACAGTAAAGCGTGAGGGAGTAAAATGCACACTTTTCTGGCTAGCACAGGTCTGGCATATGTTATGTTAGAACTTTGATTTGTTATGATTTGAAAATATGATCTTATGGTTAAAAGGTTAGTAACCATCACAGTATTTCTGAATAAAACTGGATTGAGAAATTTTGAAAAAATGATTTGAAAAGTGCAAACTTGGAATCCCATGAGAAAATCTAGTTTTTCTGCTACGGCATATTTTGTGAAGAAGAGAGGCAGCAGGTGTATCTCGGAAGTCAAAGGGCATTCGTTATTGTGACAGGCCAAGGAAATTCAATTTGTTTGTGAAAGAGAATGCAGACAAGGTTCCCGTTGCTTATTGAAATAGCATATGCCCTTTGACATCGCACATGTGCCATTGAGCCTCTGCTATGCACACATTTGCCAGTCAATATGACCTTGTGCCAATCTAAATTCTAGAGGATCGGGTGTAATTTAGGCTCTATGGTGATTGGTATTCAATAAGTCATTCTTTTAAGCAGATGTTTATCGTGCATTTTGAGGTTTTTCTCACATTTTCAGAAGTCAAAAACATTTCTTGGCTGTTTTTGGGGTCATTCATCTGCCTGTTCAGTTTCAGAAGCCACTTTATCCATTATAGTGTCACTGGAAACTGAAGTTTACTCAGCTGCTTCAAAATCAAGGCTGGTAGTGTGCAAAATACCCTGTGTCACACACGTGCGACTAGGAGGATGATGTATGGAGCAAGCAAAGGTAATTCCACCCCAGGCCAGGGGGTGGCAGGGTGCACTAAACCTTCTCCTGTTATCTCTACAGACCAGCTGCAGGAAAATCGGTCCGATTCAGAGCAGATGACATCACTTCCGGTTCCGGCACCCAATCTGACATCCGAAGAACATCACTTCCGGTTCCTTTACATCACTCCCCATCTGATCCCTTAAAGCCGGCATCTTTGCAAACCCTCAACAGTTCTGTTTTGGACTCCATACTGAGAACATCTGCGTACTATTTAAAAACCTTTTGCAGCCAGGAATAATATACGGGTGGCTGCCCCAAACCTTTTTAAGTGTGTCGAGTCTATTCATTTTACACCTGTTATAAATATTTTTGTCAAAACACTGAAATTTTACTCTGGTACAATGAAATGCACCATTAATTACCTATGGTGAATGGCATTAGTTAGGATATGCATATGTTAAATAGACTCACATCAATCTGCAAACAAAATCCACACCACCTTGTGCTGTACTTCTGACCAGCAGCGTGTAGAGCAGCCACTTTTCAGGACATGTGTACACTTAGACACTCTGTGTTATGAAGGAATTGCATGCTTTCCTTTGTGTGACAGTATAACTAGTTATTTATTAATTTATTTCTCATATTTTGCTGTTTTCTGTTATTTTCTTGGGCAGAGCCCAAGGTTGCTTCATCACTTATTACTGACAGTAGTTAAGATTGCAATGCACAGCCGTCATTTAAACTACAAGTTTTTTCTTGCATGTTTGGATTGCCAGAACTAACACTTTTCAAATACTGTTCCATTCCTTTACTACTCTTTCAGCTTCCTAATTTAAAACCATTTGTTTTCCAATTGCACTAAAATTAAATGATTGCATTTGCCATCTTGGAAGGATGTTGTGTGCCTCACTAAATTAGCTCCTTCATCATGGCGAACCTATTTTCAATCTGGTCACTGGCCATTGCTGCAGGCCTAGTTAGTTAACAGTATAGATTGCAGAAGCAGGTCATTTTGTGGGTTAGGCAGTAATCTCCTGCTACGTGAGTGCAGTTAGTATCACAGGACCAGCAATCTACATCACTTTCTGGTGTCCACCATCACATGAATCAGCATCCTAGACATCAAGGTAAACAGTAATGGCTGTGTTGTGCTCCGGCTTATACCTTTTTTCTGGAAGTCTCCACCCTCTTCTCACTTAGTCTCACTGCCCACCCTCCCCCCCCCCCAGCTGCCACTCAAGCAGTAGGTTAACCCAGCTTGTGAAGTGCTGTTTAATGGCTGCTCCAGTACTTTCTTTTGTAATTATCTAGCCCCCTGCCCAGCCTGCTGCCATTCTAGAATCTTCTGTATCTCCACCCAGTGTTTTGCCAACCATTTATCCTTACCCACCTGGTGAAGCACTTACACAGCTGCCTTCCTGCCCAGCCTGTAAAGAGCCATCTGATGGCTTTTCCAGTACTTTCTTGCAAACTCAGTAATGTGCACTGTGTGATTTATAACACAATTATGTTTTTAAAATGTGTTTCCTAGGACTCCCAATAAGTTTATTATCCAGGCTAGTTTGTACATTGTTTTATTTTCATTGGTATTTTTTTTATCTTTATCTTTAATACAGCTGTTTATGTGTTTTTTATGGTTGCTTTCATTTTGGGATGTGTTGATATATAACTCGCATTCCATTATCCAATATTCCATCCATTTCCTGAGTATCATTATTCCAGTACTCTTATTGAACTTCCATCCCATCCATGCATCCTTTTCCTAACCCTTTATTCTAATATTCCTATTGAACTTCCATCTATCCATCTGCCAAGCCCCTTTATTCCAGTATTCTTACTGAACTTGCATTAATCCAAATATCCATCCAGTAGTCTATTTCCAGAACCCTATTTATTTTTCCAGCACTGTTATTGAACTTCCATCCATTCAGCCATTCATCTCCTATGCCTGCTTATTCCAACACTCTTATTGAACTTTTCCTCAGCCATCAGTTAACTCATGTCCTAATCTCCCTTCTGTTCCTAATACTCCCATTGAGCTCAAATTCATCCATCCACCTACTTCACAAACCCCTAATCCTTCTATTCAGAATTCATTCATCCATCAGTCTATTAATTTCTTGAACCCTATTATTACAATACTCTTTTTAAACTTCCATCCATTCATTTCCTGAGATCCCTTATTTGAATACTCTAACTGAACTCATATCCATCCATCTGTCCTTCCGTCCATTTCCTGAACCCCGTTATTCAAACACTCTTACTGAACTTCCATTCCCCTCCTCTCAGTCCATTCATTTCATTAGCTCCCTTGTTCCAAAACTCTTTTTGAGCCTTCATCCACTAATCACCCTATTCATTTTTAAATGCCTCTTATTCTAACCCTAGCCCTAATACTCCTATTGAACTTAAATCCAATCACCCATCAATCTCCTGAACCCAACCACCTATCCAACCCCTGAACCCTTTCATTCTAATACTGTTATTCAGCTTTCATTCACCCACTGCTCCATTCATTTCCCGAGCACCCTAATTCCAATGTTCTGTTTGAGCTTCCATCCATCCGTTTCCTGATCCCTCTAAACTCCAAAGCTCATACTGAGCTTCCATCCATCCATTCATTTCATATGGTATCTTTTTCTAACTTTTTTCTAAATCTCACCATCTATCCACTCCTCCATTCGTTTCCAGACCCCCTTTCTTCTAATAACCCTTTGTCAGCTTTCTTCCACCCATCAGTCCATCCATGACATGAGCCCCCTAATTCCATTGCTCTTATTGAACTTTCATTCTTCAGATCATTCGCCTCCACCTACAGTACTCTCCCCACTTCAGGATGATGTTGGGGCCCTAAACAAAAGACCAGTATGCCTGGATGGCATGCCAGTTCATTCTAAGGCATCTTATTAAGTTGTGTTATCTATATAAAATACTTTTGTTATTTGTTCACCTACTTCTTAAAAACAAATCTGCACGAGGAAAGGCTTGCATATCCAAGCTGGGTAAAAATCTTTAAAATGCATAAAGCCTACTTGATGTGCCCTGCGCTCATTCTGTCATTGCTCATCCAGCCCTTTAATTAAAGCCAAGCGGAGGAGTCGACAGCCGGGTGTTCAGTATTTTTTCCAAAGGCCCGTCGTCTTGTCCCATCACTGTCCATTTCCATTGATGAGGCCACTCAGCTCCACATATGGTTAACACTTCATTGCACATCTTTTATGAGAAGGAAAGGAAACGTTATTCTTTGGTTCCCACGTCATTACGCATAACACTCTCGAAAATCATTTAGTGACATCTGCGCAAACTTCACCAGCTTTCCCCTTCTGTAGGTGGAGGTCACTGTTTTTCACACAGACTCCTTCTGTATGTAAATATCACTTTTTAAATAAAGGAGCTGAATCGTGCTGCTAGAGATCTGTGCAGTGTTTTATTTTTTTAAGATTTCTACCTAAAAAGTTTGGAAAAGTAAGCAAATGTTCTTTAAAAGTTTTTGTTGGAGTTTTTAGGATTAAGTGTTATCATTTTTATAGGCATAAACTCAGAATGCAGTGCATGAAGAACACACATTAGGTCCTCGTCACATCACACAACTTTTTACATCGATTTTTAGCCACAGATTTTATTTAAATAATCTTAGTGAGTTGAGAGACGTCACCCCAGCAACCCAGTCCAACCAGTTTGCAGTTCGCTTGACAAAATTTAACATGCTTACAGTATGTCCCAAGGAAAGAAGGAACATGGGTGCTTTGAACTGTGCAAACAGAATAGAGGCTTGATTGTCTCATGTCTTGTGTTTTATTATACCACAACAAAATAGAACAGAGGAAAAGACTGCAACTAAACTCACTTTACCTATTAAGCCTTTGTAGGGCACCGGCTCTGTAAGTTAGCATGTTAATGGCTGTCGGAATGTGGCACTCTCAATACTTTGGAAATGTGAACCTTTGCTAGTAAGTCATCTAAGAGTCGTATAATTTGTCATCCCCTGCAGTTCCTAGGTGTATAATCTGACTTCCTCATGGCGACGAGATCACTCTCCCTAAAGCCGGTGGCCCTAAATGTCGAGTGCAGAAATTGTTGTGGTTGTGGGGCTTGAATCATCTGAAGGGCCTGGCTGCTTCGAAGGGCCTAGGCCTAAAACTCAAAAAACACACCTGAGGCCTACATTTAAAGGAGAGGGGAATTGTTCTTATTGAATAATTTATTTTAAAGTAACAGTTGGGATACAGTGTTCTAATTCCTTTCATGATTTGCATTTGAACTTTATTTAACAAAATATATTAAAGTAATGGGGCAGCACGGTGGCGCAGTGGGTAGCGCTGCTACCTTGCAGTTAGGAGACCTGGGTTCACTTCCTGGGTCCTCCCTGCATGGAGTTTGCATGTTCTCCCCGTGTCCTCCGGGTACTCCAGTTTCCTCCCACAGTCCAAAGACATGCATGTTAGGTGCATTGGTGATCCTAAATTGGCTAAAGCTGGCACTCTGCCTGGGGTTTGTTCCTGCCTTGCGCCCTGTGTTGGCTGGGATTGGCTCCAGCAGACCCCTGTGATAATCTGTAGTTAGGCTATAGAGGGTTGGATAATGGATGGATCAATATTAAAGTAATACAGTAATACCTCGATTAAGAAATCCTCTGAGAATGAAGTTCTTTTATTAATAAAATCTGCAGTAAATGCACAATGGCACATGAAGAAATGCAAGTGAATGTCGGCAAGAGTGCATAGAGCAACTTCCTTACACAGAATCATTGATATTGTGTGTGCTGTACATTAGTGCTTAGTGATATCACAGACCTGAAAAGCACTTTGGACATTGCTCCCCCAGTTCTTATCCTTATCAGACATCTCTATCCCCCTCATCACGTATGCCCTTTGGAGTTATACGGTACTTTGTTATATTAAAAAATCAGAAGCAGAAAACATTAATGAATGACTTCAATATTCACATTGGGGTCACAATGTCCATTACAAACATCTCTCATCTGATCCAAGTTCTAAGAAGTCATTGTATTTCTTTTCTTTTTTTTTTCAGGCTTGCATTGTAATTTCTCAGTTGATCTTATTGGGACGTGTTGGCCGAGAACAACAGCAGGGAGAGTCGTGTCCAGGTCCTGCCCCGAATATTTGTATGGGGTCCGGTACAACACCACAAGTAAGACCCCATTTGTGATTACTTAAATGTGAAATTTTTGGTGAATGATTTGTGAATTGTGGAATTGGTATGGGGGGGGGTAGCTTGTTTCTCCAGATGTAGCTTTTGTGAATTATAGCGTCTTGTTATGGTTTAACAGAGCTGACTCTTTTAATTGATTTGTCCAGTCTAACCATGTTGTATAGTCTTAACCTTTTTAACTCTGGGCTATTAAATCATTTCATTAGGTTCTTTTCCCTCTTCTGGAACCAATCCTCTTGTGACTTTTTGCTGCATCCAGAAATCTTCCATTAACTTCCACTTATTAAATAAGAATAATTAGATGAAAAGAGAGTGAAGCCCTCAGGGTCGAGAGTGAGTGGGGTCTGGTTTAGCAGGTTCATGGTAAGAGTGGAAGGTTGCTGTGGAAACGTCACTGAGGCAGAAAGCGAAGGCAACTTCAGATCTCAGTGCAAGTGAGGTCAGCGGTGGGCATGACATCATTTGGGTTGAAAGACAGACAGACAGACGGGCATTGTGTATAACACCATGGCCAGCCCTAGACGATTGTGAGGCCCGAAAAACTCAAGCAGTGTGATCCCCCTATGTAAGTGTGTATGATAGATGGAGATAGATAGATAGATACTTTATTAATCCCAAGGGGAAATTCACAATGTGTATATATTTTATAAGTAAGTATGTGTGTTTATATTTTATTAATAATACTATGGAAGGGGGCGGCACGGTGGCACAGTGGGTAGCGCTGCTGCCTTGCAGTTGGGAGACCTGGGGACCTGGGTTCGCTTCCTGGGTCCTCCCTGCATGGAGTTTGCATGTTCTCCCCGTGTCTGCGTGGGTTTCCTCCGGGCGCTCCAGTTTCCTCCCACAGTCCAAAGACATGCAGGTTAGGTGCATTGGCGATTCTAAATTGGCCCTAGTGTGTGCTTGGTGTGTGGGTGTGTTTGTGTCCTGCGGTGGGTTGGTACCCTGCCTGGGATTGGTTCCTGCCTTGTGCCCTGTGTTGGCTGGGATTGGCTCCAGCAGACCCCCATGACCCTGTGTTCGGATTCAGCGGGTTGAAAAATGGATGGATGGATACTATGGAAGGAGAACAAGACAGGACAGCGTAAAGTGTTGGAATCTCTCCAAGAATCCCATTTAGTTGCATCAATGCTAAGCAAAAGTAATGAGAAAAAAATGACTTTGAAATGGACTGTTCCAAGTAGTGGCTCTTGGGGGCTAATGTGACTCCAGCAGAATGAAGGAATAGGAAAAGGAAGACCCATCCCCATTTCACCTCTTACACAGAGCCTCCAACGCAATCATGTAAATGCATACATGACATGATATAAAGTAAATCCTCACTATCCCCTGGATTCACTTATCCACTGTTATAAAAGTGTAACCCACTTCGGAACACCAGCTGTCAAACTCCAGTTATTCGCAGCCATGCACTGGAGAAAACAATTCTGAAAGGTCCATCGCGCAGTAACTAGTCTGTGATGCTATTAGATGTACGGGGCTGTACACGCACGCAACGCAGTGCAGCGCAACGCAGAATGAATCAATGTGTGTATTCTCAGCACCAAGAGGTGTTGGTAAGCCATTGAACGGCATTCATGATGGGGATTGGGGCTTGCAATTGTTCCCCAGGAATTCCCAGTAAGTGTGAGTCATTTAACTCACACTAATTAAGTCCCTCCCCTTTGTACGTATCACCCATCACTACCACTGATTGGATCAGCCCTGCAATGGTGTCTCACAGTCTATGGTGGTGTGCCAAGAAGACAATCAAAGTTGACTGTAGAGGAGGCAAAGGTCATAACAAGGTTTCTACAGGTAAACCTGTTGAAGAATCTTTACTGAGCCACTATGGGAGAGAGTGGAAGGACAGCGGACAACCCTGTCTCCCCTGCTGGTGGACAAGTAACCTAACCCCAATTTTCCCTATAGGATCAATGCTTCGATAACTGTGGTTTCCGTATCCATTTGGTTTTTCAGTAATGAAGCCCTCCACGGATTATGAGAAAACTAGACAAAGAGCCCGTTTCGACAACGTAAGTTTGTGTCAGCAGTGTATGAAGAACAAATGATAAGTAACGAAGAAGTTGTTTTGTAATGATTGTAGTCCGCTTTACTCATTACTGTACAGGCTTGTACTGTTAGTTGATGAATTTTCCAGGCCTATAGTATAATATTGAATGATGAAACAATATGGAATAGTAATAAGTATAAGCACCTCAAACCTGATATAGGTGTATTGAATGAATGCGTAATTGAATTAGAATGCGTAATTAGGCCTTGAGATGTAGTCGAAATTACCTTTCAGGCCTCTAGAGCTTTAATCGAAGTCGCCTTTTTCTTTGAATTTTTGCGGCCGTAAATCCGCCGCCTGCCGCGATGTTGGTTGGATGTTGGTCTTGTAAGGTTTTTTGGCCAGCTGTGCAGAAGGCGACTGCACATTCGGCTTCGGACGGATGCGAGCGAGTGAGTGAGTTTGGGGGCAGGTGAATTATGTATTAAGATACTGTGTTTATTAGTATATATATGTGTGTAGATTGTGGCGGGCGGCCGGGTCCCATGCCTGGCCAAGACACCCCTTCTACATACTGTATGTTCTGGGGAAACAACCATGGGCGTCTCAGTACCTCCCCCGGGATGCTTGGTGGCAGCCTTCCTGGCGGTCGATGGTGCCTCATTTTCCCGCAGGGCTTCATGGGAGATGGAGTCCTCAGCAGCCCGGTTGGGAGCTGGGGTGGCCGCCAAGGGTGCTGCATGGATTCCACAGCCCAGCTGGACAAATCTCCAGCCCCACCCAGAAGTGCAATTGGAACCAGGTGGTCAAGCACCCGGAACACTTCCAGGTGGGCTATAAAAGGGGCCAGCCACCACTCCTCAATGGCCAGAATCGGGAGGAAGTGGACGAGGTTGCCTGGGAGGAGTGGTGGTACCAGAAGAGAGAGGCATTGTTAAGAGGCCGGACTTGAGGGTGATTGGTGCTGGGGCACTGGGTTGTGTGCGGTATAGTTGTAAATAGTTATGAATAAATGTGTGTTGGTATTTGAACCTACGGTGTCCGCCTGTCTGTGTCCGGGCCAGTTCCCACAAGATATATATATATTGTGACACGTGTAGAGGGCATAGCAGACACTCAGCCTGACACAGACAGACACAAGATGCACACTTACAAAACTCGCATTTTTTATTTCTTGATCTTTCTTAGTACAGCACCTTACACAGTGCACCAATCACCAACAATAACTCGGTCCTTTTCTTCTTCTCTATTCTTTCTCTTTGTCTCTTCTGCTGCCTCTACTCCTCCCTTCGCAAGCTCTGGCCTCCACCTCCTGACTCCACCTCTCAGAATGGAGTGATGCAGCCCATTTTATATTATCCTCGGATGTGCTCCAGGTGCTCCTTGATGATCTTCCTGCAGCACTTCCTTGTATGGCGGAAGTGCTGCATGGGCACCCGGAAGCACTCCAGGTGTGTCCGGATTCTCCTTCGGCAGCACTTCCTGGTGTGGTGGAAGTGCTGCAGTCCAAACACCCTCTCATGTTCCGGGGAAGGTATTGCTTCTCTCCCGGCCTTCTCATCCTCTCTATATAATATAGATAGAGGGAAATAACTTTGTGCCCAGCCAGTATAAAATAATGGATGGACCAATAGAAGCCAGTAGTTGGGAGCAGTTCACTCCCCCCATACATCAGGTGGCAGTGGTCCTTGCACGGGAACCCATTCATCACACTCACAGGGGTGCATGGGATGTGAAGTCCAGAAGTGCAGCCCTGTCAGGGTCCCTACTTACCAAAAGAGGGTGCACTCAGGGGAGGACCTCCTTACTTTCATTATAACTAAGACATGCTTAACAGAAGACATGGCATGATCCTGGAAGCATTCCCACGTCCGGCATAAAAGGAAGCAATGCTCATTTGGATAAAGGAAGGAGGAAAATTTGTCAGTTTATTGTATTGATTTATTATCGTTTATTAATCGTGGCAAATTGTTGGAAGGAGATCTGTAAAGGTGCAGCCTGGAATAAATGTTCTTAATTTTATTCTGTTAACATGTGGTATATTGCTGGGTCTGTGGTTTGTGACTCAGAGACGCCCACTTGTGGTGTACAATCTATATATGTATGTGTGTGTATGTATGTACATATAATGTAGTGGAACAGAGTGATTTGCAGAGTCCCAAAATAGTTGATGTGCCAGCCAGGCCTCTCCGTTTAATTGCAAAATAACTGGAACTTTCGAGAATCAAGGAAATGAATAGGTGCACGGGGGTGCCAAAATACAAAATGTCACTTGTAGCAAAACTCGGAGCTCTGTTCTGCAGTGTGTTTGGGTCACACTACCTTTCTGGGTCGTCTTCACCTCGCCTTTTCTCCTTTTTCAGTACACCCTGTCATAGTGCCCCCTGTTCAATGGCAGGTCCTTTTATACTGTTGTAGCACACATAGCTCTGCCCACTGCAGACTACACCTGCACATTTCTTCGTAGATCTGAGGTAATCTGGGGCTAATTCCTGTTTGGCATCTCATGCTGTTGAGGTAAGCTTTGGACCCCTGTGAAACTGAATTGAGTTAAACATGTTTGAGAATATTATGTTGTTGGCTTTTATGAAGGTGTGTGGAGTTTGCATGTTCTCCCCGTGTCCTCCGGGTACTCCGGTTTCCTCCCATGGTTCAAAGGCATGCAGGTTAGGTGCATTGGCGATTCTACATTGCCCCTAGTGTGTGTGCCCCCACATTGGGCTGACGCCCTGCCCGGGGTTTGTTTCCTGCCTTGTGCCCTGTGTTGGCTGGGATTGGCTCCAGCAGACCCCTGTGACCCTGTAGTTAGGAAATAGCTGGTTGGATAATGGATGGATGGTTTTTATGAAGGCTGCATTTTGTGGTGTAATTCAGCATAAATGATTAATGGAAGTGGAGTCCTGGGTTCAGACCCCATTTTATGCAGTTCGATGTTGCCCCATTTCTTTGTTTTTCTCATCATTTTTAGGCTACTAGGTGGCTCTAAAGTGGTGCACAGTAGGTGAGGGTGTGTGCCCCAGAGTATCCCAGTTTGGACTGGCGTCCCATCTGTGTGTGTTTCCTGCCTTGTATCCTTACCTGTTGGAATACATTTTTACATCTCAGACTTCAGTAAATGAAAAGGCTGGTTCAGAAAATGGGATGGATGATTGAATTTTCAAATTGTATCAAACCAAAATGTGATAGAAAATTGTGTTTTGTTATTGTTGCCATTTATTCTCTTTTTTTTCATTTAGGATATGCTAATAGGATGTCTGCTTTATTTTTTTCACTGATTTATCCTCAGACACTGTGAAATGAGGCTTCTTAACTAATTACATGGTATTTTGGATTTTAATTTTCAGTAATTGCATGCTGGTTATAACTGCGATATTCATATATAATTGTAAAATAAAAAGCCTGTTGGTGATTTCCTCCTGCTGAATTTGATTTCAGCTTGGGAACAAGGATAACATCACCACTGCAGTAAAGGCAGAATTTTTACATTATTTATGACTGATTCACCCGATATGTAGCTGCTTTTATCAAAGATGAAGCAGCCTAATTGGACAACAAGACTCAAGGCAGCTTGCTAACTGTTATGCACACAGGACAGAACAAGCAATCTCCACAAAGAGTCCACCCTGGCAACGGGCAACTCTAAGGTGAGGAATTTATCCTTTAAATCTATAACACAGGGAGACATCTTTACATTTATTAGCTGTAAGGTTACGTCCACACTACTGTGTTTTCATTTAAAAACATATTATTCCCCATTCTTGCATTTCATTCACAGTACCCTGGCATTTTTAACCCCCGAAAGCACTCCACAGGGCCATGTACCACTAAAAATGCCATCTAATACATCCAGCTACTGTCATTCACATGGAGGTCCTTTTCACGTAGGCTGTGCTTCATGGTCATGTTGCCAGGAACTTTGGACCTCTTGAGCCTCATGGTGCTCTTGTTTAAATAGCCCTACACTGATAGATGTAAAGCCCCTGCACGGTGCTCCATAGAAAGATGAGGAACAGACAGGATGCTTCTAGAGAGTTTGCTGTCAATCAGATGGCTCCTTATCTTTAAGTGTTATTCCCCTGCAGTCATACTACAGGTACTTAATGGACCCATGCATTTGAGAAGTGCATTTTCCTTCTGGCTGCTACAATATCTTGCTGTCATTTTGACTATTGTGTAATTATAGAGAATAACAACAGCAAATAGTGTTTAGAGAAGCATTGTGGTCTGTGTTTATACATGCTGAAATGCTGTGACTATATTCTGACATGGAATATTTGGCATTTACAATTAAACAGTAAAAGTAACTTCTTTTAGCTCTTTGTGTAGATGTACAGCCAGAAGGTGGATGCTGTTCAGCCTCACCTGTCGTTTTCCTGGAGAGAAATCAGAGTCGTTAGCCATATTTACTGTTTCACTTCTATTGAGAATCAAAATCCATAACTCCTGAGATTCTTTGTTTTCAACTTAACAGTTCTTTTTACCTCCTGTTCACCAGTTGTGGCAGCATACTGTTTTCTTACAATGCCTATTTTACAGATAATTATCTTGTTGCAAACCTAGCTGCCAGTTCTTTTCAGCCTCACATTGACACTGACTTTGTGGTCGTAACAGGGCACAGTCAGCTGGTGCTAGTGCATTGTTCACTTTTGCCAGTAGTCCAGTGATGACTTCTAATAACAAAGTATAATCTGTTTTTACAGAATGTTTTACTTTAGGAAACATCCATCCATCCATTATCCAACCCGCTATATCCTAACTACAGGGTCACGGGGGTCCGCTGGAGCCAATCCCAGCCAACACAGGGCACAAGGCAGGAAACAAACGCCGGGCAGGGCGCCAGCCCACTGCAGTCTCTAGGAAAGGGTTATGTTTATTTTTTAACACATCTAATTTATCCTCCACCCACATTACACACATTTATGTTTAACTGGGGTCTTTTTAGTAGACTTTTTATTGATGGAAGGTTTATCTTTCATAACCAGTGGGATGCTGTTGGTTAGGTGGTGTTGACCAGAGAACTGTTCACCTTTACTGTTTATATCTCTGAGTCCTGAGCTTCATGAGGCATTGGTTTGGTTGAGAAATGTCATACTCGGCTATGTCTGCACTACTATGTTTTTGTGTAATAACACAGACGTTAGTCTCCACTTTCACCTTTTATCCATACTACCCTGCCATTTTTACCCCTGAAAATAAAGACTTTTGAAAATGCTCTTCAGAGTGGTATACTTCCGAAAATACCAGATTGTGGCTATAGCAGGGATGGATGGAGATTTAAAAACACAGAAACTCTAACCACACTGTGTGTTTATGACGTATCTCTTCTCTAATTGGATTATGCTCATTACATAATCTCATTCCCATTTTTTTTTTTTGTTTTTGTTCTTTATTTCTCCGTATACAATTTCTTATATCAGGAATTTGTTAGTTTTCGCATGTCCCTTGGGGTCAGAGCGCAGGGTTAGCCATTGTACAGCGCCCCTGGAGCAATTGAAGGTTAAGGGCCTTGCTCAAGGGCCCAGCAGAGTGACGGGGATTCGAACTGGCAACCTTCAGGATACCAGCGCAGATCCTTAGCCTCAGAGGCACCACTCCGCCTGTCATTATTTGTTACAATTCACGGAAGAAAACCATTTTCCAACGTAGCAGATATAGAAGAGTTGCTATTTGTGGTACTTGTGTTGCTTTCTTGAATGCATCTCATTTGCATTTTGTACAGTTTTAAAGTTGCATACATGCACAAAAACAAATAAAATCAGCAGTTTTGCAATAAATCCTCTGACCAGCAGCATTACCATTCCTTTAAGGATTTTTCCCTTAAAGGCAAATGTCTATGTTTCATGTGTTTTTGTCACCATTCACCACAGTTGTAGTGCAATTCCTAGGAGTAATTCTGAGATGGTTGGTAAATATGGGCAAAGATCTATCAACATAGTCAACGCTAGAACACAAATGAAAGGTCGGGGACAAGAGTACAAAATTTTAAACCAGAAAATCAACAACAAAGGTCTGGAATGTCTCCAAAGAAGTTTTTTTCTTTTATCTGCAAACTTGGATACCAAATGGCCACTGAAAACTTTTTTTAACCTCTCACCAAATAACCCATTGCAGTTGTGGCACTAAGGGTCACGTCCCTAGCAACCTGGATCTGCATCATGATGACAGAATCCACAAAATGACAGCGCCCAAGTAAAAACAAAAGGGTTTCAAGACATTCCAAGCTCCTCAAAAATGCAGTAAAATTGAAATCTGACTTCTAAATCCGAACATTAAAAGAAACTTAACTTACCAGAAGTCATTCAGAATAAAGCATACAAAATGATGAAAAATACCAATAATAACAGTGCCAACAGTTGGGCATTGGCATTATTTTCTTTGATTCACAATCTATTTATTTAGTTGATTCTTGTTATCAAGAATGATTTTCAGATCACAAAGCACACAGCCTTTTAATTTCATTTTTGTGTAGTTCACATTACAGCTTAAAGTAGTGGCTGGTACTGGTTGTTGGAATCTGCTTTATGGTTCCACACAATCAAATGAGTCAGTCCATAAATTTAGTCAGGCAATTATTCAATTAGTCAATTTTCTGGATATTTAATAAATGAAATTAGTAACTGACTTAACCAAAAAAATATTCAGTCAGTCAATTATACAGACAAACAACCACCTAATCAGTTAGTGAAATCAATAAATCATCCAGTCAGTTAGTTGACCAAAAACATGAATCAATAAGTCAGTCAGGTGATCAGTCTGTCAGTCAATTATGATTTGGAGGTCCAGACATTTCATGTAGAGGGGTGTGTGGCCTTTCAAATAACCCAAAAATGTAGGTTGGGCTTTTCCTAGCCTACCCAGAATAGACCTCAACCAGGCAGATTGACCCCAAACTCTGCTGGTTTGCTTTGATCTACACAGGCCTTATCTCAAAGTGCCTGTCAAGGGAACTCGTGGCTTGAGGAAACAGCCCAAAAAGAAATATTTAGAAATATGAATATTTATTCTAAAATAGAAAGTATAACAAACAGTTTTAAAAGAGTAAAGGAAAGCAGTTATAGGCAAACAAGTCCCAATACGCAATTCAAGATTGAAATGAAATAAACAGAGTAAAAACCATTAAAATCAGAACAAAAAGAATACTATCAAGAAACTCCTATAACTTTACTAAAGAAGTTCTTCTCTGGGGGGCTTAAATAGCCGATGGCAAGAGTTATGATGTCAGGGTGGTCCCCCATCTTGCAATATCACCCACAGAATAGAGTTGTGTAGCAAAACGGTACTGAAAAAGGCTGAACAGCTACCAAAGTGAGTCCTAAATCCAGAATAAAAATGCAAAGGCAGTAGCAATAATCCAAAACTAGAGGATCAGATAAATGTCAATGTCAGTTTATTTATATAGCACATTTAAGGCAACATATGAATGCTGTGGCCAAAGTGCTTTATAATAAAGGAAGAAAAAAGAACATACAATTAGCATAAATAACAAACAGAAATAAAATAAACGAACATAAAATAAATAATACATAGAAGTAATCACAATGAGGAAACCATCAGTATTGTTGAAGGTCAAGGAAAGCAAGTGAATAGAAATGAGTTTTTAATCTTGTTTTGAACAGAAAAGAACACAAAATAACGCTTCCAAAAATCCAAAGCCAAACAAACATGAAAGCACACCAGTGAGGGGCCATCTCTGTGAAAGGCTCAATTAGCTACAGTATTAGATGCCCAAAAGGCTCCACATATTGAAGAAGTGGGTGATAACTGACAGAATACAGTTACTTGAAATGTGTTAATCACATGAAAATCAATATTCAAAATTCTCTTTAAAAAGCAATAAAATGCAAAAAGGGAGAAAACATTTTTGAAACATATAAAGTAATTAATAAATTAATTAAATAAATAAAAATAAAAAAGAAACACTAGAAACAGGAATGAAATACTGGTGCATCCATAACACAATGGAATGAGCCAGTCAGTCAGCTAAACAATCAATTAATCAACAAGCCAGTCACTGAATTATTCAATAAACCAGTCAGTCGGTCAACCAACTAGTTAGTCAAAAAAGCCAAGTGACCTTGAGATTAGATGGTTGATTGATTGATTGACTGAATCATTACTAATCAGCCAAATAAGCAATTGGCTCATCAGTCAATCAGCCTACAAATTAATAATAATAGGTTACATTTATTGAGCGCCTTTCACATGCCATCTCATTTTTTGGCATTTCCTTGGCATAAGTCACGAGGTGCTCTGTACAGTGCTATGATGTCTCTCAAGGTTGTGCCCTTTGCTTAGACTGGCATTGTGCCTTTCTACTTCTGCTCGTCAGTGGTCTCTGCTTCATGAACTTGTCAGGACGCTCGCCCACCTCCTGAGAGTTCCTCAGATTGACGCCTCAGCTGCGGCTGCTTATGATTTTCTGACGTCAACGGTAGTGAGATGCCCACTTGTGTTATTACACTTGGCCAGACTGAACACTAAGGTTGAGTGAAGCCTCGTCCTTCACACCTCAGTAAATCAATGATGTGGCCCAGGAAGCCCTTTACAGCAGGACTTTGAGAGCTTAAAAAGGAGAAAATAAAAGTAAAGAGCACCACCCCTTATCCAAGTGTGTCGACTCAGGTCCTCAGGGAGGTTTTCTATCATGCAATGTGAGGTTTTCTCAGGGTGTGAGGTCAGAGTTCAGGGTTCTCTTAACCTTCCGGAAGTTTTTTTCTTAGTTCAGGTTAAAATCGTAAAGATGTCATCTGAGTCCCTCTGTGGAGCTGTGGTTCAAGAGCAGATGTGAGGCGGTGTGTGATGAGGTCCTTCAGCACACAAGTGCAGACCCTTCTCTAAAGGTGGAAGTAAACACATTGAGAGAAGATTCAATAAACAGTGTGGTCCACAACCATGCTGTTTTGTCACTCTCTTTCTCACTCTCTGACATCCACTCTTACTTTACTTTTTTTTCTTTTTCTCTCACTCTCCCTTACAATCCACATCTCACTCTGTTCTGCTGTAACCTGGTCATTTGCTCTCCTGCTCACTTCTTCTCCCCCTTATCCCACCTTGGTCTTCTTGCTTATTCTTCCCTTCCATAACTCTGTACTTTCCCTCTCATCATTAATTTCTCTGCATTTAACTTTTTCTCCACTTCAGTTTAATTTCTTGTTTACTCATGGTTTCTCTCACTCTTGCTCTCATTTTTCACACTCTCTAACTTTTTTCTCCTTTTCTTGTCACTCACTCCCCTTCTCACTTTTTCCCTTCCCTTTCTTGTTTAGATAATCACTCATTGTCACTCTTTTAGCACTCTTGCTCTTTTTTTGCTTACTACCTCAACCTCCCTCACAATATTTTCCCACTTTCTTCTTTTTTTGTTTCTCACTCTTACTCACTTCTGTCTCACTCTCCTTTACACTCTGTTCCCAACCTTCTTTTCTCCTTTCTCACTCCTCCACTGCCATTCTCCTTTGCTTCTTTCTAGTTAGGCACTCATTTCCTCTCACACTTTCTCTCACCTTCACATTGTGTGCTCATTTTCTCATCCTCACTTATAGGGCTCTGTGAAATCTTGGGTGACACGTGGTGTATCTCTGCTTACCTTTGTGACACACAGAAATCGCAATTAGTGAGGACACCCTGGTGTGTCACTTACTGGCATCTGCTTCAGCAAGGTGCCAGCCATGCTTACCAAGCAGACTGCCAGCAGGGCACCAGTCCACCCTGCACTTTGTGACAATGAGAAGAGCTGCCTGTAATTAATCATGGCGACTACTGTGCTCAGTTGCTTGTCCTGCTTGGTGAGCTGGTAATGTGTGATAAGTGAGATCAGTGAAATAAAATGCATTAAACGATTATCAGACCACCTTGCTCCTTCTGTAAAGAGGGAAAGTGGATGTCCAGCTGTTGGGGGAATCAGATGTTGGCGCCTGGAGTGGCATGTCGCTTTATATTTCCTTTTAGCTTTAATTATCAGTGCTTTACTGTGATGTCCACAATGACGAGTACTGCCACTTTTGATCAATGTGGCATCCCACTAGAACTGCCAGTTTAACCATACAGTGCAATAAACCACTCATGTCATTCATAAAAACAGAAACATGAAAAGGAATTTATAAGTCAGAAAACCACTAATTGATGCGTAATTGGGAAAGATACTTTAGAGGAGAGAGTCACTGTATTACTGATAGATGTGAACAGCTCTATAGAAAAGATACATAAGAATAAAAGATGCTCAAATGGGGAAGGTACTATATAAAAGATAAATATGTATGATATGCATTATAAAATAGATATGTCAGTCAGTCATTATCCAACCTGCTATATCCTAACAAAGGGTCACGGGAGTCTTCTGGAGCCAATGCCAGCCAACACAGGGCGCAAGGCAGGAAACAAACCTTGGGCAGGGTGCCACACACACACACACACACACACCAAGCACACACTAGGGACAATTTAGGATCGCCAATGCACCTAACCTGCATGTCTTTAGACTGTGGGAGGAAACCCATGCAGACATGGGGAGAACGTGCAAACTTCACGCAGGGAGGACCTGGGAAGCGAACCCGGGTCTCCTAACTGCGAGGCAGCAGCGCTACCACTGCGCCACTATGCTGCCCCTATAACAGATATATAAATTTTAAAGCCACAATATAACCAATACATAAATGTGAAAGGTACTACACAGTAGATAGATACTGTAGATGTAAGATGCACTATATAATAGACAAGCAGTAGGAAAGGAATTATATAAATTGTAAAGGCACTTTATAACGGATAAATATGAAAGACACAATATAATAGGTGAATTAATGGGAAAGGTACTACACAGTAGATTGATACTGTAGATGTAAAATGCACTATATATGTTTTATCTTGGTAAAGTAATATATTGCTCTACTTTCCCCTATTGTATTATTAATAAGTAGCCTTTGTCAGAATACCTAATCCCGCAGACTTACCACTGTGTGTAAGGTATTAAAGTATATAACTTATCCCCACCTTTCCTTCTATATCTACAACCTTATGCAATTAGGTGTAGTAAAAAGACAAGCAGGAGTTAAGTTTCACATAAAACAATGTATTATTGATGATAATCATAAGTAATAACAATATGCAAAGTACATTTGAATATTGGCAACCATACAGCCTGATTAAATGGTGATGTGTAGTTTCAGGCGGCACACAGACTTGTTAGTTATTTAAAATGTCTCTTAGTTAAGGCATCATTGGTGCTCAGCTTTCTTCAGAATAGGCCACATGCCTGTTCAAATATGGCTGCCAAGCTGTGGTCTCCATTGTGTTGTCCTTTCAGTTCATCAGTTTGGTCTTCATGATCAGAGGTTAGTAAGAGAGAGAGAATGTGGTTGAACAAGCAGATTTATAGATTCTCTGTCCAACCCCTACAGCCAATAGGACATCATGGTACTTAAAAGCTTCTGGTAGAAGCCAAATAATTTTAGCTTTGCCTAAATTACAAATAAAGACATACAAAATATTTATCAAGTTATATTCAAAATCTTACATCACAACAATATAACACATGTTGTAAAGGCACTGCATAATTAGATATGAAAGTCACTATATGTAGATGCATAAATGGGAATGCACTATGTAACAGAAAGAGATGTAAAAGGCACTATATAATATACATCATAGTTAAGAAAGTACTATATGAAAAAGTAAGGAAGGAAAAAAAGAAAGGCTGTCATTGACCAATTGATGTGGGCACATGCCATTTCAGCCTCTGTCAAAAAGGTGCATCATCTTCGCCTTTCTCAGACGTCTGAGGGCAGCTTGCATTTCTCCCTGTGCTCTTACTGACTTGTACAGGTGCACAGTGGAGTCCATCCTCGCATCCTGCCACCACGCCTGATCAGCTCAGGAACATAAAGCACAGAATATGACTGACACCCTGCTGCCATCTCACTTATTTTTTTTAATAAAAGACTAACATCTATTACTTAACATCCATCATTTACAGCTCACTTTATTTATTTTACCGTGTACAGCCCCCCCCCCATGATAATGGGATGATTTCCAAAGTCATTTTGACTCTGCTGCACTTAACATGGCATAACATCTGTATACTTATAAACCCACATCACATCCCTGTGCTGTTTTTAAATTTGTTTCCACCCTCTTACCATGTTCACCATAATTATTGCGTTTTATCATTTTCTTCCTCGCCTTATACCCTTTTGCTACACTTACATCTTGTAATTCCACACCTGAAGCTTATACCTCTGCAGTTTCATTGTAATTTGTTCCTTTCAGCCAGTCGTCAAGTTCTTCATCTTTTATAGGCTGTACCTCATCCCTGATCTTGCAGACTTTCTTCTTTCTCATCATAAATTCTTTTACTTTACCGGAACATTCTTGGAACATTCTGTTCGTCGATATTATCTTCTTCTGCTGGATAATTTTATTTCTCACTTGCCATAATACTTTTTTTCTTACAGTATATTGCTCATTCCCCACTGTTTGAGTTGGATCATTATATATTTTTTTTCCATATAGTCCCATGTCTCTCGTTATTTTTTGCTGTTTCAATAATTTTCTCCACTTATCTTCCACCTCTCCCCACATTTTCTTTGCCATTTCTCATCCCTAAAACACATGCAATGCATTTTCCTTTTCTCTGCACTCATCCCTTGGGCATTTTCTGTCCTCTTATCACAAGCCTTGTTTGTAGTTCCACTTTCTCTGCCTGCCACGCGATGTCCTCCTGCTTATTTTTTACTACTTTATGGGCTACTTGTTTTCCGAAGCCTCATGCAAAAGGAATTTTGCTCTTAAAACTGGCATTTCTTTCTCTGTAAATTGCAATAGTTTTTTTTTTCTATTCTTTCCATATTTTCTCCCTCCCACTTATGCATCTGTAATATTTTTGTGCGCTTTATGTAATGTTCTGGCTCCTTTCACACTGTTCGTTTGTTTAACGCTCATCTCTGTAGTTGGACTGTTCTCAATACTGTTACAAAGAAATACCTGACCAAGTTCAAGTGACATATTTTAACCTGTTTTGGATAACAAAAGGTGCCCATCATTTGTGAATATCCTCCATTTAGTGCAAAAACATGACATTCTTTTGCAGATGGCATACAATAATGCACAAGTGATTTTTCTTCAGAGTAATTTAAAATATTTTAGTACAGCTGTAAGAGTTAGTTAAACAGCGCAAGTAAAAAAAAAAGTACAAGTGGCAAGACTTTTCTTTACAACTGACCCCTGTTTTGTTTTTTGTTTTTTTTTTTTTATTTGGCATGTAAATTGCTAAGCAATTCTTAAGAGATTTCAACCAATGTCTCATTACGCGATCTCTAGTCGTTGGGTATGCCAGATTGCTGATTGTCATCGCCGATCTTACTTCTAGACCATGCCAGTTTACATAACTGAAAGTTGCTGGGCATCTTGGATTTACAGACCGCATGCCAACTTTCCAGCACAGTTGTGCTCACCCCTTTCTCTGACACCCAGTACTGTGCTGCGTGGCAGAATCAGTGCTGTATCAAGTGTTAACAGCTACAGCGAGCCCAACCACAATCTCAAACCATTTTTTCTTCTGTACATTCTGCACAGCTACATTGCATACATAGTACTTTCAGGTGAGTGCTCAATGGTTGTCAGCGCTCACTAGATTTGATTAGACATCCACATCCACCTCAATAAGAGGATAAATGTATATGTGTCAGTGTATCTGTGTGTCTGTCCAACTGCTATGTCTCTGTCATTCCAACAAATGGCTTTTGCAAGCTCCATACCAAATGCCATATAACGGAGACATACTGTATGCATTACATTTTTCATTTCAACAGATGGAGCATCAATACAATACAATTTATTTTTGTGTACTCCAAAATCACACAAGAAGTGCCGCAATGGGCTTTAACAGGCCCTGCCTCTTGACAGCCCCCCAGCCTTGACTCTCTAAGAAAACAAGGAAAAACTCCCAAAAAAAAAAAAAACCTTGTAGGCAAAAAAATGGAAGAAACCTTGGGAAAGGCAGTTCAAAGAGAGACCCCATTCCAGGTAGGTTGGGCGTGCAGTGGGTGTCAAAAGAAGGGGGTCAATACAATACACAGAACAGAACAAATCCTCAATGCAGTATAAAAATAAAAATTTTAGAAGTACGGAGCAGAATTTAACAGTAGATGATATCCCATAATATGATTCTGATTTGTTTAGAGTCCTGGAGACCTCATTCATCAAGCTGCCTCCTCCATTTGGCCATTCCACTGCTGAAACGGCGCTAGGCCAGCCAATCCGATGAAAGGACCCCTCTTTCCCACGATTCCTGCAATCCTCCATCAGGGATGACTTTACCTTAGGCAGGCAAAACAACTTGGCAGGTGGCCCTGTACCGAGAAGAGAAACAGAATAGGTGAGGGTTAGTATCCTTTTCTAACTATCATGTTACTTATGTTTTAGTGCTAATGACTAACAACAGAGATGCAGTCTATACAGTTAATCGGCAGCTCTAGTCAGGGTGTGCTAAACTGAAGTAGTGAGTCTTTAGCCGGGATTTAAAAGCTGAGACCGAAGGGGCATCTCTTATAGTAGCAGGCAGACCACTCCACAGTTTATGGGCCCTGTAACTAAAAGCTCGACCTCCCACTGTTATTTTATTAATCCTTGCAATCATAAGCAGACCGGCATATTGAGATCTTAATGTGCACTCAGGTTTGTAAGTCTTGATAAGTTCAGACAAGTAAGCCGGACCTTGGCCATTTAATGCTTTATATGTTAAAAGGAGGATTTTGAAATCTGCCCTAAACTTAACCGGGAGCCAGTGTAAGGATTTAAGAACTGGAGTTGTGTTCGTATTTTCTTGTTCATGTAATAATTCTTGCAGCCGCATTTTGGATTAACTGGAGGCTGTATAAAGAACAGTTGAACATCCTTTGAAAACCGCATTTCAGTAGTCAATCCTACTAGAAATAAATGCATGAATTAATTTCTCAGAATCCTGTTTATTTGGAAAGCGCCTCAATTTCCTAACATTTTCAAGATGGAAGAAACATGTTTTGGACAACTTTGTAATACGCGCTTTAAATGACATGCTAGAGTCAAAGATAACTCCTAGATTGCGGGCTGATTCAGTAAAATTAACGGGGATTCCAACTGAGTTAAATAATGACAAAATATTGTATTGATCAGCGTCATTCCTTCCAACAATTAACATCTCTGTTTTATCTGTGTTTAAAGACAAGTAGTTCTCATTCATCCACTCCTTTAATTCACTAACACAACTAATTAAAGACATCGTCGGAGAAACTTCATTTGATCTAAAAGAAAGGTATAACTGGGTGTTATCTGCATATGAGTGAACATTAACATGATGTTTCCTAATGAGAGATCCCAGTGGAAGCATGTAAAGTGAAAACAGTAAAGGTCCCAGTACTGAGCCCTGCACCATATTGAACTTCTGTGTATAATGATGGAGTCCTGTCAGCACATTTCTGTACATATTGGAATCGATTTGATAAATAAAAACTAAACCAAGTTAGCACGGTGCCAGTAAGCCCAACATCATTTTCTAGCCTGTGCATTAAGATAGAGTGGTCGATGGTGTCAAATGCTGCACTTAAGTCCAACAACATAATTACAGTGGAGTTTCCTTCACCAGAGCATATCAGAATGTCATTTACAATCCGCGTTAGTGCCGTTTCTGTACTATGACCGGTGCGGACTGACCAGACTGGAATTTCTCAAATAAATTGTAATACGTAAGGTGTGACTGAAGCTGACTGGCGACTACTTTTTCTAGTATTTTAGAGAGAAATGGTAAATTTGAAATAGGCCTATAATTATTTAGTATGTGTGGGTCTAGGTCATCACAAACATTTGTAGTAATAAAATGCATCACCTGTTGGAATGACAAATGCAAAGCATTTTATTAACACATCCATCCATCCAGCCATTCTCCAACCCGCTGAATCCGAACACAGGGTCACGGGGGTCTGCCGGAGCCAATCCCAGCCAACACAGGGCACAAGGCAGGGAACCAATCCCGGGCAGGGTGCCAACCCACCGCAGGACACACACAAACACACCCACACACCAAGCACACACTAGGGCCAATTTAGAATCGCCAATCCACCTAACCTGCATGTCTTTGGACTGTGGGAGGAAACCGGAGCGCCCGGAGGAAACCCACGCAGACACGGGGAGAACATGCAAACTCCACGCAGGGAGGACCCGGGAAGTGAACCCGGGTCCCCAGATGTCCCAACTGCGAGGCAGCAGCGCTACCCACTGCGCCACCGTGCCGCCCCTTTATTAACACATGCATTACAAAATACATTCCAACAGATGGTGCACAAATGTCCATGCTGATTACTTAGATTTCCACCTCTCTTAGTTGGCTAGCATGGCAAGTACTTTATAAATCTTCAAATTATAACCCACTCCTATGACTGAACACAAAGTCAAACCGGTTTGGTTTTGTCAGGGTGAGTCACAGATGAGGTGGCTCGATTCTCTCGGGATGTCAGACTACATGACCACCAGCTGCACCTGACTAGTTGAGATTATGTAAATGAAGGCTATGACTGAAAAATCACAGAAAAAGTTGTCTAATGTGACATGGCCTTCAGTTTTTCAGAATGGGGAAAAATTCTCAAAATGAGGGGAAACTGGCTTTCTGATGGGTAATACACTGAAATACACTCTTAAATGTATTGGTTCTGTAATGGCATTTCACTGGGTTGAGTGGTTCCTTGCAGTCCCATTCCTTGACAATGAACCATTTCTCTGTTGCTAATATGTGCACAAAACAGAAATAATTTAACGTGTAGTAGGTGATCTATTGAGAGACCAAGAAAACCTGAACTTAGCTTGTGTCATTGTATATAGTGAGAGTCATTTTAAAATCAGCAAACCATTGGGATTTCACAAATCTGTTCTCATCTATTCATGTCTAAATAAATCTAAATAAATAAATAAAGGTTCTTTCTGGAACCTTCATGTGGATGGTTCTTTTGGGAACCAAAAATGCTTCCCTTATGGCGTTGCTGTAAAGACCACTTTGACACCTTCATTGTTAGGAGTTTATACACAGGTATACCTGACAACCCTGCACGGGACATTTGACTGCCGGCATGCTTGATGTGTGGATACCTGTCAGAAGTACTGCAGACCCTAAGCTAGTGTAGCAGAGTCTGGCCAGCTGCAACATCCCTGTGTTGCTGAACACTCCTGGATACCTCACAGTGGCTCAATAAAGGTTTCCTGGTGGAAATTTGTGTTGTGAATCTGTTTACGCTCTTCAGGGAAAAAGCGTGACAGTACAAAAAAAAATTAGACTAAAGCATGAAGAATTATGACATACATGCAATGCCTTATTTTTACACTACTTTTAAAAATTGTGAGAAATATTTTCATTTTAAATGTTTAAAATTTCACAGAACGCAACTCGCACCGCTAGTGTCCAAGAATTAAAAAAGCAAATGCGCATTTCAAAGCTGAATGTCAGTACATTATAATGACGTTCAATTTTCTGGTTTTCACATAATGTATTGTCTGTTTATTTATTGCATTATTTTGTGCATGTTTTTTAACTTGTAGAATGTTAGTGTCCATTACAGGTGTAATGTCTTTTGCAAGTCGATGAAGTTTTCTCCGTGTTTGTGTTAATAAAAAAGTACAGGCATCTTTTAGAGAAGCGTGCAGGATGAGTGAAATAGCCGCGTTTGGCCTGGCATTCAATTTGGCAAATTGCAAACTCAATTTTTTTTTTTGTTTTGGGAGGGGTGGGGGGGGGGGGGGGGGTTGTGAAACAGAAGTGGTGAATAATATATGCATTATTCTTGTTTTAATGCCTATTATGTGTATTTACTGTTTTTAAGTTAATCTTTCTGCGGTGGGTTGGCACCCTGCCCGGGATTGGTTCCTGCCTTGTGCCCTGTGTTGGCTGGGATTGGCTCCAGCAGACCCCCGTGACCCTGTGTTCGGATTCAGCGGGTTGGAAAATGGATGGATGGAAGTTAATCTTTTCATTTTTTCCATAAACATTGATGGGATGCACTGTATTATGAAGCCTGTTTCACAATAAGTAGTGTGCGAAGGTTTTTGTCCATGGCATTAGTTAACGTGCTGGCCCTGGTTTAATACATAAACGCACTATTAGATAAAATGATAGCTATGAAAGGCACTATATTATATAATAGATAGATAGACAGATAGATATGGAAGAATGAGACTATATAAAAGATATGTAAGGTAATAGTAATAGTCCATTCATCCAACCCGCTATATCCTAACTACAGGGTCACAGGGTCTGCTGGAGCCAATCCCAGCCAACACAGGGCACAAGGCAGGAAACAAACCCCAGGCAGGGTGCCAGCCCACCTCAGGGCACACACCCACACACCAAGCACAATTTCGGATCGCCAATGCACCAAACCTGCATGTGTTTGGACTGTGGGAGGAAACCGGAGCACCCGGAGGACACAGGGAGAACATGCAAACTCCACGCAGGGAGGACCCGGGAAGCGAACCCAGATTAGCACATTTCCCATGTTCTAAATATGTGAGAGATATGAAAGACACTATACAGTCAGACAGGGGTATCAGGAGGGCATTGACGTGACCGTAAAATGCAAGGGAGCGCCAGTCCATTGCAAGGTACACTCACGCACCGCGTGCACCCACAGTCTCTCTCTCTCTCTCTCTCTCTCTCTCTCTCTCTCTCTCTCTCTCTCTCTGTCTCTCTCGACTGCACCCTAAAAAAATCAAATTATAAGAGACGTAGCTTTTGCTTTAGGAGGCGTCATGTCGATACACTGGCTACGCTGTGCTCCATCCATTAGATGAATCAAACAGGCTGGGATTATTTAAAGTTGGCAGTGATGGAAAGCCGGGTGATAACAATGACAATAGTTATGGGCACGTCCGCGCGCCATTGTCTACATAAAAATTTTCCTCATTAAGTAGGGGCTTGTCATAAATTCCTGGACTAAAGAGCCACTAAGATCTTTAAAGCGCTTCTATGAGAGCTCCTAATGCAACTCTGAGCCCTCGTTATTACCCAAGCGCTTTAGCGGCAGCATCCAAGTGGTAAAATGTTCGGATTAATTAGCGTATATTTCTGCCACTGGCCTTATCCTCTCAATAATGCTGAAGCGCTTTTTAGTGATATGGTTCAGGTGTCGGGAAACGCGTACCGAAGCCTGGGAACTCCAGCCCGTGTTCTATAAACCCAAACAAATGCCTGCTGCAGTTAAGTCAGTAGTGTACTCCTTTTCTATGTTAACTAATGTTGTCTTATTTTAATTTCTTATTTTGTCTTTTATTTTTCTTTTCTTCATTATGTAAAGCACTTTGAGCTACTTTTTGTATGAAAATGTGCTATATAAATAAATGTTGTTGTTGTTAGTCGGTATATGAGTCCTCAGCGGCGGGCAGTACACGATACCAAAGGGTGGATTACAATGTGATTCACTGACGACTCTTTTGAGGAATGCATGCAGATACAAGTCAAAATGATCAATTATTATTATTATTATTAATGGACTGGCGTCCTGTCCCGGGATTGTTTTCAGCCTTGCACCCTATGGATGCTGGGATCCACCTTCCCCGCTAGCCTGTTCAGGATAAAGCGGGTTTGGAAGACAGATGGATGTAAGGATATTAAATTATAATTTGCGCATTGCACCCATTTCTGAGTGTTTAATTATTTGTCCGACTTTCCTCTCCCCATCCCCAAAGGCATCCGTGAGTTAATCCTCCTGCCGTCTAAAGACACAAATGCCCTAAAATTGAATTCGCGTTTTAGAGTAATAAACTGTTTCTGTATGAACTGGAGTCATGTTCCAGGTCGGCTCCCACTTTACCCACATTTTTGCCGCGGTAGGCTCCTCGAGCTGGGTTTTAGAGAATTACTAATGTAATGACTTATTGGATCACATTCACACGACAGAGAGTCGCGCCCACATTTCTTCATGTTTACAGTGTCTATTCAGTTAGACTTCGGTAAAAGAGGACATTTATAGGAGTCGTTCGACTGCCCTTTGATTTCTTCCTGTCAATTCACCTGCGGTGCGCTTCAGTGCTAAAGTGCGCATAATCCCCCAAGTTCCCGCTTTCTAATGTTTTTCTCGTACAGTTCCACTCGGACACAGTCACATGCGCCCCCACATTTGCCCTCCGCCACATTCTGCCCATGCCCATACCAGCCTCGTAGTGCTTTTGATTTCATGCCGGCAGGAGCCTGACAGAGCAGCTGAAGAAAGATTTATTTTTATCAGAGGACATCCTTCTAACATTCAGTACATTGCATCCTTTGCATTGTGTGAAAGATTTAAAAATACTTGCAAAACGTTATTTATAACTTTCAGATAGGGGTATAGCGGTGCCAACTGCTATACCTTGCCAACTCTCATTTCAGAAAGATTACAAGGCCGAAAGAATTCTGGGTAAAAAAAAAACTGCTGCTGTATGAGAGGCGTGTGTCCATACTTGTAAAGTTGTGGGCAAAGTGGAAATGTGAGAAGAGAGTCTGGATTTGCATAAAGAAGCCTTAAGCGTCATATTGTTGGAAAAACTGTTATCGAGAGTAGCTGACGAATAGTTACCTCAAGTACTAAGAAACCTGGGAGCTTTAATTACAGAGATAGGTGGACCAAGGAATTTATAGCCTCAAAACTGTAATGGAGGAAGAATATAAAGGAAAGATGTCCATAAAGCCATGCATTATAGCGTCAGGTAGTAGCTTTGAACTGTGTGGGTGTGCCATATAATGGACTGGCAGCCTGTTAGGGTTTATTCTCAAAGGCTGCTGATAGGCTCTGGGCTCTCATGACCTAAACATATGTGGGTTTCAGAATTTAATATTATGTTAGATTACGTTACTTACCTTGACATAAAATAGTAATCATTTTTAGTACGGGAGACACGGTAGTGCAGTGGGTAGCGCTGCTGCCTCATGGTAAAGAGACCTGGGTTCATTCCTGGGTCCTTCCTGCGTGGAGTTTGCATGTTCTCCCTGTGTCCCGATTTCCTCCCACAGTCCAAAGATATGGCGATCCTAAATTGTCCCTAGTGTGTGGATGTGTGTGTGTGTGTGTGTGTGCGTGTGTGCGCGCGTGCCCTGCCCGGGGTTTGTTTCCTGCCTTGTACCGTGTTGGCTGGGATTGGCTCCAGCAGACCCTGTGACCCTGTAGTTAGGATATAGCGGGTCGGATAATGGATGGATGGATGGGTTTTTACTACTAAGTATAGTATAGTAGGTGTGATGAAGTACAATAGACATTGTTAATGCACAGAAATTTATTGTATAAGAGGAGTTAGGAAATGGTTTGATGAATGGATAGCATAGCAGCTATGTGTAGTACTGGCGTAGGCATCATTAACTAAACAAAGCATATGTGTAACAGAGTTACAGTGCAGCCACCCCACTGATCCAGCGCCCCACTCCTGGAAACCTTCCCAGGTGGAGTCTGCACATTTTCCCTGGTCTGTATAGACCTTCCTCTTGATACTCTGGGAATGTGGAAAGAAATCCAAAGGTATACAGGTTGGATTAACTGGTGGATCCAAACTGGCACAGTGTGAGTTGGCCCTGAGAGGTACTGGAGACCTGTTTTTTTTCCTTGCACCGACTAATGTTGAGTTAGGTTGTGATTCTACCGTGGCCCTGAACCAGATGAAATAGTTTGAAAAGATTCTGTTGTCTTCTTATAGCAGCGTGATATGGTATAGTAGAGTATAGTATATTACAATATGACACAACATAGCACAACATACTATGGTGTTGTTTAATGTATTATAGTATAAATAATACACTACAGTAAATCTTAATAGAGTATAAAGTGGTATAGTGTAGCATAGCTTAATATCGCACAGTAAAGTGTAGCATAGCACACTAGACTATAATATAGTATGTTATTTTATAGAAGAGCGTGGCATAGTTTAGTGTATCATACTATTGGTATGCTGTTTAGTATAGAACAGCATACAAAATCAACAGGAACAATTTATTCTTGTATAGCCCCCAAATCATGCAAGGACTGCAGCAATGGGCTTTATTTAACAGTCCCTGTTTTTTGACAGACCCCAACCTTGACTCCCTAAGAAGGCAAGAAAACAGTCCAAAAAAAAAAGACCCTTGTTGGGAAAATAATGGAAGAAATCTTGGGAAAGGCAGTTCAGAGAGAGACCCCTTTCCAGGTGGGTGGGGCTTGCAATGGGTGTCAAAAAATGTAAACAAAACCCAGATAATCCTTTTAACAGAGCTCGATGGTCAATCTGTCATGGCCGCCTCAGGAATACAACACAGTAGTACAAACCACAAGGCAAAAAACAAGAATAGATTACATCACTCACTGAATACTACAGCATAGCATAGCCTGGTATTGTATAGTATAGAATATGATGGTATCATACAGTATAGAAAAATATAGTATGGAGTAGTATAGCAGATTATAATATGATAAAGTATAATATAGTATAGTATAATATGGTATAGTATAATATATGTAATTGTGTAATATAGTACAATATAGTCTAAATTAGTATACTATAGTGTAGCACAGTATAGTATGGTATTGTACAGAAGAGAAGAATGTAATAGTATGGTATTGTTTACATTAGTATAGTGTAGTATAGGAAAGTGTTGTATAGAATATCATATTTTATTATAGTTATACAGTAGCATACCATAACATACTATGATGTAGCATAGTATAGCATATTATAACAATAGTATATCATGTTATACATGGCATATTACATTATATAATTGTCATTTAATATATATATTTTTATATAATATTACAGTATGAAAGTATAGTATAGTTCAACATAGCATATTATGGTACAATATAGTATAGTAGCTATTGATATATTTAAGCTCTAAGCTTTAATACAGTACAGCCAATAAAGTTTTTTTTTAAGTAAACTATAGGTCTTGTAACTTACATTTACACCCAGGAAGGTGACTTTTACCAGCTGAGATTAAAGCTATACATAGTACAAATATACACTCACCTTACTGTTAGCCATATTACATTTATACTGGCAAAACTGAATAGCTGAAGGTAATGCTAGGTGTCGCATACCACAGGACACACAAGTGTAGTAACCATTAATAAGTAAAGAATAAGAACTACTAATAGGCTAACACAAAAGCTGCAGTGCCTGTTAGTCATTGATTAGTACAATCAAAGGTACACTTAAAAGGTATAATTAATGCTACATTAATAGCATCAAACTCTATGGCAACAGCTGACATTCTCTATTCATTACAGTAAAGATACTTGGTTTATTTTAAGTCGTAAGGTGCTAAAGATTAATAGTAATACTTAAAGGCACAATTTAGTACGATAATCAGTGAGGCATGTATTATTTGGAGTGTTAACTTTTAATAAGTGATTGACATGGGATAAGACCCTGGCCACATGGTCCCGAGGCTCTGCTGTGTGACCCTCAGCTCGTCCACTAGCCTACCTCTGGATCTGTTTTGAAAAATGTTGGCAAACAGTACTTGACTCTGATCTTGTAAGTCAATAATAGTAAAGTAGAGTAAAAATATACTCTTATATAATAATGATGGACACTGAGATATATGGAGTAATCTCTTCAAAGTGCTGCCAATGACAAACATCCATCTATTTTCAAGCCCACTTAATCGGGGTCATGGAATAATAGGATGGTGGTACCTATTTCAGGAACATGAGCCACAAAGCTGGGGGTGGTGGATTTGGAGTTGTATATGAGGGTGATTACAGAACACATCACCTTTATGTCATTGGTTCATTAATCTTTCCCATTAGTATCAATAGAATCTTTCATATTACGTTTTTTTCAAGGTGCTCTAAAACCACAGCTGTTTCTGTGCATTTTTGTAGTCTTGAGTGCAGACAGTTAAGTGACTCGCCAAGTCCGAAGCAAAAAATCGATAATGACCAACACTGACTTTGTGCCCTGGGTGGTTCTTTATAGAAAGTTTCTCATAAAGATTCAGCCATTGTGCTTTATCATACCTGCTTTACTGTGTGTGTGTGTGTGTGTGTGTGTGTGTGTGTGTGTGTAGAATTGAAGCATGCAATATAAAGAGCGCAGTGCCTTAACCTCTAGGGGGCACCAAGCTGCCTGAGATAAACTATGAAAAGGGTAGCAATTCTTATTACTGCTAGAATAAAGTATTGGGAGTAAAGAAAAGCAATGAGTGAGTGTGGCGAATACTGGTCGTAGTGTGACAGCGGCACGCTGTGCCAGGCCACATTCATCTGTGATCCTTATTGATACAATATGTTGCCAATCAGGCTTGTGTAAAATTTTAATGGAAGTTAAATGAACAAAGTAAATGGGTTTCTGTGGGCAGAAAGTGTGCCTGGAGATGCAATAGCTGATTGCGACGTGCGCCCAAGGACATTAGATCAGTCATCAGTTTGTTTTCTGTAACCTGAGACGTGACCAGCACATCCGCTGTGTGTCTGTCAAATGCCACCCATAGACAAGTGTCGCTGGCAATTTCAGGAGCCCACTGTGAATGTGGCATTTCTCTGGCTGGCTGCCAGGATGATTCTTTCATTTCCACTGAAAAGTCAGTCAGTCAGTCATTATCCAACCCACTGTATCCTAACACAGGGTCACAGGGGTCTGCTGGAGCCAATCCCAGCCAACACAGGGCGCAAGGCAGGAAACAAACCCCGGGCAGGGCGCCAGCAAACCACAGCCACTGAAAAGTTCATTTTACATATCCAAACTTCCTGTCCTGTTCAGATAGATAGATAGATAGACAGACAAAGACAGACAGGAAAGACACTATATAGTAGATGGATAGATGTAAAAGGCACGATATAATGGTTAATCTATATTGAAAATGTGATATAATGTGTTAATACAAACCTACATGGCACTATATATTAAGTGGATAGTGTGAGAACTCTAGAGGACATAGCAGCCACTCAACCTGACACAGACAGACGCTGAAGGCACACTGATAAAAGCACAAGCTTTTTCTTTTGTTTTCTTCACATTGCCCATCTTGAAGTATAATTAATGAATGTATTGATCATTAACCCTGCTTAGATCATTTGTTTATTTGGCCCATTAGATTTTCTAAGCAGCAATCTTAAATTCACCTTTACATCCCATAAAGCAGTATGAAGAGCAACTTCTCAACCCAAGTGTTGTCTGTGAGATGCCATGAACATAACCCAAGACATCTTTACAACCTATGAACTCTTCTGAGATTCATCTTCTTCCGCTTTAGCCATTACCTTAGATTAGATTAGATGAACTTTATTAATCCCATAGGGAATTGCAGACGCATACAGCAGAAGAAACATAAAAAGTAAAGATATAGACTCACAGGAAAGAAAATTACTCAATTAATTAATAATAAATGTATATTGTGCAGAAATTGCAAAAATAAACTTAAAAGAGTATACACATTTATTCTGGGACAGTGAGAGGAAGCACTGAATTGGCTGATAGCAGCTGGCAGTAAAGACCCCCAGAGATGCTCCTTAGCACTTCATGGAGAAATGAGCCTATGATTAAAAGTGCACCAAGATGGTGCATTCATGGAGGGGATTTTTCATGATGGCATCCACTTTTACCCCCATCCTCTTTTCCACATCAGCATCCTTTGTCCTGTGTCCAGGGCTAGCCCTGTGAATGGAGCAGGCCGTCCTGATAAGTCAGACATTGTGCATCTATTTTAGCTCAAAATACTTGCCTGGGAGACCACAACATAGAACAATACATTGGCTACTAAATACTGGGAGCACCACTGCGTTGTCAGACCAGTCCAGTTTACTGTTACATGAACTGCCAGGTACTTGCAGCTCTGCACCACTTTCATGTAGGGATGGTGACTGGTCACACAGGCTCCGTCACGTCTCCTGTACTCAGAGTTGTCTCCCTTATTAATGCAGCCTGTGATGAAGGAGTCATCTGAAAATTCCTGTAGGAGGCAAGTGATGGCATTGTACTGTAAGTCTGTTGTGTAGAGGGTGAACAGGAAGCGAGACAGGACAGTTTCCTGTGGTGCTCCTGTATTAATACAATACATCCATCCATTTTCCAACCCGCTGAATCCGAACACAGGGTCACAGGGCCAATCCCAGCCAACACAGGGCACAAGGCAGGAACCAATCCCGGGCAGGATGCCAACTCACCGCAGGACACACACAAACACACCCACACACCAAGCACACACTAGGGCCAATTTAGAATCACCAATCCACCTAACCTGCATGTCTTTGGACTGTGGGAGGAAACCCACGCAGACACGGGGAGAACATGCAAACTCCACGCAGGGAGGACCCGGGAAGCGAACCCGAGTCTCCTAACTGCGAGGCAGCAGCGCTACCACTGTGCCACCGTGCCGCCCCATTATTAGTGTATTGCCCAAAATCACACAAGAAGTGCTGCAGTGGGCTTTAACAGGCCCTGCATCTTGACAACCCTCCAGCCTTGACTCTCTAAGAAGACAAGGAAAAACTCCCAAAAACAACCTTTGTAGGGAAAAGATGGAAGAAACCTTAAAGGCAGTTCAAAAAGAGACCCCTTTCAAAGGTAGGTTGGGCGTGCAGTGGGTGTCAAAAAGAAGGGGGTCAATACAATACAATACACAGAACAGAACAAATCCTCAATACAGTATAAAAATAAAACTTACAAGTATAGAGCAGACTTTAACAGTAGATGATATCCCATAATATGATTTGGATTTGTTTAGAGTCCTGGAGACCTTCACCATCAAGCTGCTTTCCCCCATTTGGCCATTCCACAGCTGAAACAGCACTGGGCCAGCCAATCCGATGCAAGGACCCCTCTACCCCACGATTCCTGCGATCCTCCATCAGGGATGACTTTACCTTAGGCAGGCAAAACAACTTGGCTGGTGGGCCGTGGCACCTTTTAATTGATTCATTATTTATTACACGACACCATTTCTGACACAGTCCCTGAGCCTCATAAACTGCGGTCTGTTGCTCAGGTAGTCCGTGATCCAGGCGATTGTTAAGATTCATAGGCTTAAACTTTTTCCCTAATCGACGAGGCAGAATGGTGTTAAAATCACTAGAAAAGTGAAAGAACTTTGCCAATTCTGCTTGTATATGTGATTGTCCACCACACACAGACATGTTTGTCAGGAATGACATAACACACATTGAAAAACGTCTCCTAAGAGTGTGAAGTCAGCTGTACAGGCAGGCCCACATGTGACCACAGAAGGGTTCAAGAAATTGTTAAAAAAAAATAAAATCAGCACATCCAGTGAATTCTGAAAGCCTGCAGACTCCTTCACTTTTTTCCATTTTGTTGTGTTGAAGCCTCAAGCTAAAATCATTTCAATTCATTTTTTTCCCTCATCAAGCAACACTCAGTCTAAGAATGGCAAATCAATCAACAGAATTTTAGAAATTTATGCAGATGTATTAAAAATAAAAACTGAAATATAACAGCAACTCATGCATTCAGAACCTATGCTTTATCTCCGGTGTATGCCATTCTATTGATCACCCATGACATGTTTGGAGTTCACTTGTGGTCAGTTGAATTGATTGGACTGATTAGGAAAGGCATGTGCTTCTCTGTAGAAGGTGCCGCAGAGGAGTAAAAAGTGAGTCATAAGGTTGATAGAGCAGCCTTTACGAAGCTTATAGACAGGATCTTGTTGAGGCACAGAGCAGAAGGGTTGTGCAGCATTGAAGTTTTCCATGAGCATAGTGGCATCCGTAATTCATAAATGGAAGATATTTGAAACAACAACTCTTCCTAGAGCTGACCACCGGGTTAAACTGCACAGTCTTTTGAGAAAGGCCTTGTTAAGAGAGGTGGCCAAAAACCTGGTGGTCACTCTGACTGAGCTCTGTGTGGAGAGGTGACAAGGTTCCAGAAGGACAGCCATTACCTCAACACTCCACCAATCTGGGATTTATGGAAGGATAGCCAGATGTCACATGAAAGCCCACTTGGAGTTTGTGAAAAGGCACCTAAAGGACATTCTGAGAAACAATTCTCAAGTCTGACGAACCAAGATTGAACTATTTGACCTCAATTTTAAGTGTCGGAGGAGACCAGAGATCTCTCATCAATTCCAACAGTGAAGCATGGTGGTGACAACACCAGGGACTGGAAGGCTGGTCAGGGTTAAGGGAAAGCTGAGCTGAGCAAGGCACACCCTGATCTTGTGAACTTTTGCTGGGCCCAAGGTTCAGTGACCCTACACACAAAGTGAAGAAAATAGCAGAGTGGCTTAGGTATAACTATGGGAATGACCATAAGTGGACTTGAACCCAATTTAACATCTGAAAATAGTTCCTTCCTACAGTCTCCATCCAACCTGACAGAGCTTGAAGGGATCTGCAGAGAAGCAAGGCAGATTATCTTCAAATTCACATGTTTTGCGCTTATCATGTCAAACCCAAGAAGAGTCTGAGCTGGAATGGTTTCCAAAGGAGCTTCAACGAAGTACTGAGTAAAGGGTCTGAATAATTGTGTACTTTTTTTTTTTTTATTATTATTTTTAATACCTTTCTAAACATTCCTAAAATCCAATTTTCACTTTCTCATTCTGGAGTGCTGAGTGTTGCTTGATGGGGGAAAATGAATTGAGATGATTTTAGCACAGGCCTGCAATCCAACAAAATGTGTAAAAAATGAAGGAGTCCAAATACTTTCTGAAGGCGCTGTATCTTAACAAAATGGATCTGAGCGTGCCAGTTGAGCAGATGCTTTGGGCAGTTAAGGAAACGTCTCCTATGTCGGGAACCAACTGCCAAGAGACACCCACAGTGGAATGATGAGTGCCTCCTTCCAGCTTGTCGATGTGACCCCTCGCCTACGCCAAAGTGCGGTGGCACGACTGCCTTCGAACAGCAGAAGAGCGGCTCGGCTGTGCTGCCAAGGTCATCGTTTTGGGGCAGCAGCGACACGATAGCAGCAATTTTTTTTTTCTTTTATAACAATGAGAAGCCCGCATGCCACACTCGCTCTAATGAGAAAAAAAAACAAAGTGTGCTCAGTGTTAATGACATTCCGAGCCGCATTAAAATCTGATTCCCATTTCTTAAATCGCTCCTACCCTTGGAGTCACCCTCTCGTCTTACCTGCTGATGCCGTTATCATTAATCACGTTGACGCTTCTGTGTGTGTGTGTGTGTGTGTTTGGATGAGGTGGGTCGGTACAATACAATACCCCTTGGACCCCCTCCAAAACCGGCATTTCACCAGCTGCTCACAGAAGCGCATCAGGGCAGCTTAACTTAACTCCGCGGCGCTCAGCTCCCTTGAAATGCATTTAAAACAAGCGATCAAAAGACGAGGTGCATGGAGACGACTTAATGCTTCCTACTAAATAGTTTAACGTCATTACACATTTTAATTCATAACTTAGTGGACACAAGAATAACATTTTTAAACATGCAACATCAGGCTCAAGGCAGAAATAAACCCTGTCCATCTCCAGTCAGTCGCGGGGGACACTGCCTCACATTTGGCACATTAAATTATGTTTTGGGCTAAGTTGAAGCAAAATCGAAACCCCATGCAAGCACCGTTAAGATCAAGCATACCCCATACGAATGAGTGAGAGCAACACTGTAAAAACATTTCAGTAAATTTAACGGTAAAAATACTGTAAATGGTGAAAGTAAAAGACCTTTTCTGAAAAAAGGAAAGTTACCTTATGTTCTACTGAAAATTACCTGTATATCTTAAACAATACATTTCATTATTTTTTTACAGCCAAGTTCTGTAAAATCGATATTTTTCTACCTTCAAAATATTCTAAATACCATGTACCTGATGCATTACAATTACACTGAAAAAATGTTTATTTTACAGTGTAAAACTGTTAAATAGCGAAGGTAAACAACCGTAAAACGGAAAAGCGCTGTTTCAGTAAAGCCGAAGTTACAATATTTGCATAAGGACACGCCCCCTTTTACAATATTGTTCCTGGTGAACTGCATACTTTTGAATAGTAGGGAAATAAAACTTAAACACAGTTAGCAGATGTATTTTTCCCTGTGTGCTGAAGGTTTTTTGAGGTTATGGAAGCTGATTTGTGGTTGGTTGTATTCGATAAGATAGCACACCTGTAGGACACCATACACCACAAAAGCAAACTTTTCTTCCCCACCAGACAATGTGGCCTAATTTCCTTAAATATTGAGTTGTTTTCAATGTGTATAATTAAATGGTATTTGTTTGCTATTGGTTGTTGTTACTTTACTGATGCAAGCTGTGTACTGGGGTTTGACCCTGACAGTATTTTCTAATGGTTTATTGGTTGGCATATTTATTACACTACATGAATCTCTGGGTATGGTTAAACATTTCTTTCTGGTGGAATGTGTTGCAAAGAAAAAACAGTTTTTACTACAAAGTTATACGGTAGACCTAAAAATATTGTCACCTTCTTTTTTACGGTAAAATACTGGCAACCCAACTGCCAGTATTTTACCGTAAATTTAACATTATTTTTTTTTGTACAGTGAAGGCTCCTTAAGACCGAAGTGCTAATCACTGTGCCAACATACCACCCTGTTGTGCAGACATATATTGGATAATTCTGCATGAATTGGGGCCCTGCCCAGAACAGGTGTTGCCAGGAAAAATGCTAAGCTTAAAGAATTAGACATTCACATTTACATTTACATTTACATCATTTAGCAGACGCTCTTATCCAGAGCGACTTACAACAGTGTTTGTTAGTTTTTTCGCATACCCCTTGGGGTCAGAGCGCAGGGTCAGCCATTGTACAGCGCCCCTGGAGCAATTACAGGTTAAGGGCCTTGCTCAAGGGCCCAGCAGAGTAGGATCTCTTTTTGGCAGTGACGGGGATTCGAACCGGCAACCTTCGGGATACCAGTGCAGATCCTTAGCCTCAGAGCCACCACTCCGCCCTCACAAATGAATCATGCGCCTATAAGTTGAGTTTAATATAAACTTAAAACTTTAAAAGCCCAGCTCAATTGAAGATGTGAGTTCCAAAATCTGCTAATTACACCTTTTGGTAAAATTTAGTGAACACGTGATTGTGACTTTTCATGCAGTTGGTCATGCGCCGAAAATATGTTTGAGCTTCAAAACCCGCTAATTGCAACAGTGTAGCGCTATAGTTTTAGGGATTTAGTTTCAAAATCTGTTTACAGACCCAGATTTTCCTATTTATCTCCAAAATTTATCTTTTGTACTTAGCTGATTTTGGAACTGAGCTCTTCAATTGCAAAATCATGTAAAAGAAAATATCCATAAACACAATTTCTTTCGTTGGAATGTTTGTTCACTACAGGACTCTGATTTTCTCAAAAACGTGTCAGCGCTGCCATATTCAAGCATTGGTGCAAACCTTTTAGCAGCCTCAGAGTCTGAAACGTCGTTGTGAGCATTAATGGGCATTGTAATGGACAACAGGTTTAATACATTGCGCCCAGTGATGCCCATACTCCACACATTTGAGAATGTTCAGGTATGTTATAAGCTATTTGAAATGCACTGAGCAAAATCCACAGTATTGAAATATCTGTTGTTAAAGTAAACCTTCTCAAGTTTATGTACTGAAAACAATGTGCATATTTGTGGCAATAGTGTTGTGGGGTGGCATAGTGTGTGTTCAAATTCAGTGTCTGCATGCTTGTTCTCTCCGTGGGGAACTGGGGTTTCCTCTGGGACCATTTATCCATTTTTCTTTCCACATATCAAACACTTTAAATTGACTGGCAGTTGAAAAAAAAATCCTAAGTGTGGGTGTGTGCGTGAGTGGGCACTTCATTGTGCCAGATCCATTTCCTTCTATGAGCCAAGTGAGGCCTGTATGCTCTCCAGGTCCATGCAAAGCATATTAAGTGGATTTGAAAAGGTTGAGTTACGATTTTGCTCATCACTTGTACAAGCGCCATGCACTCCAGTATAGGTAACTGAAGTCTTACTCAGCTCAGAATGGTTAGGGGCGGAGTCTGAAATAGTGGGTGGGCCATGGTATGTCCCAAGAATTGAACAAGTAACAGTATTCCCACAACAGCGTTATTGGGGTGAGATATACTGGAATATTTGGCTTGACGTTACATTACTGGAGGGTGGGGGGTCCTTAGGCTGGCTAAATCACCCACACTCTTAAAAATAATGGTTCTCTAATCGCATTTTATGGTTCATTACAAAGTTGAACTGCATCTTTAGAAAACATCATTTCATTCTGGGAAAGGTTCTTTGCATTTGCAGTTGTCTCTTTGTATTATTAAAAGCTTCCTAATATTTAAAAAATCTGTAATGTTTGCTTGGCTAACTCTGCAAAAATAGTCCTTTAAAAATCATGTTCCATTAGTAATTCACAAATCTGTTACTATTTTTTCATGTTTATTTACTGAATGGAGCCTGTTACAGATCTAAATAAATAAAAAAAAATCCTTTCTGGAACCTTCATGTGGATGGGACTTTTGATAACTAAAAATGATTCCCGTTAGGCATCGCTGTGAAGAACCGCTCTGGCACCTTCATTGTTAAGATTTCATGGAAATGTTCCTTACTTGAAATGGTTATTCTCTTGTCGTTTCCCAATTCTGTCCAATGAATTCACAAAATATTCAGACCCCTTCCCTTCCTTTTTTTTGTTTTTTAACATTTTGCGAGTGCTTGAAGTGGAACCAAATTACAGGGGGTAAAAAGGTGCAGGTACTCTAGGTAGAAATTGGAAGAGGAGCCAGTAGGTACCTACCCACTGCACTGCATTTTGTTATGTTGCAGCCTGTGGCTTCATGGGGGGGCTAGCTTTCAGGACTTTAGCCCCTGATCTTAGGCATCCAGCCCTACCCCTTCCTCTGTTTCTGCAGTCTGCTATGTATAGACGGCAATACCCGCTCTCTGACTTCACAAAACTCCATGGTGGACCTATAAACACCCAATCCTCGCTCTTCGACTGCGTGAAAATCCAACATACTTTTAAGACAACCGACATTATCAGAGGGGGACTGATCTTCTTATAGAATTGATGGATTATACATTATACATACTTCTTATACATTGATGGATTAAAGACCAGAAGTCCACGTGACCATCATCATCAAGTCCTTCCATGAGAACCCTGAACACCATGAGGACTGATCATTTATGTTAGGTAGAATGCCTAGAGGGAGCTGGGTGGTCTTGTGGCCTCAGAAGCCCTGCAGATTTTCAAAACTCAGCTGCAAGAGTCCTTACTCGAACCAGCAGCAGTGAGCACATCACACCCATCCTGCTCCATCTTCACTGGCTCCCTGTGTCTTACAGAATCGAATATCAAATCCTACTAATAACCTACAAAGCCTTAAATAACCTTGCGCCAAACTACATCAGTGACCTTCTCCATCACTATGTGCCTGTCCGCCCACTAAGTTCCTCTGATTCTGACAATCTTGTTGTGCCCCACACTAATCTACACTCCATGAATGACAGCAGGTCCTTCAGCTGTATAGCGCCCAGACCCTGGAATGACCTACCGAAATTAATCAGGTCAGCTGACTCCATGAATTCTTTTAAAAAACAACTCAAAACTCGTCTGTTCAGGAAGGCTTATAGCTCTACTTGACTTTATTACCCTTCTCTCAGTTTACCTCCATGTCAGGATGCTCATGTAACCTGTGTGTGTGTGCGAGACCATCAATGATGTTGTCTGTTAGGCTTTTTCTCTGAATTCACTGTCATAATGTTCTTTATTTATTTATCTGGTTTGTACAACGCTATATACTGTATACTCTACCGTTCTTTCTTATATTCTGTAAGTGCCTTGAGCATGGGAAAGGCGCTATATAAATAAAATGTATTATTATTATTATTTTATTTTTTTCTCCAGCTATCTGGAGTTTTTTTGTTTTTTCTGTCCTCCCTGGCCATCAGACCTTACTTTTATTCTATGTTAATTAGTGTTCTCTTATTTTAATTCTTATTTTGCCTTTTTTTCTCTATCTTCATCATGTAAAGCACTTTGAGCTATATTATTTGTATGAAAATGTGATATATAAATAAATGTTGTTGTTGTTATATAATACGCTACCGTGGCTGTTCGTTTGTCTGTCCAGGATTTTAAATCAGTTGTATATCGCAAACCGTTTGACCAATTGGCCTGAAGTTTGGTACACATATACTACGTGACGTTTACTATCCGCTTTCGGGGTGATGATTGACCTCCAAGGTTATTCCTCTTTTTATTTGTATTTTATTTTACTGTAGAATCAACTGTTGGCAGCGGCCAGCACAGCGGCTGTGCAGCGCATGTGTACGGGTGCCATTCTCATCCTTACCACCTTCACTGTCATTCCCCCTACCTCTTCATATCTTAAATCGTTCTTGAGGCAGATTGAAAACTTAAGTACCAGCTTAAGTGAAAAATTAAAGTAAAACATACTAAGCAATTGCAACACAAACACTGACTTAATCAGTTTGAACACAAAAAGATGCCAACAAAAGAAGAGAAGAAGCGGGCTGCTAGGGTGGAGAAGAGAAGAGCTGCTCAGGAAGCAGCAAGCGCATCAGCCTCTGAGCAAACGAATGATAAACGTACAGAGAAAGAGGATGAGAACTAGGAATGCTCAAGGCAAGTGTACAGTACTCACTGCACTTTATCGTTACTGGTAAGTCCATAATAAGTGCTAAAGCCAGCTGCACTCCTTATGCTAAAATCATTTTAAGTCCATTTTTTCCCTTCATCGTGCATCACTACATACCCAAGCATGGAAAAGTGAAAACAAGATTTTAGAAGATTGCACAAATTTCTTAACAAATAAATAAAAAGTGAAGAGTTCCTGGGGGGTGTGTGAGAGAATTTCTCTAACACCCTGTACGTTAAGCACTTCTCCCAATTGCTAAAGCCCACTGTCTTAAGTGTGTGGTTGCCGGCCAGCCTCGGATAGCTCGGCTCACAGAAGTGGAGTAAAATGTGGCAGATGGTGTTGCCACTGACCCCAGCTAAGCGGTGTGAAGCAGACCCAGCAATGTATAGACACATCAAGTCAGCCGGCGCGTCGTTAACATCTGAAGAGATCAGGGTCTTAGCCCCCTCTGCGACTTTTGCGTGCAGTCTTACCCAGATTACTCGGTAAAAATCGAAGAGCTTGGGGATTGTCTGCCTTGAAGCTGCGCAACGGTCTACTCAGTACACAAATTCAAAGGCTGGTTTCCCAAATGACCTTTTGCACTATTTCCAGGGGCTCAATTAAAGAGGATAGATGAGGGGCTTAACGGTACTATAGCATCCCAGCCAGATTGAAGCCTGGCAACTGTTTGGTGAAGGAGGTTAAGAGCAGCTCAGAGGGTTCCAGTCTTGGAGGGTTGAGAGGAAGTAAAGGGGAGGACCTTGACCTTTTTTGGGGGATTTTGGGAATGTTACAAGAAAAGGTGCGCTGGAAAAAATAATGGAGAGAGAGGGAGAACTGAAAATGAAGCAGTCTGAAAAATGGGGTAGCCAAGGTGTCTCTCATGGCCGTAACAATGAGAGGATTATTGTTAGCTGTAAATAGTTCCTGTGTAATTTCTTTCATAAGTGTTTTCATTATTTTTTTGAACTGTTGAAAGTAAACCATTCTTGCAACAACCCCTTTGTCCTGCTGCGCCTTTCTTCCAAATATACACTCTTAAAAATAAAGATGCCATAGCAGTTCTTCGGAGCACTAGGGAACCATTTTCAGTTCCTAAAGGAACATTCCACATGGAGTTTCTAGAAGGAAGCTTTATACTGTCATATGAAAAAGTTTGGGAACCCCTTGTGATGGACGGCCGGCAGCTCATCCTGGCCAACACACAACCGAGTACTGTAAAGTGCCATTAAATGACCGTTATTTTTAAAAGTGTATTGCAGGGGGGTCTCTACAATTTTTATTATTGTACATTCCTGAAAAAAAAGATTAGGAGCTTGGCGCAATAGATCTGAGAGTAAATCCTCTGACGCCCCCGAATCAAAGGTACTAGGCACACTAGAAGTCCGCCCGAGTGCTTGCAGCCGCAGATCATCGTGCAGGAGGAGACAGGGACGATCCATTTTAGGGCCAGCTACCTCCAGCATTGTCACAATGCTAATTCCATTCCCCAATCTCACACACTCCCGGGTTGTTACAATGTTTTAAAAAGAAAACACTCCCCCAATTATCTTTTTCTCTGCTTTAACCAATGGGTAGCAATTTTAAAACGCCTTTTAATTACTGTATCCATCTTACTAACACTAGTGATCACAATTTTCAAGTGCTGTGCCCTTCTAGAGTGAGTGACACACTCTCAGTACTTTGAATGACACTCTTTCTGAAGGAATTCCTGTCCCGCAGCCTGCAATACACCGGATTAGCCTGTGGACCCAGCTGGATATTATCGACGGACACGTCACACCCCACCCTTGATGTTTGCTGAATGCTAACTCTTCTAATCAATCTCTTTATCTCATAGCACACCATGCAGCATTGGTCCCTAATAAATGGTATTCTCCCAGTGTTCAAAAGTGGGTTTGAAAATGGATGGATTCACAGCAAACTCAATGAAAGGCGCTATGAATAATTTTTAAATATCTTTTTGAAGCAAACTACTGTGGTTCTTGTAGCTTGGGCTCTCTTCACACTGGAAGCGAACTCAGGGATGCATCCCGCTCAGGCTGAAGCCAAAGGAAAAGCAACAGGGCTTCAGGCTGTGTGTGCGCTTCATTTTCGCAGAGGGACTCTTCAGTTTGAGCTCCGCTGCACATGAAAAGAAAGGCTTCTACAGGCTGGCCAGCGCTGTCTGCAACAATGGTCCATTTTGGCATTGATCGATAGAGAGATATGAAGGGCACCATATAATAGATAGATGTATAGTGAAAGGCACTATATAATGGATAAACAGATATGCAATATATGAAGTGAAAAGCTATATATCATAGACTGATATATCTGAAAGGTACTATACTGTGTAAAAATAGACGTGAAAGACACTACATAATAGATAGATAGACTGTGTGAAATAGTACGGCCCGGACACAGACAGGCAGACACATTTAAAGCCATCACCCCACGTTTATTTACACAATAGTATCTACAAAGTCTTAGTGCACCGCCACACACAAACCCCCACAGTCTCCCAAAGTCCAGGCTTCACTAAGCCACCTCTGTTTCTTTCTCTTCCTTCTCTCACACTTCAGGCCTCTCCTTGCTGCCTCCTCTCCGACCTCGTCCAACTCCTCACCCGACTCCAGCCTTGATTGAAGGGAGGCGGCCCCTTAAATAGGCAGGCGGCTGATGACCACACCCGGCCACCTGCCACAACTGATATGAAAGGCACTATACTGTATAAAAGATAAATGATGAAAAAAACTGATAGGTAGGCATGAAAGGTACTAGAAGGTCTGGGATAGAGCAATAGTGCATAATGATTAAAAGACAGAATGTGAAAGGCACCATATTGAATATTAAATAGATGGTTATAAAATGCAATATGCAATAGGTCGATCTGAAAGCACTATACTGAATAAAAGAGTTTGATAGACGAATGTGAAAGATACTATATAACAGATGGGTAGATAGAAATTAAGTGAAAGGCTCTACATAACAGATATAAACTGCACTATATAACATAGATAGAAAATGCAACTCTATGATGGGGTGGCACGGGGGCGCAATGGGTAGCTCTGCTGCCTCGCAGTAAGGAGACCCGGGTTTGCTTCTGGGTAATCCAGTTTCCTCCCACAGTTCAAAGACATGCAGGTTAGGTGCATTGGCGATTCTAAATTGTCCCTTGTGTGTGTGTGTGTGTGTGTGTACACGCCCTGCAGTGGGCTGGCACCCTGCCTGGGGTTTGTTTCCTGCTTTGCACCCTGTGTTGGCTGGGATTGGCACCAGCAGACCCCCCGTGACCCTGTAGTTAGGATATAGCGGGTTGGATTATGGATGGATTGAACTATATGATAGATTAATGTGAAGTCAGTCAGTCATTTTATAACCTGTTTAGTCTGGAACGGGGTCACAGGGGTCTGCTGGAGCCTCTCTCAGCAAGCATAGGGTGTAGAGCAGGAACAAACCCTGGACAGGGTGCTGATCCATTATTCTGTAGTAGATATGAAAGTGAAAAGCTCTTTTTAATAGAGAGAGAATATTGTCCCAGACTTAGAATTGAAATAGTAGCCACACACAGTCCATTCCCCCTTTCACAGCACGGTCTGTTTCAGTTAAGTTCAATTCATTTTTTTACCGTTTACACTTTACTAATCTGTCCAATCAACTGAATTAGCCACAGGTGGACTCCAAACATCTCAATGATGACCAACAGAATAGGATGCACTTGAGCCAAATGTCAAGTGAAATAGCAAGGATCTCGCAATACTGAAGTCAATGTGAGATTTCAGTTTTTTATTTTAACAGTTTGGCAATCATTCCTAAAATTCTGTTTTCACTTTGTCATTCTGGGCGTATTGAGTGTTACTTGATGAGGGAGAAAATGAATTTAAATGATTTTAGCACAAGGCAGCAACTTAAGAAAATGTGAAAAAATGAAGGGTTCTGTATACATTTGAAGACACGGTAAAGATAAAGTCTTGCATTTCAAGGCATTGTAAGGCATATGCTGGCTGAGGCTGCCTACCACGGCTGGCTGGTCTTGTTTTATGCAGTAAGCACACTGGAGTTAAAGTATGAAAAGTACATAAATATTCATATAATGTCTTCTGCAGAAGGGCTTAAAATAAAAGGAGATTTCCTTGTTCAGACTGCAGGGCTCTGCTGATAGACTCTGTGGTCCCACTCTGTTTGGTCATCATCTGTCATTAAGAGCTGTTTTACACTCAGGGCTAAGCACTTTTCTTGGGTTTCCATACCATCCCCAGCTCCTCCATGTTTGTAATGAACACACAGGGCCTGTCCCGTACTGACAAGTGGCCATCATCATCATCATCGTCGTTGTCATCATCACGTATATATCTTCTCGTAGAGGGGCTTGTGCCAGCAACAGAATGTATGAATGAACTGACTGGCTGATAATAATGAATGAATAAATCAGTAAATGAAGGGCTTGATATGCTAACTCAATTAATTGATCAATAAAGTGACTGAAAATGAAATGAGTGTTATTGCTTGATAAAAACATAATTTGATTAATTCTGAGTGAATGAAGGAAAGAATTGGCAGTGCCATCAATTATTAATAGATGAATGCATGAATGAAAGAAGGAATTGATATTAAAATAATAAATGAATTAGTTAACAAAATAATTTGTAGACTGATTACAAATAACCTTTGATTGGCTGATTAAAAATTAATAGTGCTTCATTTTCATTAACTTAACACATTGATAAAAAGTAGTCAAAGTACTTGGTTGGTGGGTTGATTGGTATTGATAATAAAGCTACAACTGTCAGACTGAATAACAATAAATTAATTAATGTGAGGATCAATAAATGATGAAGCTATTGATTGGTAAGAGCATAATTAACAGTTGATGAATTCTGAACAATTGAGTGATAAATGAATGCATGAATAAATGATAGAAAAATTTGGTAATAAAATAATTGATATAATTATTTGTTGATTGTTAGTAAATAATATTAGACTGACTTATAATTGTTGGATTTTGCTTGATTTAGTCTTTCATATATTGCATTACAAATTAATTAACACATTACAAAAAATAATGTACTGGTTCCTTGATTGTTTAGATGATACCCTAATTAATTATTATTTATTATTATTATATATACATTAATTAATGTATTGATGATAACAAATTGATTAGTAATGGATAAATGAATGAGCAGTGTGTGATTGGTTAATAACATGATGAATAGCTACTTTATTGATGAATTGATTATGAATGACAGATTGAATGAGTTTTGCACTGGTATCATTCATCAGTTCATAAGAATATTTGATTGATTGATTGTGAGCAAATGAATGAAATGGATTTACATTGGCATGATTAATCATTCAGGGGTGCTTAATATTTAAATGGATGATCGTTAAAAATGTTATTGCATTGAATGAAACTGGCACTATTAATCTTTTCAAAAGAATAACTGTGTATGAATGCTAATACTTTTATTAATTGATAGTAAAATAAGAATGGATTGATTGATTAGAGTTGAATGAATGAATATATCGACTGTTTGCTAACCGCACAATTAACGGTTTGTGAAGTACCTACTTTTGAATGAAACTATAAATGAATGAATCAAATTGGCTCATTCACTCATTAAAGTGACCCCCATCTCCAGCATCTCCTGAGGGGCCCCCCTACACAGAGCCAGGGTGGGTCTGGTGCCGTTCCTGACTCGATGGGCCTGCTAGGCGTTCACACAAAGTCAAGGACGTGGAGCTCCCGGGTTGCCAGCTCTCCTTAAATTTCCTTATTTATCATCGTTTGACCTCGCCTCGCCTTCAGATTTAGTTCTTTTACAGATGAAACAAAAATCAATATCAGCTCACAGAAGTCTTGCCGCGTGATGACAGAGTTAGAAAGATGAGAACGGCGCAAGGTCAGATATTCTGGACAAGGAGCGATGCTGAGGGATCAGGCCCGCCGAAGCCCTTAATGCAGCAGGAATGCGCGCTCTCATTGCGCAGGGCCGCACGGCAGCCTCGCTCGCGTCCAATTAAGCGCACCTCCCCGATGATTTATCCGTGCCGGGCAATGATGAGCAATGACTTCTAAAAATAGCGTCCGAAAGCGCTTGGTGAAGCCCCAGATTGCACCCTCCGGCTAGATAATTAAGTATTTTCTAGCATTCTAATCGAATTGGGTAGGAATGCAGGACACAAACGAAACATCCCTCCATCTACTTACCAGAAAACGCGTTTAATGAAGCCGAGGGCGGAATCCATGAAATCGCCCTTACGTTATACAGTATAGCGCCAATGTCAAACAGTTTTAGCCAGCCATGAAACACAATTTATTTAAAAAGATGAAGGGGTTAAGCGTCTTAATAAGGCAGCCAGAAAGAAATGGAAGGAATGCGAGAAGAGCTAACCAGGGAGACTACTGAAACTGCCATTGGCGTTTGATCTGATCGATTTGATTGGGTTATCTGTTTGGGATGGAGAAAAAAGAAATACAGGGATTGTTACTGCCTTGCACCGGATGACTGCTGGGATAGTCTCTGGTGGTCCTAGACAAGCGGGTTAAGAAAATGAATGGATGGAGTTTGCGTGATTTAGATCCATGGCGGGATAGTGATTAGGGTACGCAGCACAGCACAGGAGGAGAGATGGATATGTAGATAGATAAAATGAATGCTGCTGTACAATACATAAATAGACACAATCAATAAACGTAAAGGGCCGTATATTACAGATGGATAGATAGAGATATGAATGGTGCTATGGGCGGCACGGTGGTGCAGTGGGTAGCGCTGCTGCCTCGCAGTTGGGAGACCTGAGGACCTGGGTTCGCTTCCCGGGTCCTCCCTGCGTCGAGTTTGCATGTTCTCCCCATGTCTGCGTGGGTTTCTTCCGGGCGCTCCGGTTTCCTCCCACAGTCCAAAGACATGCAGGTTAGGTGGATTGGCGATTCTAAATTGGCCCTAGTGTGTGCTTGGTGTGTGGGTGTGTTTGTGTGTGTTCTGCGGTAGGTTGGCACCCTGCCTGGGATTGGTTCCTGCCTTGTGCCCTGTGTTGGCTGGGATTGGCTCCAGCAGACCCCCGTGACCCTGTGTTCGGATTCAGCGGGTTGGAAAATGGATGGATGGATGGATGGATGGTGCTATACAATACATAAATAGATCAAACAAATAGACATAAAAGGCACTATATATAGATAGCCTGGTATAAAAAGTGCTATACAGTAAATAAAGTCAATAGATATAAAAGGTACCATATCATAGATAGATAGCCAGATATATAAGGCACTATGAAAGTAATAGGCAAATATTATGAAAGATATTATATAATTAGCCAGTAGATAGATAGATATGAAAAAGACTATATAATTAATTGGCAGATCAAATTGAAAGGCACTATACAATCAACAGATGGATAAATGTTAAAACACTATGTAATTAATAGATACATTTTGTTTAGCGCTTTTCATATTAATATACTAGGGGGCTCCGCCCCCTGCTCGCTTCGCTCGCCATCCCCTGGTGTTGTGAATTTACAAAGAGTGTGATGTATGAATGAGATATAGCATAGTGTGAAGGTGTAGATGACGCATATAGGAAGCAAATAAAGTTGTCCATGTCCAAAAACGGGCTCAGAGAGGTAGATGCCAACTTTGTTTATGGTTTGTCCTTGTGATTTGTTGATGGTCATGGTCAAGGCAGGTGTAATGGGGAACTGTCGCTGTTTAAGTGTAAAAGGTAATTCCAGGTCAGAAGTTCTAAGGTAATTGTAGGAATTAGAACAGTATTGTTAGCATGTGATTCTGTAAGAAGTTTTGCTTTAATAACATTGTGTGGCATGGTGTTGACGACTAAACGTACCATTGCATAAACCCTGTTTAGTGTTAAGGTTTCTTAATAGCATGATTATTGTTCCATTTTTAAGGCTAAGATTGTGTTGTGGTAATCCGGCTGGGTTAATAGTGTTCAAATATAGGGGAAATTAAGATGGTCATTGTCGTCATCCGAGTCAACTTTGTCAGAGCTTAGAAAGAGCTGTGCCACTCCAGGAAGTAATGAAATGACCTGGTTATCAATGTGATCAACATTAATATTTTTTGGACATAATATAGTTCGTTGTGTTAAAAGGGGTATTTGGTGTAATGAGATTGTTGTTCCAAATATCTCCGTAACTCTTTTGAAAGCAATGCCAATTGTCTGCGTATTTTAAGGTGGATTGAAGAATAGCCGAGTGCATGGCATGTGGAACAATAGCTAAGCACTGTGTAAAATCTCCTCCTAATAAAAGTACCTTTCTTCCAAAGGGAATATCATTATTCATCAACGTTTGTAGAAGTTTATGAATGGTGTTGAGTAAGTGAGTGGATGCCATTAGATGCAAAATCAAATGAACTATTGTAGGATCTAATGCAGTTTATAAAGTTTTTACTTTCAGGTACTGCGTTAGTTAGAAGCTTCTGTAGATATGCAGAAAATGAATGTAAAGGAGGCAGTCAAATTTGACCCTTTTGACAATAACGTGTAAATTCATTACTTGTATTGCTAGTTGTTTCTTTAGGGAAGTTAAGTGAATGACAATGATTGCAAATGACATTTATTAATTCCAATGAATTTTAATGAATAGTGGACTCATTATTGAACGCGTTGTGAGCTAACTGGCGCAATCGTTTAGCAGGTGTCTGTCGTTTATGTCCTTGACGTGTATGTTTTGTCTGTGCCGTTTGAGAGGTGCATCGTTGTATGTGCAGGATTTGGGACGTGCTATTCTGGAGCTGTAATCGATTTGCCTGTGCTGTGTGAGAAGCCCGTTGCAGTTTACGGCGTTAATTGTTTGTATTGAGCCTTGCCCGTTTTTGTATGTCGTTTAGTCGTCCGACATGTATTTTTTTTTTTCATGCGGGTTCATGTGTTTGATACCGTCACTCGAGCCGTATCGTTTTGTACCCGTGAGCGTGAATTCATGACTTGTTTGTTCTTTAGCATTAGAAATATGGATAAGTAATAAGGAGGATCGTACTTACTGTTAATATGGAGCCTTTTCTGTGGTTGAACGGTTAATAGTGCATCAGTGTAATGAGATCGACCTATGCTGCATAATTTGAATGTGTTCAGATGATGTATATTTAATACGGACGGTTCGTTCAGTAATGGGGCTTTGTGTCTCATTTCTTATTTATGTTAGTGTGGTCGTGTGTCCGAGCTGTGCCACTCCAGGAAGTAATGAAATGACCTGGTTATTAATGTGATCAACATTAATATTTTTTGGACAGAATATAGTTCGTTGTGTTAAAAGGGGTATTTGGTGTAATGAGATTGTTGTTCCAAATATCTCCGTGACTCTTTTGAAAGCAATGCCAATTGTCTGCGTATTTTAAGGTGGACTGAAGAATAGCCGAGCGAATGACATGTGAAACAATAGCTAAGCACTGTGTCAAGTCTCCTCCTAATAAAAGTACCTTTCCTCCAAAGGGAATATTATTAATCATCAACGTTTGTAGAAGTTTATCAATGGTGTTGAGTAAGTGAGTGGATGCCATTAGATGCAAAAGCAAAAGAAGTATTGGATGTAATGCAGTTCATAAAGTTTTTACTTTCAGATACTTCGTCAGTTAGAGGTTAATAGTGCATCAGTGTAATGAGATCGACCTATGCTGCATAATTTGAATGTGTTCAGATGACGTATATTTAATACGGACGGTTCGTTTAGTAATGGTGCTTTGTGTCTCATTTCTTATTTATGTTAGCGTGGTCGTGGGTCCGAATCCTGCTTTTTGTGTATGTTTCGTGTGCTATGTCTGTAGTCTGTCCCGTTTTGTGTCCAATGGGTTTGTGTGGCGCTCGCGTCTGACTTCTTTTTTTTTTTTTTTTTTTTTGTGCTAGGGGGCGTTGCCTCATTTGTGTGTCGTGGGTCTCAATTCTCTTCTTTGTGTGTGTTCCGTTTCGCGTCTGACTCCTTTTTTCTGTGTGCTATGGGCGCCTCATTTCTTATTTTACGTTGCTTTGCATCCGGTTTCCGTTGCTTGGAAGGGGGGTTTTGTGGGGGCGCTTGCGCAGTACGTCTTTTGCGGCTACGGCCCATGGCCGGATGTCCCTGCGTCCATCCGGTTTACCATTCTCGGTTAGTAATATGGATAAGATATGAAAACACTATGTAAAAGAGATGTGAAAGGCATTGTATAATCAAGACAGATAAATATGAAAGATGCTATATAATCAATATATACAGTATATTAATAAAAAGGCACTATATAAGTGATAGGAAACAGTATATGATCAATAGATATATCATAAAGAAAGGCAATATATTAAATTATAGATGTGAAATACATTATACAATAAGTAGATATGAAAGGAATTATAGAATTAACAGATAAATTAAAGACACTACATAATCAATAGATATATATTAATAAGTAAAGGAACTATAAAAATGATAGATACAAAAGATGCTATACAATAAATAGGTAGGTGGATATGAATGGCACTATATAATCAATAGAAGGATAAATGTGAAAGATACTATATAATCAGCACATATACATAAATATTGTAAATGCCACATGGGTTGGATGGGCACCCTGATCAGAAGAGGGTATAGTTCCTTAAACGGACGGGAGGCTTCTAGTAGGCAGAGAAGTAGAGAAGAGAAAAGGTTCCAGACCCGGAAGAGATGGCCAGAGTGGATGGACGAACAGTCCACTGGAGGAAGATGTCTCTGCGGACTCTTTATCCCCCCAGTACACTAGATGGCAGAGGTCCTGAATATTGGTACTTAGTAGGGAACTGATAGGGCATGCTGGGAGATGTAGTCCGGCAGAACAGCCCTGCTGGGGTCTCTCGGTGCCACAAGAGGGTGTTGCAGGGAGATGTTCTCCCTGTTATGTTGGACTTCCTTATGACCCCTACTTTCTCTTCTGTTCTTTTTCTGGTTTTCTGTGGTGGCGATCTGCGCCCCCACCACTTATTCAAAGAACCGTGATGTCCCACCATTGATGGACTACACGGCCAGAAGTCCACATGACCGTCATCATCAAGTTCTTCCATGAGAACCCTGAATATGATGAGGACTGACTGTGAGGTCATTTATATTATGTAGAATGCCTAGATGTGGCTGGGTGGTCTCGTGGCCTTGGAACCCCTGCAGATTTTATTTTTTCTTCTCCAGCCATCTGGAGTTGTTTTTTCCTGGCCATAGGACCTTACTTTTATTCTATATTAATTAGTGTTCCCTTATTTTAATTCTTATTTATTTTGTCTTTTTTCTCTTTCTTAATCATGTAAAGCACTTTGAGCTGCATTATTTGTATGAAAATGTGCTATAGAAATAAAATGTTGTTGTTGTTGACCCAGAAGTACTTCCAATGGGCAGCAGCCCTGGCAAAAGAAGTACTCCTGGGTCCAGAATAAAAGAGACGGCACACCCTTATCCAGGTGAGTCAGAGCAACACTCGACTGGTGGAGGTCAGTGTGGTGGTGAGAGGAGGGGTATTGTGAAAAGAGAGAGAACTTGTGCTTAGAGCTTGGTTACTTTTGGAGGAATTGTGTTGAATAAACACCCTCTGATTTGAACCTGGAACTGTATTGTGTTATCATGTTTAGGATTTGGAGCTCGCTGACACCCTAGTTCCATCACAATATTTATTATAAAAGGCACTATATTAAATGATAGATATGGAATACGCAATATACAGTTAGTTAGATATTAAAGAAACTATATCATTAATAGATTTATATCAATATGAAAGGAAACATATAATCAATAGAAATATAAAAGATAAACTACATAATCGGTAATACATATTATAAATATTAATATGAAAAGCACTATAAAAAAGATGCACACACTGATTGTCTACACCAATTATCATATTATCCATAATTCCACTGCACTGGCAGATATTGCTCTGCTTCTTTTCTCTGCCACCACAAAGCAGGTTGTTGCCGTCTCGGGTGGTCATTTTTATTTCGTTCACCAGCACCTTGTGTCCCTCAAAGCCATTGAATGCTTTAACAATCGTCACCTCCAGGAGACAGAACTTGTAAATCTTCCCAAATGATGTATTTTGAGTACCTGCTCAGTATCCCCAGGGCCCGAGAGTTCCATTGCTACTGGAGGGGCACACTTGAAGCCAACGCAGCACGATTAACTTACTGATTTATGAATGCACCATCGCTGCCCGTCTTTATGGGCTTTCCTTGTCCAGCTCTTCTGTCCCCCAGGAGTTTCTCTCTGTGAAGGCAGGAATGAGGTCATTGTGACAGGTCCTTTATTCGACAGTTTATTATTCCTACTTTTTCTGGCTGTGAGCTCCTTATTTAAACAAGCATGTTGTTTGCCTCCTCTTCACTGTGGTGTCCCACCACTGTCATCCATACTGGCCGGAAGACTTGTTGACATATCAGCTGGCTCAGGCGTTGCTAAATTTTTTTTTATGAGCCATCAATTCTTTGACTTCAAGGCCATCATTTTTCATGCTATCCCATCAGTTTCTTTGGGACATTGCTGATTTATTTGCCATACAAATCCCAACGCTCTTCTGAGAGAACTTTTATAGCACCTTACACAAAGAGGCTCACAAATTAAACTCCCTAAATTTGTTTTCTGTGTAGCAGTTCCCATACTGCATATGTATGTGAATTTCCCCTTGGGATTAATAAAGTATTTATCTATCTATTATATAGCGCCTTTCACGTCTATCTATCTATCTATCTATTATATACTGCCTTTCATATCTATCTATCTATCTATCTATCTATCTATCTATCTATCTATCTATCTATCTATCTATCTATCTATCATATAGTGCCTTTCACATCTATCCTATCTATCTATCTATCTATCTATCTATCTATCTATCTATCTATCTATCTATCTATCTATCTATCTATCTATCTATCTATCTATTCCCCACCAACTACATTTCCATCAGTTCTGCTGTGCACATGTCTTTGCACCCATTTGTAGCTTATACAGCGCCTTTCCTTTCAGAAACTCATGACAAAGAACTTTTAATTGGATATTTTGTGTTGCACATTTGTTGGCGCAGAGCAGAACCATCCTTCTGACTTTATACTATATAGCGCCTTTCACAAAGTGCTTTCCTCCTGTCTGTATTTTTATAGCACCTTTCATTACAAAGCTGTTATGTATTTATTGTATTTATGGTAACATTTTTTTCACACAAAGTAAACACTGACAATTACCTGCTGCACTTTTCATTAGAATGCTGTCTTCTTAGTGAGACTCTTTCTCTGGTAAAGTGAGGTCCGCAGCTGATTGCCAGTTTTAAATGAATAATCACCACACTCACGGCTTTGAGGAGGGGGGCGTGGTAGCATGGTGAGAGCGGATCCCGTGTGTGATGCGGGAAGTCCTGCACTTAAGTGCACAGGTACTCTAATTGATACCGCTACACCTGTGCCACGTCCCCATTGTAAAAGGGAGAAGTGCGAGTGTGAGGGGGAGAAAGATAAAAAGACTGAGACAAAGGTTACAAAGAAGACCGAAGGCAGGTGGAAAAAAGAACCGGTTTGGGAACAAGTGAAAGGGAGCAGGAGAATGCAGACAGCTGGGAGAAGAGCCTCGGAGAAGGTGTGTGTGGCCAGTACTAAGTGTGCAGTTGGAAGTGGTCGCTCCAGCTGAGCAGTTCGAAGGAACAGGAGCGACCAGGAAGGTGAACGGCTTGCCGCGTAAGGCTGGGAAGGCAGCGGGGGTCAAGGAGGCTTGGGGGGCGAGCTCCAGCATGAGCATCCTGGCCATTGGGGACCCAAGTCTCAGTCCAGCGAGGAAGCCTGTACATAGCCATGGGATGGAAGGCAACCAGACGTGCAGAAGGTCATCTGCGGCTGCAGATAGGGAGACTCCTTTTCTGCAAGGCCTGTGAGGGATTAGCAGGGGAGCCGCCAGTTAAAGGAAGGAAAAAGACACCGGGATTTTAAAACAAGAACAGTTCCTGCCAGTGGATTTTTACCTCATTTTAAATGAATATTTGTTGACTTTAACCTCCACCTTTTGCACATGTTTTAATGGATTATTTATTTATGGATTGTTTTGGGAGGGCGGCACGGTGGCGCAGTGGGTAGCACTGCTGCCTCACAGTAAGGAGACCTGGATTCGCTTCCTGGGTCCTCCCTGCGTGGTGTTTGCATGTTCTCCCTGTGTCTGCTTGGGTTTCCTCCCACAGTCTAAAGACATGCAGGTTAGGTTCATTAGGCGATTGTCCCTAGTGTGTGCTTGGTTTATGGGTGTGTGTGTGTGTGTGTGTGTGTGTGCCCTGCGGTGGGCTGGTGCCCTGCCTGGGGTTTGTTTCCTGCCTTGTGCCCTGCGTTGGCTGGGATTGGCTCCAGCAGACCCCCGTGACCCTGTAGTAATGATATAGCGGATTGGATAATGGATGGATGGATTGTTTTGGAATATTTGAACACTGTTTTGATTTTTGTTTAATAAAAGCACTTTTGCACTTGGCACCATCCTGTTACTTGGTGTGTTTTGTCCCCACCTTCCAGCTCATTCTGTTACGTTATCAACAGTGTTGGGTTCAAGATTCTCCCCAGTCTGGAAGAGGGAGCCTGGAGCTGGACCTGCACCATCTCATTTTCACAATATAATTTAAGTTTTTTTTTTTTTTTAAAAAATTAATTAATTAATTATAGTACTTTTCTGTCTGGTTTTCATCTTTATGGTGATTGTCTTGCTTGATGTTTGTGTAAAACACCACGGCCTCAAATGTAAAATGATGAAGTTCAGGTATTGTACACTGCCGTATGTACTACACTCCCACTGTAATTGAATTCTGTGTATTAAAGATAGCATAAGAAAGTCTGACATTTTGGGATGGTGACCCTCTTAGCTGTTGATGGGGTTAGCACTAGCTATGCAGTCCAAGGGGAGGAGCAAGAATAACAGCAAATCAAAATTAGGATGCCTTCCAATTTCTAGCCATGTCCCGCCCACAACAGGCCTAAGCCCATTCTAGCACTGGCCCTACCCCACCATATCCTGGGTCCACCCAACTTAGGGCCCTTTCATGAGTCCAGGACTGAAATTGAAGTTCCCCAGCTAGCACTAGGTGACCAGATAACCAGGTGGTCCACACGATGCAATCAGTCTCAGCCTCAAGACACCCTGCAGTGTGAAGGGTGAGGGTCAGGTGTGGTGTCTCTCATGGGACGAGCATTAATGAAAATTGCTAGATGTAGACAACTGGATTCTTTTGCATGTGAATCAGATCTTCCATTGTGATCATTCCTGAGTGCTTTGGGCCTGCTTTACAACCTGTCATCTGATTACATGTTCTAGACACTCAGGCTGATCTGTCAGTTGCCTCAGATGGACAGTGTGATGTTGGACACACCTGGGAGGCCAAAATGGCTGTGGGGTGGACTAGAACTCCTGGTTCTTGGACAGGCTGGAGATGTGGACTTGGAGTGGACCTCGTTTAAGACCTCAACAGCCTAGGTAGCTGCAAGGAGTTGTTGGTGCTTATCATGGTGCTCATCTCTCAATACTGAGTTAGGGTCTCTGGATTTAACAGAGGGAAACTGGTAGACCAAGAAAACAGTAGCTGTTGTGGCTACCCTGTGGAATTCCATGTATTTGGGTGGGGGATGTGGGGGGGGATTGGGGGGTTCTTCAATAAGGTAATGGGAGTATGATGACCAATACATGACCCCAACTGGGCATGTTATTGAGAGTTTAACAACAACTGAAGCCAGTGGATCGAACCTCCTGTGGTCATCTGGTGGGACTGGGTCCATTTGTATGGCCAAGGTCAGTGAGTTTTTCTGTTTGCGCCTTATCCAGATTTTAATAAACTGTGTGTCATAATGACTCCATAGTGTAAGACACTAATCTCACACTGGAGGGTGCTGTGCACACCTCATGATAATGGTAATCATCAGGATGTGCCCTTTGCCAGTTGGCATGGTGTCCTCCCCAGGACACTGGGTTTATGTCCTGGACTGCTCAGTTTGCATGTTCTCCACAGACCTACGTGGGGTTCTGTCTGGGTACTACAGATTTGGTTGAATGGCACTACTGGGGGCACTGTGAAGGACTAGCACCCTGTCCAGAACTCATTCTCACATTGTGACTCCATCTCTCCATGATCCTAAACCGGAATTTGGAAATTTAAGGATGGATGAAGATCCTTTGCTTGTCTTTATGCTGAGCTGAACTGTAACAATTCGTTAATATTTGGTCAAGCTACTTGGCATTCTCTGGTTGTATTTCTATACTGAGTCTCCATAATGGAACTAAAGGATTTGTTATTTTTATCGCACCTTTCCCCATGGTAATCCAGTTGTTCACATGCATTCCCCTGTCATGATGGACAATTCCAATTTTAACCCAATTATATGTTGCAGGACTGTGAACCCCAAGAGAAGCCCATCAGCGATTAACCCTGATTGGCTTTTCGAGTTTCTTCTGTCAGTCTGTGGAGGGCGCCATCTGCTTGCTTGGGTGATGGAAGATAATCTATTGTAGACTGTGGTGTTTTATGATTTTTCTGACCTTTTGTATGTTTATGTCACCACCCCACAGATAACGTCTACAGGGAATGCCTCCTGAATGGAACGTGGGCAATAAAAGTGAATTACTCTCAGTGCCAGGAAATCCTCAATGAAGAGGTACAGTCAACATTTTTGTTTCATTGTTTGGGTGGGGTTGCCATCCTCTTAGATGATTAAAACTGAGGCTGAGTTGCATGTGGGTGAGACTGGCAGAGAACTGGCATCACAATACCTCATGACCCAGTCCCATGGCAGGCATTGAGCAGACAGCAATTCACAAGAAATTCATTGAATATATAAAAGTGAATGTGTGTGTGTAAATTCACACTAGAATCAATCTCAGCCAAATTTTACAGATTACTATTTTTAAATTTTTATAGTGCCTTACACAAATCATCTCACAAGTTACTTTTCCATCATTTATATTCTGCATAACAAATCTAATACTGCATGTTCCACACCAACTAAATTCCCACCAGTCCTGTTTTGTGTTGATCCCTTTGTAGAAAGAAACCTTTGCATTCATTTGTAGCGTATACAGTACCTTTCTTTTTAGAAACTCATAAAAATGCCCTTTTAATTGAAAGCATGTGGTGAATATTTTATGCATCTCATTTGCTAGTGCAGAGCAAAACACCTTTTTTTTCTGCCATTATGCCCCTTTCAGAAAGTGCCTTCCTAATTTTTCTATTTTATAGCATCTGTCATAACAAATCAGAGACAGCACCACATGTCCCTTTTTATATAATTGTATTGATTGCAACACGTTTCTCACTCCAAGGAAACGCTGACCTTTACTTACCACACTTTTCATGAGGTTGCTCTCTTCTTAATGAGATTCTATCACAATATGACCTACTGGCTTTTTTGTTAATTATAGTTCCTTTTTGTCCAGTTTTCATCTGTATGGTATTTGTCTTGTTTAAAGTTTGTGTTAAACACCACTGCCTGAAATATAAAGTAATAAAGTTGTCAAAGGGATGGTGCTACAGAGCACACTGTGCACCTGCCGACGCATTACACATGAGCACGCCAGTGGTATATGTACTACACTGCCATGATTAAAGCTAACAAAAGAAAGTCTGACATTACAGCATGCTAACCCTCACAGCCATGTGCTCCTGATAAGGTTATCCCTACCTAGGCAGTCCAAGGGGCGGAGGCAAAATGACATCAATTCAGGACTAGAATGCTGTCCGACTTGTTGGCTCCACCCCACTTAAAAGCAAGCACTATCCTGTCCTACCAGTGGACCAACTTCACCCCATGACAGGTGCTGCCCCATCCAGCACTGCCCTGCCTACACCAAGGCCCACAAATAAATCCAGGACTGGCGCGGAGATTCCACAAATAGCACCTTGTGACCAGGTGGCCCAGACAGTGTGACCACTCTCACTCAAATCAAACGTTTTCCAGTTATTCCAGCCTGGGTACCCCTTCTAGGATGCCATTATGTGTGACATACAGTGCCAGAACAAGCAGCCCTCAGCCCACACCTCCCCATTCACCAAGGTAAAAGTAACACACTTGTGAGGAGATGACAGAATGATACACATAATCTGCTGTCGATCCAAAGATCTTCAGATAGGCATTCTGCTCTTATGTAATATAGTAACTTTTAAATTGAGGATTTGCACAAAATCCTTAAATAGTATTATAATTTGATATCACCTTACAAGGACAATCCAAAGGTGCTCTACAGCCATATTTTATATATCATCTTTCACAGGGGTCATTCTTCAAATGTGCTGAATGTCAAAAAGCCTCGGAAATGTCACTTTTTATGTCATGTAATGCTGTTCATAGTTGTCATACATATATGGGTGGAGTGGTGGCTCTGAGGCTAGGGATCTGCACTGGCAATCGGAAGGTTGCCGGTTCGAATCTCGTAAATGCCAATAAGGACTCTGCTCTGTTGGGCCCTTGAGCAAGGCTCTTAACCTGCAATTGCTTAGCGCTTTGAGTGGTGAGAAAAGCGCTATATAAATGCAAAGAATTATTATTATTATTATTAGACACACACACACATACAGTGTACGGTGTATATGAAGTGTGCTTTCTTAGATATCTCAGAGCCCCAAACCCTTGACACAAGTACATGAACAACATCATTAGGTTCAACTGCCTTCTTTTTATTAAACAGAATACTGTACATCTAAGTCTGCCTTCCCTCTGTGGGGTTTCCACTATTCTTGGTGTTTTTTCTTCCCATTTTCACCAGGTTACAACCACATTTAACAATCATGGTGCAACGCTGCATCTTAAGGGTTTTTGCCACAGTAAATTTATAATTGCAGATTCCTGCCAAGTAGATAACCAGGAAATTGTGCCAACTATGCTACCTGTGATCATTAGGGCCCCAAAACCCTGACACAACTACAGCAACACAAGTCCCAGGTTCAATTAAATATTTCTTTATTCAACAAAGTACCTTTTCAAATTGGCTTCTTCTCCATTTTAATCCACCCTACAGTTCTTTCTCTCACTTTCTTTCTTTTTCTCCTCCACTCTTCTCCAAGCGAGCTTTGTCTTTCTCCACACTTAACTCTGACTCCTGTGGGTGAGGTGGAGTGGCTTTCTTTATGTCAGTCATGGAAGTACTTCTGGAGAAAGCACGTCCAGGTCAGGCACAACTTTCACCTAACAGAGAAGTCTTCTCCTAACAGCAAACTACATTGGGGGGGTGCTGCCACCCAGTATACAGGGGGAACACATGGCATTGGGAGGTGTCCATTCCCTTTCTATCCTTTATATCAGGCTCCCAAGTGGGAAAAAAGAATAGGAGCCTTCCCAGTCAGGAATCCAGTCCATCCATGATAGTCTATCATTTCAGATACAGATAGATAGATGTCCAGAGTAAAACATTAAGTTTATGTGTGTCTCTCAGACAAATCTGATTGGTCAGTTTGGCTTTGGTCTGATTGGTTAGTTTGGGTTTGGTGAGGCGATCAAAACAGGAGGTGCTAGAGAAAAGAGGCTGAAATACACGAGAAGGAATTAAACTGTAGGAGGTACGCTGAGAGTCCCCTTCAAAGACAGGAGCATGAAAAGTAGACAGGAGGTGAGCAAAGTGCCTCAGAATGACAGAGTCGGGGGAAGAAGGTTTTACGGGAATGTGCTTGACAGGAAGAGTACCGGTCAAGAGTGATTCAGACACAGGCTGGTACAGAGGAAAGGCAATGAAGGAACATGTGGGGCAAGAGATATCCAATGTTTTTAAATGTATTCTATTACTCATCTTTGACAGGTAATTTGGCTAGTACACAAATAAGCAAACTCCACATAAACAATAACTAAGCATGGGACCCAACCCCAGGACACCAAATAAACAAGGTAGCAGTCAAAACCACTGGACCGTCCTATGCTTGACTTTGTAAGGAGAACAGCTAACAAGCCTTTGGGAAAAATCCAAACATATTTTATATAGTGCCTTTTTTCAGTGATCACTGGTACTGAACTGTTCTCAAAGCAAACCACATTAGGTATTTGCTCATCTTATATTCAAACCAGAGTTTCCCAGACCTTAAAACCGTGCCTTTCATGGTGCAATTGTCATGCAGAATTGCTGCAATTTCTACCCTCTGATGGCTTCCACCAGGTACAATAAAAAGACTTTTCTCCATCTGGTGGCCTGAGGCAGAATTACACTCACACTTCAATAGAATCTCTTTTTTCAAACAACACTGGTAGATTACTGATTTGAGGCCACAAAGCTTCTTTGGGGTTCCTCCTTCCTCTTCTCATGCCCCTCTGAACATCAACGCGTTTTGCAAGGGCTCATGGAAGTATAACCTTCAGTGAGGCATCACAATGAATGACTGATTCGATTCTGGGTTAGGGGGACCACTGGAAAGTGAGACAGCAGTGCAAAGATTGGGCATCCCCCTTTGTGTGCACCCCATTGTGAGGCCCATCTAGGCGACTACTGCATATATGCTGCTTGGTCATCACATGAAGTCTTCCTGGTGGTGTCGTTAACAGGTAGTGGACTTCTCTGTGGATTCCAAACCATCCCTCCTGTAGTTGTAGTAATACACATGATGAGGAGATCTTCCACAATTTGTTAAACTGCAAAAGAATGAGGCTGCCAAGACCACCAAACAGAATGCAGGAACTGAAGCAAGTATGCAGGTGTGCCGGGCGTAATCTGTACTCCGGTCACGCCGGCCAGTTGCATGCCTGTTTGTTAAGGAGGCAATTGCTTCTTTCTGCTTAATGAAGCCAGACGTTATAGGCGCCTCAAAACAATCAAATTGAAAGTGACAAGTTTAAACAGGAATGGACGGGCTCTGATAGATCGAGATGACTGCAACTGTGTTAGGTAGAAGGGTGTGAGGGGCATCTGGAACAGTAATTTATTTCTCGAGCTAGCCGATAGAAGGAAATGGCAGTGGGGATTTATAGAGAGCAGGGAGTGTGGACACCACATAGGAGCAAAGAGGTGTGGACAGCTGTGGTCAGAGTCCTGGTCCACACCTCAAGGACTTTTAAAGTTCTAGGCAGGGGTCACTACTGGGTCAGTTTACCAGTCACTTCCAGGGTAAGGAATGTCATCTGGAAAACCTGTGGCAGTTGTCCTAGAGTTCCCTTTGGGACCCCCTGCACTTGTCATGTACTTTCTGTTTCGTCACATCTTTAGTCATCTCTTGATCCGTTGAACCAATGTCTTATCTGAGTCAAACAAGTACAGCCAACTCCAAGTTTGCTGTCACTAGATGTAGCTTTTAAGCCCAAGCTAGGGATGATTTTTGGGATAAATCCACTAATAACATCATTCCACCAGTTGAACCCTTGTTCTAGCTCACCCCAGCCTGTAAGTTATTGACTGAGTCACTAGAAAGAGCTTTTAAACCCTAGCTAGGGTCATTATAAACCCATTATAACTTTATCTCTTCTGTTGAACCCTTGTCCAACTCACCACACACTCACCAAAAGCATTGACTAAATCGCTAGAAGGGGCTTTTAAGCCCTACGTAGAGTTTAATCATGAATGGCATTTGGAAAACCTGTGGTTGAACTCCTAGAGCTGCTTCTGGTTGTCCCTGATACTCCTGCAATATTGCACACCAGGTCACTGTTGAGTTGTACACTGTCCTGTACCTCCCACACGTGTCTGTGATGTGTCCCCACACCTCTGTCCTCTCTTCATCCCATAATTTGAACTCTTAATTAAAGTCAGCATTCTAGTTGTCCTCCTAGAGCTCCCTCTGGTGGCTGCTGGTATTCATGCAATGTTGCTCAGCAGCAAACTCGAGGCCTGCCTTTGCCCTCACACCTGAATAAAGTGTGCACCTGCACCACTGTCCTCTCTTCAACCGATTATCTGAACCTTTCTTCAACTTAACCCACCCCCCACTTTACTCCAAGTTCATGGAGTCCATAAACACCAGACTGAAATAGCTAACCTCTCTTCTGGCCTCACTTTATCACACCAGTTGAACCCTTGTCCACAAATGCTCCCTGTAGTGGTGGCCCGAGATATTCCTATAACTCTGCAGCTTAGTCTCTTTTTAAAGGGCTAAGTAGTTGGAAGTCTGGCCAGTTACAGTATACGAACAGTAATGAATAGGAGCTACCTACTTCCCCTTACAAGACTGTTTCTGTGTCCCTTGAATTCTGGGATGTTCTCTGTTGAATATATGACACTCTGTCCCCCTGGTAATATTTCACCCACAATTCTGGCCTATAGTGGGTACTTTGAACCGTGCACTCATCTGTACCCTCTACAGCTGTCTGCATTGTGTACCCCCGTTGGGAGGCCTACCACATACAGTAAGTTATTTTTTGCTGGTCACCTGCTTGCTGTCCAGTAGCTTAGAAGAGCCTGACAGCGGGTGTGAGTTGTGCCAGGGTAACTTTTGCAGCTGTCACGGACCATCAGAAGGTGGTTGGGTTCATTTGCATGGGCTTCCTGGGTGCGAAAACTGGACAGATTCAGTTTGGTCCAGTTTAATCTCTTACACAAATGGACATACGGCAAGAAATCTTTTGGGCTTCAAGAAGAGCCATTCCTCCAAGAAATCTTTGCTTAACTTTTGTCAACACCTAACAGCTGGTTAGAGGTATAAACACGTCATTCTACTAGATCTCTCCTCTATCTTGGACACGGTCAACCATCAGATCGCCCTTTCTACCCTCTCTGACCTTGGCATCATTAAGACTGCCCTGAGGTGGTTTGAGTCCTACATCTTGGGCAGATCCTACTGTATATCCTGGCATGGAGAGAAGTCATGGGTGCACCACAGGGCTGCCCCAAGTATCAGTACTGAGTCCTCCCCTCTTCTCTGAATATATCACCTCACTAGCCACCATAATTCAGTCCCATAGTTTCCATTGTCAGTGCTGCTCTAATGATATGCAGCTGTACCTGCTGTTTCTTCCAAAGGACCACACGGTATAAACTAGAATCTCTTAATGTCCCATTGATATTGCAACCAGGATGGAAGAACACCACCTCCAGCTCAACCTGGAAATGATGATGCTTCTTGTTATCCCAGCTTGTCTGTTTGTTCAGCACCCTATCTCTGTTTAACTCGGCTCATTATGGCTAACACCCACTAAGTTTTTACGCAACCTTGGGGGGTAATTGCTGACCATCTGTTCTCCAAGGACCACGTAGTTACAGTCTCTTGGTCTTACAATATTCACAAGATCAGACTGTACCTGACAGAGTATGCAGTACAGCTCCTGGTCCAAGCTTTGGTCTTATCACATCTGGACTACTGCAACTCTCTGCCAGCTGGAGTACTGGCATGTGTCACCAAGCCACTGCAGATGATTCAAAAGGAAGTGGCACAATGGTGTTCAATCAGCCGAGGCAGGCACATGTCACTCCTCTTCTCAGATCACATTACTGGCTTCCTCTAGTAGCACATGTTAAGTTTAAATCCTTGATGCTCATCTACAGAGAAATCAGTGGGTCAGCACCTGTATATTTGGAGACACTTGTGAGGTCCTATGGTCCTTCTCGAGCACTCTCAGGTCTGCTGATGAATGGAGTTTGGTAATAATACGTCTTTGTGGTATTAGAACTCAGTCCTGACTCTGTTCATGTGTAAGCTCCATGCTGGTGGAATGAGTTGCCCGCCTCTATTCAGAATGCTGAGTCCCTCAATATGTTTAAGAACAGTTTGAAGACTCTCTTGTTTGGTGAATTTCTGTCTAACTGATTATGGCTTTGATAGGTTCTTATAACCTAGGAATTGTACGGAACTTACATTTTGGTTCTAAGGTCTTCAGTTGTTATCAGTGATTATCAGTTTTGTCACCTTGTCATGTCACATTTGTTCCCAAACAGTCCCGCTGACTGATGTTTACTCGATTACATTGACTTCTTTTATATTTTTTTAAGTCACTTTGGATAAAAGGATCTATTAAGCAAATAAATGTAAATGTAATTTAAATATAATAAGTATCCAACCATCAAGTCTGGTCCCCTCCCTGTACTCCTCCTTTCTCCTACTAGTACAGCCCATCATGCTCGTTCTTATTTAGCCTTGTGTCTCTGGCAGGTTTGTTGACAGCTGGGCTGTCTGATTGTCTCTCATTATGCTGTGCTATTGTTCAGTCAACAGATGTTCTCCCTTTTCTTCTCCCACCATAGCCATTTAGTCAAGCCATTTCAGTCCAAGACTCTCTCTTATCTCATAGCGGTTCTTGGCAGATTGATCATGCCAGACCTTAGTGTTTCTGTACATGAAGCCTACTCCCCTTGTACTCCTCCGTCCTCCCACTATTACAACAATTCAATCGATTTCCTGTTTCCCACTTTATTGCTTGGGCCAACTTGGCAACTGATGATGCCCGTCTCACATTTTTTTGAATATACAGAACAGCTGTTCTCCTTGTACCCCTTCCTCTATTAGCAGTTAGCCAAGCCATTTCTTCTAGGTGCCATATAGTGGTTCCTTATAGACTCTCAGCAACCGACATTTGTGTCAGAATATGTTTTTTGTGCAATACAGAAGATGACACCGTCCTGGCTTCAGGCCTTGTTTTGGTCACTATCTGTGCTGACTCTCCCATTGAGACTCTGGTCTGGTCCCAAGGACATGCATGCTTAGGCAGCACATTCTTGCTAACCTCCTCCAATAACCTGGGTTCAATTGGGCATTTCCCCCCACTCTCTATAAGGATTGTCTTCTGTATCAGGTAGTAACACCATTTATTAGATTAGATTAGATAAACTTTATTGATCCCATGGGGAAAATTATAGTCACCAGGGTGCACCACCAGATAAGATTAGGGTTTTAGAAGGCCCTGGACTAGTTCAAGGGTGTCAGTGTAGCTCTGTTATTAATATAAGGGAATCCCCCTTTAGAGGGCAGTATGTTTGGGTGGACACCCCCGCTGGGCTCCATGTGTCCCTTCCTATGGTGGTTAGGGCTTTGTCACAAAATCAAGAACCTGCAAATCATTTCTGGGGTACTACCAGAAGAGGTCATTGGCCGCAGCTTAAAAGCCTCCATCTGGCCATAGGGTTTATGAGCTTGGAATTGAAAGATGAGTGACTGGAAAGAAGTGGAAAAAGGTGATTTGTGACGTAGAGGAAGGTGTGCGGGTGTGTAGCAGGAGTGTGGGAGGGCAGGTGGAGCATTTTCTGCATAGAGCACTCTCCCCTCTATACTCTTCCCCCCTTTCACTGTCTTCTATTCTTAACCTCCTATCACTTACATTTTAGCAACTGTAACATTTGTGGATGCCCACATCTGTGTATTTCTTATTTCCATGCCCAAAACACCTGTTCCACTGTGCTCATCCCTTCTTTCTGTAATAGATAAGCCAAGTCTCCTTTAGACCTGTTTTTTTCATAGAGACTTTTGAAGGATTGGCAGCAGGGGGCACCTCAGTCTGTGTGTATGGCATTTGTGAATTTTCTTCAAAGAGTATACTCCCCATATACTCCTCCATGCTTACGTTAACTTATTTGCTAATTTTCTCCTCCTATTTCTTGCACAGTGGTTTGAAAAGGTCTACATTTAAGAACACTCTTCTTAGCCCACATTTTATTTCTATACACAGAACACTCATTTCCCTGTACTCATCCCTCTTTTCATTTAGATAAGCCATATCTCCTTTAGGCTCCTGTTTCTTTCTTAGAGACTCTTGAAAGATTGGCAGCAGGGGACACATAAGATTTGACTGTATTGCTTTTTTACATTTTCTTCTTAGAGCTCACTTCCCCTATACTCCTCTCTTCTTCCATCATCTTATTTAGTTGATCTACAATTCCTTACATGGTGGTTTGAACAGGTGTATACTTAAGGACACCCTTCTTTGCTCACTTTTTTATTTCATGTATTGAACACCTGACTCCCTGTACTCTTCCCTTTTATCTGTAATTAAGAAGCCATATCTCCTCTGGGCTCCTGTTTCTTTCATAAAGTCTCTTGATGGATTATTAGAGGATGGCAGAGGTGCCCCTGAATTTTGGAACTGTTTTGTGAAGTTTATGTATAGAACACTCTTCCCTTATACTCCTACTACCTTCCACTGTCCACTTTTGTTGACCTCCCTTCTCTGACCTGGAGATCTGAACAGGTTTGCCCACCTCAATGCACTTCTTACTTCTTAGGCACGGAACACCTGTTTCCCTGTAGTCATTCGTCCTTTTTGTGATAGATAAGCCATGTCTCTTCTGGGCTCCTGTTTCTTTCACGGAGTCCCTTGATGGATTGTCAACAGGGGGTGCCTATGTTTGGAGTGTAGTGTTATTATGTATTTTCTGCATAGAGTACATCCTCCCTATACTCTATCCCTTGTCCACCATTTTCTTTTCTTGACCTCCTATCACTCACTTTGCACAGGTGTTCATTTCAGGATGCCCTCCTCATTGCATTTCATATTTCTATGCCAACAGAACCTGTTTCCCTTACTCATCCCTCCTTTGTGTAATAGATGAGCCATGTCTCCTTTAGGCTGAAGTTTTTGTTTAGTTTTGTTTTTTCATTAAAAGTTGTCTGCAGGGACCAATGCTGTTTTTCTGCAATTTCTGTATAAAACACACTCCTCCTATACTTCTTGCTATTTTTTCCACTTTAACGTCTCTCACTTACATTTAAACAGGGTTACACTTAAGGATGTCCATCTCGGTACACTTCTTATTTCTGTGCAAAGAACACCTGTTTCCCTGTACTCATTTCTCTTTTCTGGAATAGTCACATAAGCCATTTTTCTTCTTTCATAGAGACCCTTAGAAGATTGGCAGCAAGGGGCAACTCAGTCTGTGTGTAGTGTTATTGTGCCAATTCTCCCTATACTCCTCTATACATCTTTTGCCTCTCCGGCAGATCACCGCTTGTCACCGCGTACATCTTAGGAGGTCCAACACACCGAGCCTCCGTGACTTGAATAGCAATGGAGGAGAAGATTCCTCTTCAGCACAACCCACGCAGATCCTGCACCACAGCAGCTCTCTAATTAACACATAAAGCCCCAGAGAGGGAGAGCCCGGGGCTCTGCTAACGACGCAGGAAGCGGCAGGCTGGGGAGCACCGGCTTATTACAGCGGCACCTCAAAGCGCTCCTTTCCTCCGTCTCTTTGCTTCCCTCCTCGGCCTCAGGACAAACGACAAAGTGTAAATTTGCATGAGAGCGGAACGATGGTGGATGGCAAATGTGACAACTGTCAATTAGGGGGACAACCCTTTCGATTGCTTCTCACTTGGGCAGTGCCAAGACGAGTTGCAGCATCAAATGTCACTGGGGCCGCCAGCCCAACTGCGAGCGCTCATTAATATTTAGGCCGGCTATCGGTAGTGGCTCATGCATCACCAGGCAGGCGCCTTGTATGACTCACACTGCATGTCTGGTGAAGGCAACCACAATTACCTTGTGGGAGAGAAGCCGATGCAAAAAAGGCCAGAGATCAAGGGGGTTTCCGGGAAATTAAATTCTGACATTTGTGCCCCGCTGATTCATCCGAAAAGAAGCTCAGCTGGAAAAAAGTTTAATCCATTGTGGGTCTCTTCATCTCAGCTTGTGGGTGCATTCAGGAATCTGACAGCCGATCTAACCAACTGTGATCTGCAAGGCCCAGCAATCAACCGGCTAGTAGGTCCTTTACAGCTTGAACTCCAACTGGAAAGCTCCTGTTTCATGTAACACCCAGTCAAAGAAAGAATTCAGTTTTGGAGAGAGAGTGAGCCACATCAGTGAGCCACATCTATACACTATACAATACTTAGAATACTGATCTTTCAGGCTATCAGTCCAAGCCTTCATTAAGACATGTGAACCCAGCAGGTTGTACTGGAAAGCATCAGCCATGGTGCCAGGTCAGGTCTCAGTCATGCAGAGAGTAAAGAAAGACAAATGGGATCCCAGTTCTAGACTCTGGTGGCAAACGCACTCCCAGTTCAGCTCCACCTGCTCTTCATTCAAACAAAACAAGAAAATCAGATGGGAGCATGTAGGGTAGGAGGCAAGTTGGTGCTGCTGTCATCTCCCTGTCAGATGCACTCACTGGTTTGTTTTTGTTTTCTTTATTTTTCAGAAAAAGAGCAAACTGCATTACCACATTGCTGTGATCATAAATTACATGGGCCACTGCATCTCCCTGGGGGCCCTGCTGGTCGCCTTCATCCTCTTCATGCGTTTACGGTAAGAGACGCCGCCTCTTCTTGATGGGCTCTCCACTTGAATCAAAATCCAGAGTTACAGTTCGGGCGTTCTTCATGTTCTTGTCTTAATAATTATATAATGCCTTTCATTTATTGATTACATAGGTTGTTTCACATCTGTCAATCTGTCTATCTTTAATATAGTGCCTTTCCTATCTATCTACCTATTATATAGTGCCTTTCATATCTATCTATCTGATTGTCTGTCTATCTAATCGATCTAATCTATCTATCATATAGTACTTTTCGTATCTGTCTAAGCCTTTCTTATCTATCTGTCTTTCAAACAGTACCTTTCATATCTATCTACCTACCCTTCGGACTATCTGACTTCCTTTCTACTGCACCTTTCACATCTCTCTTTATTATATAGCACCTTTCTTATCTATCTGTTATATAGTGTTTCATATCGATCTAGATAGCTTGTTCTTATATGGTGCCTTTCCTATTAATCTCTTATACAGCACATTTCTTATATATTTATCATATACTGCCTTTCCCATCCATCTAGACATCTCTTTCTTATATAGTGTATTTCCTGTCTAGCTATCTGTTTCTTATATAGTGCCTTTCCTGTCTGTCTCTTATATAGTGCCTTTGTGATCTACTTATATCATATAGTGCCTTTTCTATCTCTCTGTTTAGCATATAGTGCCTTTCCTACCTGTTTATCTCTTTGCTGTATAGAATTTTTCTGATCTATTTTTCATATAGTTCTTTTCTTATCAATCTATCTATTGCACCTTTAATATCTCTGTTTTATCTATTTTATAATGCTTTTCACATTTACCTATCTATTATAGCTATACGGTAAAGTCACCAAAAATGTTCCCTGTCTACATAATATAGTTCCTTACAGTGCCAGGGTCAGTGAGTCATCATTTCCCGACTATTAAAGATAGCAGTCTGGTTTGGCATGCATCCCAGTGGGCACCGTGATCAAATCTGAAGTATGTGATGTTGGTGCTAATTTTCTGTTTTGTCTTTTTTGACCTTCTGTCTTTGTATTTTCTGACTCTCACTACTATTTGCAAACTCAAAGTGACCTGTCAGCACAACATTAGTGCCACTCCTCTGTGCAGATCACACTGACTCCATCCATCATTGAAATGATACAGGCTCACAGTTTCGGATGATCTCTTGTGCTCGTGTATCAGTTACAGGGTGAAGTGCCTTTCTGGTGTTTCTGAGTTTGTGTTGTTCGTTTACCAGGTGGACTGTGTTTCCTAAATACAAGAATTGTGTATTTTCCATGTATAACACGTTTATCTTTCATGAACATTTCTAAATCAGGTGTGCTGATGAATCTGTTAAAGTGGGTGTACAGCTTGTGATAGGCAATGGTGGTGAGTTTGAAGTGAGGGACCAGCAGATGAAATGTAATCAGTGTGTGAAACGTAATCAAGCCTTGACACACAGAGGTTTGGGGCAGCCTCCCATATAATTTACAATTGGCTGCAAAATTCGAAAAAAGGTTGAGAAAATGGACTTTACAGACAAGAATCCAAAACAGAACTGCCCAGGTTAGTAAACCTGGTGCATATATAGTGGAACGGCAGAAAGAGGAGGGATCTTGGGACCGGAACCAAAAATAAGGTCATCGGGCTGCAACTTCTTGGTGGATGGAACTGGAAGTGACATCTTCTGAGGTAGAACCAGGTGGAAATTCCTGCATTTGGTCTGGTAGATAAGAGAAAGGATTGATGTATTCTGCCACCGCCTGGTCTGATTGGAAATTACCTTGTTTTGAGCCCTTTAGCTGTCTCCCATGCGCACGTGTGTGACATCAGTAAGCAGAAAAATTGGAACCAAGAATTCAAAAAGCTAGTCGTCAACACCAAACCACTAAGCCGAAATGATAGTCAGAACACACAGAAGAGAATCACTAGCCAGCTGTATTATCGTAGTATTTCCCTCTACTTACCCTTTACCTGTTTTCCTTCAAGGGTAAATGTACTCGTCAAGTTCGTTACTGGGTTGGTCTACTGTTGCACTTTAAGATTAACACACACATACATAGCTATACACATACACACAGACCCTAACCACAACAGTGCCCCATGAATGACACACACACGCTGATTAACCTTTAGCACTTTAAACCACACAAGTGCTTTAGGAATAACACAGCCTGTCACTCTCTCAGCTCTTCAAGAGACTTACTTATTATCGGCACAAACAACATACGATATTTTAATGATATCTCAGACCTAAATATTACTTTTGGTCTGCAAGAATACATTTAAACATACAAAGGCTCGGCCATTCTTGACTATTGGCCATTTATTAGCCAAGAATACCTTACTTTACGTCCTGTTCCCTACTATTGGATGGAGCTCTCACCCTCAGCCTTAATAAACCTCACAGCACAGAGGTAATGGTAAACCTCCAGCCGCACCAGGTGCTCAAAGAAATCTAACTTATTACTTCAATCACTCTATAGACATTAAGACAAAGCATAGAAAGTTAAAAGCAGCATGGTATTTATTACAAGAATAATAATAATACCAGTAGAACAAAGAATAATAGAAAATAGGACTGATAGAAAAGTCTGGATATATATAGTCTTTACAAAAAGCTTACGAAAAAGTTACAGATGACAAGGATGAACGTCGCAGACGGCTTGTGATTGAGCACTCGTAGTTGCTCATGATGCTTTTCTGACGATCATATGGAAACAGCTTCACGTTGACATCGCTCTGTCCTAGTGCTGGGAGGTATACCGGTACATACCGAAAACCGTTTTTTATTTTTGTTATGATATGGATTTTTCTTATACAGCAACACCGGTATAAATAGCCTAAACAACGTTTGGAACGTGACACAGTGGGGAAACTGTTTAAGGGGGGACCTTTTTCACTGCTACACTGCTAAACACGTATGCAATGGAGTACATGCATTAGTGGAGGTATTGAGCGGTGAAAATGGACAGAGAACATTCTGAAACTGAAGCTGTAGCAGACGATAAAGTTGAACATGATGACACAGAAGAACTTTTGCCGAAAAAAAGAACCGTGTCTGTTGTCTGGAGATAATGTTGAGCTAAAGTTGTTGCTGTAGGCGGCAACACAAGCAATTTGCTGCATCACCTTAGCTGGAAACATGCTTTGGAGTACCAGTGCTTTGGACACATTCTTCACACAGCCATAGGTATGTAATGGTTATTAAAATAATAAACTATTTTAAGTAATGGTAGTAAAAACATACCATAGTAATAAGAAATGTACAATGAATGTGTGTATAATCAGTTTTCTGTTGTCTCTATTATCAGTCAGTACAGGTAGTCCCTACTTACAATGGTTCAACTTAGATTTTTCGAAGTTACGATATCGAAAGCAAGACGATAATTTATATAAAATTGTGTAAAAGATAAATTTTCAAGTTGGCACGGCAAGCAAATGTTTCTGTGGGCCGAGCAATGCAGTACGATACGTTGCCGGAAACTCCCACGTTGTGAGATGCCTCAGTCTCACTAGCGTTCGATAGAGATCAGTGATCTTGTTGTTACGGCACGTTTCGATACGCTTTTGCTAGAAGGAAAGTTAGCTTTGTTGATTTGACCTCGATACCCTGCGCTTGCGTGAGTAGGGAAGAGCAAACCACTTCTAAAATGGCATGTGGAGAGATTCCAAAGTGAGTGCTCAAAGCAATATAATCCGTGGATTACTTTTTGAGTATTATCACTGAATCGGGGTCTGATTTGTTGAACTCCAATTTTGATGCAAGTGATCTGGTGATGGAGATCAAAAACTAAAGTGAGGTATCCGGAATCGGCTGACCATGGTGCTGAACACGTTCCTGGAGCTGATGCACCCATGGCAACGTTCGCCTGGGATGACCAACACTTATGATGACACAAGGTACAAACCATATTGAGTCTCATTGCAATGGTCACCCATGCGAACCCACCTCACAAAGACAGCCAGGCAGCCAGTCCACTGTGCATTCCTGCTGGCTTAGCTTGAAGCAAGGTCCATATTAATGCAATTTGCCTTAATGATGGTTCAGTTGGTAAAGATGTCATCACCAAGTTGCACTTGTTTTATATTATTTTATTTTTATTTGTTGAATACTGTGTAATGTACCTGGGCTTGAAGCCTTGAATTTAATAGTATTATTACTGGAAGTTGTACTATTTATTTTATTGTTATTATTTATTAGTTTAAATATTATGCAGTTTAATGATGGTAACATTGTTTAAAAAGTCACTTTAACATGTCAGTGGACAGAAATTGTTAACATTAACAGAAAGTGTAGTTGGTTTACAAAAAATATTTACTATTCCATTTCTAAGACAAGTTCAGTGCAATACAACTTTTGACAAGCACCTCTGGATATTTGACTAAGTCTAAATGCCTCTTTGGTTGGTTGAAATTATTTTGTCAAAACTATAGTTTAAGCTGTTTGCAAAATTTGTTCAATAAAAAGGTTCTATATTTTGACTGCAACTGTCATGCAGTGTGATTCCTTCTCTTCATTAGTGCCACCCCCTTGAAAACTATCACTTTATGGGGCCATGCAAACCTGGATTAACCTGTATGCACACTAAAATGTTTTTTTGTATAATGTACAATTCTCATGACGGTGGAATAGGTTATTCTTAGCCAGTCTACTGCAGTAATTGCAGTGGAAAATGTGGTTAACATCCACTAATGCATGGAAAAAAAATTCCGCAGAATACCGTCAAATAATTTTGAAAAATATCGTGATATAGAATTTTGGTCAAACCGCCCAGCACTACTCTGTCCTCTTCATTCCTTCTTCTTCCTCCCTCCTTCCTTACTCACTTTATCACTTATCAGATGAGGCATATTTACTCTAAAATTCTACTGGGGGTTTTTGCCAGATGTGATTTAGATATTCTGATTGGCTGGCTGTGAATATGATGAATGAATTCACTCGTCCGTTTTCCCACACAATAAAACTTTGTTATGTTCTCTGAGGTGTCGGTATGTCTTTCTTGCCCAGGCTATAAAATAGTTAGATGTCCATCCTTTCTCAGCTTATAAAGTAACTGAGCCACCAGCATGTCTTCCTTTCTTTGTTGGAACAGCTGTTTTAAAAGTGAGTTATAACTGGGAAGAAGACATGCTTTGATTTGTCCTGAATGTAGTTCATCTGTTGTCTTGTCTTGAACAGAAAAATATAAACCAAAATGTACAGATTTTGTACCCCACAGACCAGCGTTAAGAGAGTTTGAATGCATCCACAATCCCAGACAAACTGCAATGTGCGACACTGACGTCTTTATATGCTCATGCTGATGACATCACATGATGCAACTTCTGGTGCCACACCCCCTAACAATGAGATATTGTTACATGGCAATGCTACACCAAAATGTCAGGACACACTGAAAGACAAAATTGCAAAAATACTTAAAGATCTTCAAAACTAAAAAATAACAACAAATAGAAAAATTTAAGTCAGCACCCTAAAAATCCCTAAACAAGAACAGGAACAAAACTAAGGAGCATAACAAAAAATAAATCCGGTCATAACAGTAGGTGTAAGTGGGAGGAAGTCAAAGATACAACTGTCCTATGTCTTATGTTTTTGTTTTTATTAATAAGATAATCCATTTATCAGTTAACAAAGCCTGCTTATCCAGAGTAGGGTCATTGGAAAGCTGGAGCCTATCCTAGATACATCGGGCACAAGGCAGGAACAAAACTTGGATGAAGTGCCAGTCCATCACAAAGGTGTGTTTATAATATAATCCAATATAAAATGAAGTAAAAAACAGCCAGCTTTTATAAAATCAAATTTCAGTGGTGAGTATTCATTTTTACTTCACTGTTTATTGGAACTGGAAGCCAAAGTCGAGTTTCATTTGGGCAGTCACGGCAGCTTCACTTTAACTCAGAAGTCATCGCCCACCTCAGAATTTCAGATGCTTCTGCCCTGCCACAGACCCTTCTGCTTGTAGATAAAGTCAGTCCATCCATCCTCTTCCGCTTATCCGAGGTCGGGTCGCGGGGGCAGCAGCTTGAGCAGAGATGCCGAGACTTCCCTTTCCCTGGCCACTTCTTCTAGCTCTTCCGGGAGATTCCCGAGGCGTTCCCAGGCCAGCCGGGAGACATAGTCCCTCCAGCGTGTCCTGGGTCTTCCCCGGGCCTTCTCCCGGTTGGACGTGCCTGGAACACCTCACCAGGGAGGTGTCCAGGAGGCATCCTGATCAGATGCCCGAGCCACCTCATCTGACTCCTCTCGATGCGGAGGAGCAGCGGCTCTACTCTACTCTAGATAAAGTCTTAATGGCTAAAATGGAAGTATTTCCCCCCAGCAGCAGAAGAAAAGCTAAGGGCTATGCATCTTGATGCCCCCACAATCTCCTGGATCATGCACTCCTGACAAACATCGGTATTGACAGGTATTGGCAATGGAGACCAGTCAGAGTACAGGAGGCTTCTGGAGGACTTTGTTTTGTGGTGCAGGGAGAACCACCTGCAGGTCAACATCAACAAGGCAACATAGCTGGTGGTGGACCTCCGTTGTGCTAAGGAACCCATGAGACCAGTCACCATCCAGGGGGAGGAAGTCGAGGTGGAACAGAACAATAAGTTCCTGGGGTTCCATATGAACAGCAAAATGGACTGGTCTGATAACACAATGGCTCTAAATAAGAAGAGCCAGAGCAGAGCAGACTGTACTTCCTGAGGAGACTCCAGGCTTTTGACATGTGCAGCCCCCAGCTGGGAAGGTTATACCAGTCTGTAACAGCCAGAGTGTTGCTCTGTGCTGAGGAGCAACTTGAGTTCAGGCACTGCAAAATCCTCAATCAAACTCATCAGGAAAGCCTGCTCTGCACCTCTGGGGATCTGTTAGGCTTCTGCCATTAGCAGTTCAATGCTTCTTCCTGATATTCCATCCTTCACTCTAGCCAGAAGCCGTAGGAAGATATTAGACTCGATATACTACAGTTACTTGAGCAAAATATTTATTGTATTATATGTTTTTATTCTTTTGTCTTATATTGTTAGTATCTGTGTATTCCGTGTTCATGTAGTGGTATGCTTTTGAATTTCCCATTGGGGATTAATGAAGTATTTGTAATCTAAAATAAGTTAACAATTTGAGCCTTTCACATCTTTTTTCTTCATTTTTTTTCTGAAGTTTTCTCATAGCATCTTGTCTGCTTATTTTTTCTCAGTCTTTGTCACTTAATCGTCTTCTGTGATGTGCCTGATGCTCTTATTCTTCTTCTTCCTAGTGCGGTGTTCTTTATAACATAATTGGCTTTTGCAATTTGCTTGATGTTCAGCAAATGTTGCTGCTCTTTTTCTGCTGTGTCACTTGGTTTTTCAATCACTTTGTCTTATTAAACACAAACACACACAGGCCACTTTGCAGTCCTATAACGTTTCAGGTCCTAAGATTTCAATTAAGGCAAAGGTCAAGGTTCTAGCTCCAGCAGTTTTTGAGTAATTGCATGATAGATGGACAGAGCTTGGCGTTTTACATATGTAGATTAGCTGTGCAATTCATCTGAAATGGGCTGAAATCTAAGCAATTAACGTAGACCTGTGTTAAAGATTGCAGTGCAACATCTATTGAAATGCATTTTGTAATGCATGTAGTAATAAAATGCTTTGCATTTATCATTCCAACAGATGGTGCATCACAAACATTTGTAACAATAAAATGCATTGCTACAAATGTACTATATGTGATGCACAATTTGTTGGAATGACAAATGCAATGCATTTTATTACTACAAATATTTGTGATGTGCCATCCATTGGAATGGCAGAGACATAGTAATTGGATGAATGCACCGATACCCTTTTATTAAGGTGGATAATATGTATTTACAAAGATTAATAAAATCTAAATAAAGTCCTAAATGTTTCATGCTGAGAGGCTTCCCAAGAGCAAAGAAAACCTATAGTCCAGTAACTAATAATCACAAACTAGAAGAAGAGCATATTCTGCCATGGAAATCACCCTTGGGGATTAATTAAATATATCAAATCTAATCTAAAATAATCTAACAATATGAACCTTCCACCTTTTATCTTTTTTTTCTGACGTTTTTTTGGCCACCACATCAATAGTCTGAATTTCAGACAGCGAGATGACAACTGACACCACAAAGAACAAACTTAACTTTGAAAAACAGAATGCTGAGCGCTGTAACACAGATGCTGCCACTCGATGGAGAAGCTGTGATGGCACTGACATCAACTTCGAGCTCACCAAAGATGTGTTTGAAGACTTTCCTGGAGTGTGAAAAACATAAAAGACGGTATGAATTAAAATAGCCGTACCACCACTCCACCGCCAACAGGTGAGCTGCAATAACAGGAAGTTTCGCCCAAATGATGAGCCATTATAGAAAAATGGAGAAGCTTAGTCGGTATTTGAAACGGTGAGTGAAAAATCATGCAATGCTAAGAAAAATGTGCATTATATTGCCTGAGGCGGAAAAAAGGTAGGGCACAAGGCGAAAGTATGAAAGGGACCAGAGGATGAGAAAGAAGTAAAGGTCTGAAGGAGAAAATATACCAAGGAAAATTCCGTGTGGTGAGTGCAAGACTGAGGGAACTTAAAAACAATCTTTGAAGTCAAAAGTAGACTTCAGAACCCCAGCAAAAACCCCAAGAAAAGTGGGCCTGAGTCAGAAAACAAAAAGCAGCTCCAAAAGAGTAGGGCCTGAAAATCTCATAAGTGAGAGGGGAACTTTGAAACCACTGACTTCAAGAACAAAAAAAAAAGATTATTAATAATTATTAAATTCAGTTACAAAAGATTTTTAAAAAATATCAACAAAATACCAAATTGCAGATGGCTAAGATTCAACCCAAGAGCAAATTAAACTATTAATCTAGAAAACAATAATAAAACATCCAAGAACGAGGGAAGAGTTCCAACAATTAGAGAACTTACAAAGTATTAAAAAGGAATCCAAGAAGGAGGGTTGAAAAACTCAAGCATGATGTAGAGAATGTCTCGACAAGGTACTGGTGTTATGAAGCTGCAGCACAAAATGGTGGAAAAGCGATGATAAGGCCTCAAAATTACACAGGCCAGACCAGTAAGCTGCTATGAAGAAAATAGCAGCTGAGTTTTATAAAAGACCAAGAGAAGAGTTGTAAATGAAAAACAAAGCTAAGGCCCACCCACAAAAAAAAAGAAACAAAAATCACGTTAATGCTCAATATGCAAAACCGAAAACAAAGTCAAAAGTCACACCGAGAGATCAAAACAAGACAAAAGGAAACACAAAGTTCACAAAGAGACTTGTTATTTGGTTGTTTATCCACAATCTTAGGTAAGGAAAACATGTCGGGGGGGTGACCTTTTATCACATCATGCTAGCAACATCACATGTATTTATGGGAAGAAACAAAACCCCACAAAACAGAGACATCCCAAATGGTATTCAGAAGATTTCAGATACATTTTTAAAAAGCAAAAATTACAGGAGTAAAATAGAAATTGAAGCTCAGTTTGGATTGCATGGGTTAAAAATACAAATTGAGCTAAAAAAAATACAGTAAAAGAAAATGAAAACCGTGTCAAACCTGGAAATGTCACATAACAACCAGGACTTCCCAAAATGAGCCTGGCCTCAAACTTGAAAAGCAGGCTTTCAGGCCTGTACAGTTCTATGTATCCATCTAAGTATATTTATATCTTATGCTTTATTGTTGTTTTTATTAATTTTAAGTTATTGTTTTTCATGTTTTTGTAGTGCTGGGTGGTATGACCAAAATTCTATATCATGGTATTTTTCAAAATTACACCGGTTTCACTGTATTTTTTTCCATGCATGAGTGGATGTTGACAACAATTTCCACTGCAATTACTGCAGTAGACTGGCTAAGAATAACCAATTCCACCGTCATGAGAATTGTACATTGTACAAAAAAGCATTTTAATGTGCACACAAGTATTAATATATTCTTATTACTATGGTATGTTTTTACTACCGTTACATAAAATAGTTTGTTATTTTAATAACTATTACATACCTATGGCTGTGTGAAGCCTGTGTCCAAAGCACTGGTACTCCAAAGCATGTTTGCGGCTAAGGTGATGCAGCAAATTGCTCATGTTGCCACCTATGGCAACAACTTTAGCTCGACATTATCTCCAGACAACAGAAACGGCTCCTTTTTTCAGCAAAAGTTCTTCTGTGTCATCACGTTCAACTTTATCATCTGCTACAGCTTCAGTTTCAGAATGTTCTCTGTCCATTTTCACTGTTCAGTACCTCCAGTAATGCATGTACACCATTGCATGCGTGTTTAGCGGTGTAGCAGTGAAAAAGGTCCCCCCTTAAACAGTTTCCCCAGTGTGCCATGTTCTGAACTTTGTTTAGGCTATTTATACCGGTGTTGCAGTATAAGAAAAATCCATATCATAACAAAAATAATAAACAGTTTTCGATATGAACCGGTATACCTCCCAGCACTATGTTTTTTGTTTTTTTTTCCTGTTGATTCTTCTTCTTATTGGTAATTATGTTCTGTACTTTTATGTTTGTCTGTGTTGAATGTTCTTTGTGGGTGGTTTCCCAAGAAGCCGGGGTCACCCTGACATCACTGCTCCTGAGACCTCCCTCTGACTATTTAAGCCAAAGGAACAGAAGCTCAGGCTGCATTTTCATTGTCATCTTTTGGAGTTTTATGTGTGAGTATTGTTGCTTCCTTTGTTTTTGCCAGTTTCTTGATCTTTGATAGATAGATACTTTATTAATCCCAGGGGGAAATTCACATACTCCAGCAGCAAAAAATATTAAATTAAAGAGTAATAAAAAATGCAGGTAAAAAACAGACAATAACTTGAATAATGTTCAACGTTTACCCCCTCTGGTGGAATTGAAGAGTCGCATAGTTTGGGGGAGGAATGATCTTCTCAGTCTGTCAGTGGAGCAGGACAGTGACAGCAGTCTGTCGCTGAAACTGCTCCTCTGTCTGGAGATGACACTGTTTAATGGATGTAGTGGATTCTCCATAATTGATAGGAGCCTGCTGAGTGCCCGTTGCTCTGCTACGGATGTCAAACCGTCCAGCTCTATGCCAACAATAGAGCCTGCCTTCCTCACCAGTTTGTCCAGGCGTGAGGCATCCTTCTTCTTAATGTGCTACTGTGTTTGGATTACATTTTTTGGTTTAGTGGGTTAGGACTGTTTGCACTTGGATTGCCTTTTACGCAATGTCATTTTGCTCATTGAACATTAGTTTTGATGTCTCATTTTTCAAGAAATATCTTTCATTTATAAAAATATTTTGTTGCTTTTTAGGTCCCAAACTGGGGTTTTTGCTTGTCTTCTCTCTTGTAAGGCCTTTTGGGACAATTAAGTACTTTTTCAAGTTTGTTAAGCAGCCGCTTCATTTTGGGGCCTAGTCAGGCAGTAGCCTGCAGTCATAGTTGGGAATAAGCTATACTGAGTGAGTATCTTCTGGGCTGGCCTGCTCTTCGGTTACTTTTTGAAGGCCTGTGTTTGTGGTGCTGAGGCTTATGACACACAGGCCCTAAATGGTGCACTGACTTTTAAAAATTGAAAAATGTCTTTCAAGGGAGAGAGAAGCCACAAACCTATGGCTTTAGGACAGCACAAAACAAGACTTATTTATATTTTGAGAGTTTATTGAAGAAAAATGGTATGATAAAAAAAGCAAAACGGAAATGCAGGTAAAAATAGGCGACCAAAATAAGCAGAGCAGTCAGAAATCTAAAAGCAAAAGTCCAAATAATGAGGATAAATTCAAGACAATGCTCACAATGGCTGCACTCCACAGCAAACGATGATGCTCTGCTGTACTCACTGCCCTCAATATAAAGGCAGTCCCAGTGGTGATGTCATGATGACTCCACCTCTTGAGGATCCACCCACCAAACACGAGGAATGGAGCTGAAATGCAACAATATGCAAAGTACATAAGAATTGAAGGATATTTGCATAAATCAATATTCAGTTTTGTTTACTTGTAATCCACTCTCCAGTACCCTGAAGTCTCAAGTTTGTACTCTCCATCCTAGTCGAGCAGTCTTGTAGCTCTCAAAATAAGGAATATTCCACATGGGTTATTTTATTTCTAGACTCTGATCTCATGGACAGAGGGAACATCCTGTTCCAATAGCAGGGGGTGTGACTATAATTGGGCAGGGTGTCATCTGTTCAACCAATGAAAAATCAGTAAAAATAACATGCCCTCACTACATGCCCAAATGCACCAACCCACTCTCTGAATGAGAAAGGAAGCAAAATGAAAGAAGCATATCAGCTCCTTCAGTGACTGTTGGATTATTTGGAATGGCATAAGACATCGGATGGGCATGACAATTTGTCTGTATATGGCACCTTGTCAGTTATGATTGTAGTGGGTAACTCAAATGCCATCATGCAGGTAGAGCGGTCCATTATGCAGTCTCGTATTGCACCTCAGCACTGCCAACTCCCCCTGTCAACGGACACCAAGGTGTCTCGCCTAATCAGTGTGGGCATCCTGAAGAGCCTAACTGTCCAAGAAGTGACAGATTGAGTACTGTGTACCTGGTGACACTGGCAGAGGTGAAAAGAAGCTGTTTTCTAGATATCACGTTTAATGAAGGTTATAGGATTGGAAATGTCACCATTTGCCATCACCTCTTCTGGTTTCTGAAAGGTTTTTTCTCAGGATGCTAGGGGAAAAAAATTAAAAAATGAAATGTGTTGAAGTGAGATTTTCTTGTCATAATTTTTCTTCACAGCTATAAGTAGACTCAAAGAGCACGGCAGGGAGACACTGGGTAGTGCTAATTCTTAACAGGCACTGACATGATAATCCATAGAGCCCAGGCTGTTAAAAATGGAACCATCCCATAATATTGCTTGTGGCTATTCCTTCATGAGGTGTCACCCAAACACTGCCCTCTAAAGGTCTGTAAAGGAACAACCCTACTAGATAATGAGCACACATCTCCAATATCACCTGTAAACAGCAGGGGTTACACTTGCGCTATTCCAAAACCAAAATAAACACAAAAAAGGATAAAAAACCACAGAGAGAATTTATTAATAAGATAATAATAACAGTAGGTGGCAGAAGCTTGTCTGTGCCTACCTGCTGTGACGTTTGACCACAAGAAAGACATCAATAAATACAAACTGAAAGATCATTACTGAGCATCCATCCTACCTGTCATTAAAGCCTACTTGCAATTAAAGTCAAAGTCAAATGCTATGATTGGATTCTTCTTTAAATTTTTTATGCACTTTTCTAAAATGATTGTGGTTTTCTGTGTGTGTTTTCTGGGGTTTTCAGAGCCGATGAATCGAATTCATCACTTTTATTTTTTAATTGAAGGCTTTTTAAGAAGTACATTATCATTTGACACAGTATTGTTTGGACAAGTTGTATTGCTATCTTGTGGCTTTTGCATTGTTTGTTACCGTAGTAACGTTCCTACAATTGACTGGGATGGCACAGTGATGATATCATCAATGCAACTCTTTAAGGGTCACCATTAGGTGGCGCAGTGGTAGTGCTGCTGAGGAGACTGTGGAAGATTGTGGGTTCGCTTCCCGGTTCCTCCCTGTGTGGATAGCGCTTTGAGTACTGAGAAAAGCGCTATATAAATGTAATGAATTATTATATTATATCTTGAGATTTGATAAAAACTTGTGAACTCCTTGTCGATCATTTCTTTGTTTTTTCTGGCTTTAATAGACTTCTTTCTTTTTAAGTTTTGACTACTATTTGGGTTTTGCCCTTATTGTTTTGACAAAAGATAGGATTACATTCTGATTAACAAACTTTGTGTGACGCTATGTTTTCCTTTTCAAACATCTTCTAGTCTACCTAAAAAAAAGTAAAACAACAACCACACAAAGATTTCTTTTGAATTATCCACAAATTCCGTTGGGGGAAAGGTCATCACTGGCAACCTTTTAACCCATTGTGTGAATGATGTCAGAAGTCACACCCTTAGTAAGCAGGTGTGCGTCCAAACGACAGAATTACTAAATTATGGTAATGTGCATGAAAGTCAAAATGACATCAAAATAAGAGGAAACAAAAACTCTTTATTCTCTGAAAATAACATTTTAGAATGTAACCCATGTTAGAAATGATGTCTGCCACCTAAAAATCCTGTAATAGCAAATAATATTCAGAAATATCACTTCAGAAACACTCAAAAAAAGAGTAAAGAATACCAATCTTACGACCTGTTGTGATAGAGAGGAATCTTCTTCTTCTTTTGGCTGCTACCATTAGGGGTCGCCACAGCAGGCCCTCTTTTTCCATCTTTTCCTGTCCTCGTCATCTTGCTCTATCACACCCACCACCTGCATGTCTTCCCTCGCCACATCCATAAACCTTTTCTTAGGCCTTCCTCTTCTCCTCTTGCCTGGCAGCTCTGTCCTTAGTACCCTTCTCTCAGTATACCCCTCATCTCTCCTCTGCACATGTCCAAACCAACGCAATCTCACCTCTCTGACTTTGTCTCCCAACCGTCTAACTTGAGCTGACCATCTAACGTCCTCATTTCTAATCCTGTCCATCCTCGTCACACCCAATATCATTGTGAAATGGACACTATATAGCGCCCGACCCGACAAAGACTTAACACTGAGGCACGTGTCAAACTCAACAAAAGACAGTTACTCTGTACTGTTGATCCCCAAGTATTTAAACTCATCCACCTTCGCCAACTCTACTAAATCACTAGCAAAATTAAAGAAGTATGGCCAGAAGAAAAAGCAGACATCAACAACTCTAGAGCCAATAACCGGGTAGTCAAAGATTGTTGTCATTAAGGCTAAAATGTTACTCAAGAATCAAAGTCAAAAGTCTGAGTGAAAAGATTGAAAACCAAAAAGAATTTTTAAGAAAAAATTTTGCATCAAAGAGTTGTGTTATCCGCTATCTCAGATGAGAAAAGGTCATCACTGCCAACTTTTTAGTCTGTCGTATCAATGACATCGCGACTTCAGAGGCCACACCCCCAGCAACATGCTAACAATGGAACTGAAAAAATGAACACACAATGTATCAAAACCAAAATCATGTTGGAATTGGAGCAAAATAATCTTCACAGCCTTAAGTAATCACTGAATCTTCAAACCATTTTAAAATTTGGATTCCTCATACAGTACGTGAAGCCGGTCTTTAAAAACGTGACCTAAAGTCCTACAAAAATGTATAAACAAGTAAACTCCTAACACTACGGACAGAGACTTATCTCTGTCTATGTGTAAAATGGCATCTCGATGCCCTCCTACTTATTCCTGCCTTTTCCATTTGCTCCCATCATGCCTGTGAGAGGCAGCAAATGATTTTTAATGAGACGTAGTCAACAACATGGAGAAACTTCATAACAAATAGTCTGTCCGTGGTTTTTGAGCAAAATTATACATCAAAAGTTTGCAGCCTTAAAGTTGTTTATCAAAGACTAAGAATTTGTACATGAGAAAAGAAAGTCATTATCCGTAATCTCAGATAGTGATCTTGGCATGTGGCTCTTTATGCTGTCCCATCACTGACGTCATGTGCTGTGCTCCTCTCTGGGAAATATTACATGTTATGATTTGGTCTATTTTTAATTTTCCTGGTATTTTTATGTACCTTTTTTGAAATTTGTTTCCTGCTAATGTAAGAAACAGCCTGTTGAGATGACGATGTGATGATTAGTTTTTTGGAGCCAAATCATGCAAAAAAAATAGGCACTCTACAGGAACCCTCAAATACCGTCATTCTGCAATGAATTCGGAATTCTTCTCGTCAATTGCTGTCGTAATTACCTACTTTATTATCAGAAAGGTTAGCATCAGAGCAGTAAATAATTACTGAAATGTTACAGAAAAGTTCAGGTTCAGGCAAAGGAGTCCAAAAAAAATATCTCCGGTGCCAACCACGCAGAAATCAGAAATGGACACATGCTGACCCAGCAGAAAGGATGTAGCAATTGCCTTCTGAGCCTGCTTGGCTTGTCAAACAGTTCAGCTCTCGCAAGTGGAGCTGCGTCAGAGAGCTCCATCATGGAGGCTTGCTTTCCTGAAAAGGAGATGCCATCCCATCCTCTGGGAGCTCTCGGCTTTATATGGTCCTGACTGGAAGAGGCGGGGCTTTGGAGGTAGCAGGCGGGGTTTGGGTGCCCTCAGTAGGCATCTTCTCAGTAGTGCAGAGTAAAAGAGTACTTCTAATGGTAGCACCCCCTCTTGTCCCAGCAGGGTACTGCATGCCTTACTCGAGCCCAGATGTTGACACACCGACGTCCATGCAGGACACCATAAAGGTTTTAACTAATGTTGAGTGTACAAAAATAGGAAAAAAAGAACATGTGCTTAAGGTCTTTTGTATATTTTGACATCTTTTTCGGCACTATAATGTTTTATATGGGGCATTGCCGTATTGTGTTTTTTTTCATCTTTTGTTATTATAATTACATGTAGGGAGAGTGTGGGTGTTTGTCTGCTTTGTGCAGTGGTATATAAGATCACCCCCATGCACTCCCTGGTCATCTGAGATTGAACTGAATTTACTTTAGTGAGCAGTACACTTAGCTTTATTTTTTCAAAACTTCTCACTTTAAATTTTTCAGCTTCAACTTTTGGTTTCTGATTTAGGCAAAAGATAGTGTATTTTTTGCCGAGATAAGCCCCCCGACTAAAGGATTAAACGTATAGTACATCTGAGCCCCCACCCAGCCCCACCTCATACTTTGTGTTGCACTATTATACAGTCATTTGGAAAAGTTTGTGAACCCTTCTCAGCCTGCATAATAATCGACTCTCCTTTCAACAGTAAAGATATCAGTAGTATGTCTTTCATTTCTTAGGAACATCTGAGTACTGCGGTGTTTTCCGAACAAAGATTTTTAGTGACGCAGTATTTAGTTGTATGAAATTAAATCAAATGTGAAAAACTGTCTGTGCACAAATGTGGGTCCCCTTGTCATTGTGCTGATTTGAATGCCTGTCACTGCTCAATACTGATTACTTGGTTGGATGAGCTCGTTACGCCTTGAACTTCATAGACCGGTGTGTCCATCATGAGATATAAAGGTATTTAAGGAGGTCAATTACAAGTTGTGCTTCCTTCCCTTTGACTCTCCTCTGAAGAGTGACAGCATGGGATCCTCAAAGCAGCTCTCCAAAGATCTGAAAACAAAGATTGTTGAGTCTCCTGGTTTAGGGGAAGGCTACAAAAAGCCATCTCAGAGGTCTAAACTGTCAGTTTCAATTGTAAGGAATGGAATCAGGAACTGGAAGGCCGCAGGCACAGTTGCTGTTAAACCCAGCAGGTCTGGCAGGCCAAGAAAAATACAGGAGCGGCATATGAGCAGGATTGTGAGAATGGTGACAGACAACCACAGATCAGCTCCAAAGACCTGCAAGAGCATCTTGCTGCAGATGGTGTATCTGTACATCGTTCTACAATTCAGTGCAATTTGCACAAAGAACATCTGTATGGCAGGGTGATGAGAAAGAATCCCTTTCTGCTCTCACGCCACAAACAGAGTCGCTTGTTGAATGCCAATGCTCATTTAGACAAGCCAGATTCATTTTGGAACAAAGTGCTTTGGACTGATGAGACACAAATGGAGTTATTTGGTCAGAACAAAAAGTGCTTTGCATGGTGGAAGAAGAACACCGCATTCCAAGAAAAACACCTGCTACCTACTGTCAGATTTGGTGGAGGTCCCATCATGCTGTGTGGCTAGTTCATGGACTGGGGGTCTTGTTAAAGTCAAGGGTCAGATGAATTCAACCCAATATCAACAAATTCTTCAGGATAATGTTCAAGCATCAGTCACAAAGTTGAAGTTACGCAGGGGTTGGATATTCCAACAAGACAATGACCCAAAACACAGTTGGAAATCTACAGAGGCATTCATGCAGAGGGAGAAGTACAATGTTCTGGAATGGCCATCACTGTCCCCTGACTTAAATATCATCGAAAATCTATGGGATGATTTGAAGCAGGCTGTCTATGCTGGGCAGCCATCAAATTGAACGGAACTGGAGAGATTTTGTATGAAGAATGGTCACAAATACCTCCATCCAGAATCCAGACACTCGTCAAAGGCAAAAGGGGGTTCAACTAAGTATTGATGTCATATCTCTGTTGGGACATTTATGCACCTGTCTAATTTTGTTATGATGCATATTGCATATTTTCTGTTAATCCAATAAACTTAATGTCACTGCTGTGTTCCATAAGGCATGTCATATATTAAAAGGAAGTTGCTACTTTGAAAGCTCAGCCAATAAGAAACAAAAATCCAAAGAATTAAGAGGGGTTCCCAAACTTTTTCATATGACTGTATATTACATGGTGTTAAGTCCCTTATCACATGTCTTTAACAGCTCAATTGTGTAAGGTCAATCTCTCCATCTAATTCACTTTTTCCTTCTTCCTCCACTTACCCTTTTTACTTTTTGCTCCTTCTTTCTCCAACTTTGTCCGTCCTCGACAGCCAGGGAATATAGCAGGCTCCGTGACGTCTCCCGATACACCTCTAGTCCCATTCCAGCTGTGCCTGCCTGTTCAGTTCTTGGGTCTGCCAGGCTTCAGGTCCAACTTCCCCAGTTTCTCCTTAAAAATGCTGTTTGTTGGGCAAATGGCATCTTGTTTAACTAAAGGATCCCTTCTCATTGAGCGTTTCTCAGCACTTCTCTAATAAATATGCAGCTAATCTGTCCACACTCGCTGCTCGTGGCCCCAGGGTGCTGCTGCAGGTCTTTGATGATTGACAGCTCGTATTATCGGAGCTCAGCAGGCAATTAGAAACAAACCCGTGTATCGGGCTCTGGGAGATGAAGGCGCCTCACGCGTCCTCCGTGGGACTTGAGCGGTCTTTATTAAGTCACGGCCAGGTGTGGGCCTGTTGTCTTCATTTTCATATGACTGCCACGTTCCAGGGAATGCAGGTGCTGTGATGTTTATTCTTTATTCATTTTCTCTGAGCTTAATTAATTTTTCTGGGAGACTTATTTTTTTGTGATCAATTTTTATTTATTTAATACAATTTATAAAATACATTACCAATCAGAGTAATAGACAAAGAAAAACAAAATAATAAAATAATAGTCGGTCATTATCCAATCCTCTATATCCTAACACAGGGTCATGGAGGTCTACTGGAGCCAATCCCAGCCAGCACAGGACACAAGGCAGGAACAAATCCCGGGCAGGATGCCAGCCCACCGCAGGGCGCACACACACACCCACACACTAGGGACAATTTAGAATCGCCAATGCACCTAACCTGCATGTCTTTGGACTGTGGGAGGAAACCCACACAGACATGGGGAGAACATGCAAACGTTAAATAACTATTAAAAAAATAATCATTTTTGGGTGGAGTATTCCTTTAGTAAAAACAAGTAAGGATATGAGAACAGAGAGAATCCAAAATTAAGGCACACACCCACCACTCAGCTGTCCCCAGTGTACCAGTCTAAGTATGGGTGACCCATTAGGTGCGTTGGTGTGTCCACTTACCTGTCAGGTGATGCTCCGACACTTTCATTAACAAATATTTCCAAATAATCAAACTGCTCCCCTTATTGCTTTCATCCGACAGGAGCATCCGCTGCCTACGGAACATCATTCACTGGAATCTGATTACGGCCTTCATCCTGAGGAATGCCACCTGGTTTGTGGTGCAGATGACCATGAATCCTGAGGTCCACGAGAGCAATGTGGTGAGTCTGAGCAACAAGAAAAGCCCACTGATCACTACTGCCATGGGTGTTTTTATATACCACGTTTGAGTGACCTTTGTACCAGTGATGTCGTCTTTTTAATATGGGTGTGTGTCTACTTTCATATATCCTTGTTAAAGCACTTATAGAAAGGCACTATATAAGATGAAACCTGTCTGTTTGATGAGAGAACCTAAGGCGAGCTTTTTAAGTAATGCCCAAAAATTATTTGGGATGGACATCCAGAAGCTGCCTAGGGGCATCTTTGAGTATTTCAGTACGTTGAGAGAGTGGGAAGGTCGGTGGGTCCATCCTTAGACTCCTTGCATTTTCTTTTTCATATTTAGTTTATGTGAAATATGTTTGTGAAAAAATGTTATGTTTGAGATAAGGTTTTTGTCCCCGACTTATGTGTGTTTTCCTTTTTTTTTTGTGCCGCCTTTGGTTTTTTTTGAAGTATGATTCATGTGTTTATGGAATTTTTGTTTGTATTGTCCCATTTATTTATTATCTATGAATGACATATTCTCTGACGTTCCTTGTATTTTGTGGGTGGAACCCCCAAGACACAGATAAACAGCTTTACTCACCAAGAAAGTCGAAGGTTGAAAAATCTGTGTACCTTAATTCAGTCTTCAGGCATAAAGTTATATTGGTGCCAGTCAAGGACCATGTGGAGCCCTGGGAGAGTGGATAGGCATCACCCTCACTGCTCATAGCAGGTAGTGGTTGGAGGTTCCTCCTTGGTGCCCGGAGCTTATAACGCCAACTTTAAAGAGCGCACACCCCCTTGGTGTATGGAGCTTGCACTTTTGTTTTCATAAACGTCACCTGATGACCGCACCCACTCAGTATTATCAGAGTTAAACAACAGTGTCTGGAGTGCATGTCCCATCAGGATCACAAACGGCATCCCGTTGTGCTTATCTGGCAGACTTTAAGGAGCATGCACCCCATGGTGTATTGAGCGTGTGTACTTTTACTTTCATAAACAGCTACCTGCAGGTAACAACACCCACTCAGAATCGTCAGAATTTGACGGCCTTCCCATTCCCCCCCCACCTCGGTGTCCAGAGCGTGTGCCCCTTAACTTTTATAAATGACACCCCTCACATGACAGCACCTTGGCAGCTGCCTATGTCAATGCCTTTTCCAGTGATAAATTTGCATTAAAACAATCAGTTATCTCACTACCGTGACATACAAAATGGCTGAAGAAAATCTGAAACTAAAGCAGAGTGGACCTGGGAAAATATGAACATGCGAAAAAGTAGGAGGGGAAACCATGTGGATACCAGGAGCAGTCTAACTATAAGATGTCAATGTCAGTTTATTTACTGTATATAGCACATTTAAAACAACATAGGAATGCTGTGGCCAAAGTGCTTTACAAGAACAGAAGAAAAAACATACAATTAACATAAATAACATATATAGAAATAAAATAAATAATAAATAGAAGTAAGGTTACCTAATCACAATGAGGAAACCATCAGTATTACTAAAGGTCACGGAATGTAAGTGAATAGAAATGAGTCTTTAATCTTGTTTTGAACAGTTCAATTGTAGACGACTCCTTTATGTACTGAGGTAAAGAGTTCCACAGGGGAGGCTACAAAAGCCCTGTCCGTCCCCCTTAGTTTTACATTTGGTACGAGGGACAACAAGAGACAACTGACCAGAAGATCTAAGCACTCTAGATGGCTGGTGTAAAGCACACTATTCAGATAAATAGGCAGGAGCAAGCCCATGTAAAGATTTAAAAACTAGCAACAAGATTTTAAAATCAATTCGAAAACTGACAGGCAGCCAGTGTAAAGAAGCTAATATTGGAGAAACAGAATCAGACTTTCTTGCCCCAACCAGAAAGCGAGCGGCAGCATTCTGGACCAACTGTAACCTGCATATCAGGGATTTGCTAAACCCAGAATACAGCGAGTTGCAGTACTCAAGGCGAGAAAAGATAAAAGCAGGAGTAGCTTTCTCAAGATTCCTAGAAGATAAAAAAGGCTTGATCTTACCTAAAAGACAAAGCTGGAAAAAGCAACTCTTGATTACAGAATTAATCTGTTTCTCAAAAGAGAGGTTACTGTCAAAGATAACACCAAGATTGTTGACAAACAACAACCATCCATCCATCCATTATCCAACCTGCTATATCCTAACTACAGGGTCACGGGGGTGCGCTGGAGCCAATCCAAGCCAACACAGGGCGCAAGGCAGGAAACAAACCCCAGGCAGGGCACCAGCCCACCTCAGAGCACACACACACACCAAGCACACACTAGGGACAATTTAGAACAACATTTATTCATATAGCACATTTTCATACAAAGAACGTAGCTCAAATTGCTTTACAAGATGTCAACAGTAAAGTGACAAGAATTCAAAAGTATAGTTAGATAAGAATAATAATTAATAAGTAACCAAAAAAGAATAAATAAAAATAAACAAATCCATAAGATATTATAAACAGATACATATTTAGTAGAAAAGTAGCATCCTTAACGTAGGTGGCTGTGGCATTATGTAAATAAGGAGCTGAATATGTATGTCCTTTCCAATGGGAATGCCACTCTTACCAAAGTGCCACCTGAAGCAATCACCTCATCACCTCACCCCACACACCAGAACTCACATGTCATGTCCCACTGTGACAGGCTCAGGGAGTGAAATCCCCTTAGTCTTGAGCAGAAGGGGGCCACATGGTGAACAAATTTCAGTCGTAAAATCTGCAGTCATTGTTATGGTCTTAAAGAAAGAAAAATAGCTAGAATTTGAAAATAATTATTTCTAACAATCAGGAGGTGAAAGATATGAATTAATCTGTTCAACACCAAATGAATTTGTCTGCCCTTTAACTCTTCCCCAGCCTTCACCCATCCGTACCCAATGCGGTGATATTTCCTCGACCAACACACTCAGTACTTTTCGCCTCTTTTAACGTCACACTGGTCCCCTGCAAGGCTTCTGCTGCTGCTTTTTCTCCCCAGTTGCCTCCTGTGAGCTTCCCCCTCGATGTTTCCAATGGCAACGTGAGCAACAGGGAGCAGAAGTGGAGACAATGAGAGCTCTTCACTGCTCATCTCCGGTGCTTACTGTTAAAGTGACAATTTTTGACTTTATTAGTGGTGAAGAAAATTATCATTTTTCAGCATTTATATGAATTTTTGGCTTAATCTTTATTAACTGCAGGGAGCAGTCCCTTTCAGAGCCAGGGCTCCCACAATTCAATGATTATCTTTCATTTTTGGATTTTCATTCTTTTTCTTTTGCTGCTTATTGCAAATGACAATTGAGTTTATAACAATGACTTCGTAACACCTTACGGTGGGCTGGCGCCCTGCCTGGGGATTTGTTCCTGCCTTGTGCCCTATGTTGGCTGGGATTGGCTCCATCAGACCCCCGTGACCCTATATTAGGATATAGCGGGTTGGATAATGACTGAGTAACTGACTTCGTAACACTTTGAAATAACTTTTTGTCCCGCACATACTGACTCACCAGTACCAGAAAACCCCACCAATGATACAGTATACTTTTTGTCTCTTTGGAGGTCTGCTTATGCAATGACGTTGAGCTTTGTGGTGTTATGCCCTATGTTTTGCCTTCTAGACCTAAAAACACTCATTTTAAGGTTGTTTTGGACCATATGAAAGTGTAAATCAATAGGTGTCTTCAGCAATAATTTTCAGAAGGTCTTGAAGTTGTGTATGCCACATCAACTGACCCCAGGAGTTCACCTCCTTATTCCCATAGTGAAGCTGAGCAATGCTTCAGGCTGTGACACCATGGCAGTCATTTGGTAATCATTTTTCCTCTAGAAAGGCCTCTTGTTTTGTTTGATGTATGAGTTTGCTTAGTAAGGACATCAGGCCTCGGATTTAAAAATAGTTTCATTCCTGATGATGTTCATAACCAAGTTTTCAACGTAATCGGAAACTGCCTGTTAATGGAAAAAATAGCAAACATGCTTAATTAGTTATTTTACAGAAAAAGTTTAATAAAAAGTCATTGATGATTCCAGTGCTTTGAGGTATATTAGTTTTGGTATTGTAATATGAAATTATTTACTTAGTAATTTGAAATCAATTTAATACTTTACAATTTTTGACCCACCATTTTGTTATACCACAATAACCACAATTATAAGCCCTTTTTTTTTTTTTTTACCAGCAGCCATTTTGTGCATAGTAACTCAAGCTTGTAACTATGCTATCACGAAAAACCTAATAAGTCACGCTTTATGACCTCATTACTGAGGGTGTTTGATGCCATGGCCTGTACCTCCTGGTGTCCAAGATTCCAGATATTTCTACAAAGATTCTTTATGGTGTTAGAGTTGATTCACTTATAGATTTTCATGGTGTGTTTACTTTGATTACTGTTTTATCTTAGAAGCATTTTAGAGTGACCCTATCCTCACTTTGTTATGTAGATAGATAGATATGAAAGGCACTATATAATAGATACTTCATTAATCCCAAGGGGAAATTCACATACTCCAGCAGCAGCATACCGACAAAAAACAATATTAAATTAAAGAGTGAAAACAATGCAGGTATACAGACAGACAATAACTTTGAATAATGTTAACGTTTACCCCCCCAGGGTGGAATTGAAGAGTCGCATAGTGTGGGGAGGAACGATCTCCTGATGTACACCCAGATGTATGTCCTCCACCACAATGTGTGCTGTCTTATCCTTACACTCGCCTGAGGACAAATAAAATTCTATCTGCCCATTATAAAGTGCATTCTATATCTATCTATCTATCGTAACAAAGGCGCTATATTGCGCCCGACCCGAAACAGACTGGACACGGAGGTAAGTATAAAAACCAAGAAATCTTTTATTTTCTTCAGCAGGAGGGCACGTCTTCCCCGTGTCCCCCAGCCACAACACTGTCCCAAAGTAACACAAACACACCAAAGTAGAACACTCTTCCTCTATACCACCACTCCTCCCAGGCAACCTTGTCCTCCTCCACCCGACTCTGGCGCCCTGAGTAGTGGCTGCAGGCTCATCTTATAGCCCACCCGGAAGTGCTGCAGGTGCTCATTGACCTACTTCCAACTGCACTTCCGGGTGTGGCTGCACTCTTGCCCAGATGGGCTCGTTAAGCCGTGCAGCTGTATGCAGCTCCCACTGGCATAGGCCACGGAGCCCAACCAGGATGAGCTCCAGTTTTTCATGAAAGTGACCCCGACGCAACCCAGGGGGGCTGCCAACAAAGGTTCCGAGGGACGTAGCATGACTCCTATGGCTGCTCCCCCAGATCCAGTGACAAAGCGGCGTCTCAGCTGGGCATCTATCTATCTATCTATCTATCTATCTATCTATCTATCTATCTATCTATCTATCTATCTATCTATCTATCTATCTATCTATCTATCTATCTATCTTGCCTACTATGCTAAAATTAAAATCAATCTATCTATCTATCTATCTGCCACAATACACTTGCACCTGGGACTGAATGGATCCATATGAATGGGTAGTAATGTGGATGACATCTTCTTGTTAGTCAAGGTACAGTATATTATAGGAAGAGACCTCTGAAAAGTATTTAGGAGTTTATGCTGACACAATAATTTTATTGTCTAACCAATGTGCTGAAGCAATTAAAGACTCAAACAAAATAATAGGTTTTATCATAAAACTGTTTGAATGTAAATTGAGTTGTGCTCAAGCTTTATAATGCGCTAGTGAAACCTAATCTGGAGTAGAGTGAACATTTCTGATCACCACACTACAAAAAACATAGCATAGCAGTACTTGAAGCTGTGCATAGGAGAGCAACTAAGTGTATCCCAGGATTTAAGGATGTCACACTGTTACAGACACAGAGTTAAATCTATTTACTCTGATCAGCGAAGACTGTGTGAGAACCTAATACAGGACTTCAAATCTTTCAAAGGCATTGATAAAGTCAATCCAGCAAAAGTCTTTTATCTTAAGGTTGAATCACATACTTGAGGACACCAGTGAAAATTAATGAGAAGTGCATTTAGGACTCAAGCCAAGAAGCACTTCTTTATGCAAAGAGTTGTGAGAATCTATTAAGATATGGAGTTGAAGCAGAAACCTTGACAACCTTTAAGAAGGATCTGAATAACATATTGGGACAGTTTAGTTATTAGCTAAACAAACAAGCACGATGGATTGAATGGTCTCTTCTAGTGTGTCACATTTCTTCTGTTCGTATTAAATGCAAGCAAAAAGGAGTCACCAATAAGCTTTTATTCAGTCATTAAATTCTTTGACATTCTTACGTATCTTTTATGTGCCAAAATGTGAAAGCAAATAAAAAGGTAAATGGATGTGGCAAATCCCTGTGCAACCTGGCTATGTTAGCAGTCGTCATAGACATTAGAACATTAGAACACTCTAGATGAGAACAGGCCATCTAGCACAACAAAGTTCGCCAATCCTATCTACTTAATTCTTCTAAAAAAAACATCAAGTTTAGTTTTGAAAGTTCCTAAAGTCTTACTGTCTTCCACACTACTTGGTCGCTTATTCCAAGTGTCCGTGGTTCTCTGTGTGAAGAAAAACGTCCTAATGTTTGTGTGAAATTTACTCTTAACAAGTTTCCAACTGTGTCCCCGTGTTCTTGATGAACTCATTTTGAAATAACAGTCTCATTCCACTGTACTAAATCCCTTCAAAATTTTAAGCACTTCAATCGTGTCACCTCTTTAGCTCTGAATCAGCCTAGTCGCTCTTCTCTGGACCTTTTCTTGTGCTGCTGTGTCCTTTTTGTAGCCTGGAGAACAAAACTGCACCCAGGACTCCAGATGAGGCCTCACCAGTGTGTTATAAAGCTTGAGCAGAACCTCCTGTGACTTGTACTCCACACATCAAGACGCTATATAACCTGACATTCTGCTAGCCTTCTTAATGACTTCTGCACACCGTTGGGAAGTTGATCGCATAGAGTCCACTAAAACTCAATTTTTAGACCTTCCATTGTGTATTCAAACCTAACATTTTTACTTACTATGTATAATACTGCACTTTATATGTACTGACATTAAATTTCATCTGCCACAAATCTGCCCAACCCTGTATGCTGTTGAAGGTCTTCTGTCATAATTTAACACATTCCAAATTATCTGTCAATCCACCTATCTTGCATATTGTAATCTTTTTAGTTAGCCAATAAAAGGTGTCATTTTGCTTGACTTCTCACTTGGTATCATCTATAAACTTAACCAGCTTGTTCCTTATATTCCTATCTAAACCTTTTATATCTATTTATAAAAATAGCAGCTGCCCCAGCACTGCCCCCTGCTGGACACCACTCTTAACATCACCCAATTCTGATGAGGTTCCTCACACCATCACCCTCTGCTTCCTGTGTCTGAGCCAATTTTGCACCCATCTACACCCCACTCTGCCACTTCACTTAGTTTGATGCCCACCCTTCTCATGTGGCACATTATCAAATGCTTTCTGAAAGTCAAGAAAGGTGATGATGGCCAAAAAGTGTTGTGCTTTTAGGAAGTTCAGATTATTTTTACGCTTCTTCTTGGCTCTCCCTTCTCCTTCTTCCTGGTTCTTCTGTTTGAACGTTCAGTACTTTTAATTTAAGCTGATGACTTTTTAAAGCTTGTCCAGGCCAAGATGAACACCCCTAGCCCCTCTCTGTCCAATGTCATTTGAATACGCCATATCAGCACATGTTCACAAAGTGTGCAAGCATGAAGACAACCCATTGTTTGAGAACTTCCCTTTTACACAGTACAGAAAATAATCATTAGAACCTGACCTTTCTTCAAATCTAATTTTGCAAAAGGTCCTCCCTGTGTTTAAAGCAGACTGTTATTACAGCAATCAAAAGGTCAACTATTGAAAACGTGCACTTAAAGTTAAATGTTGTCTGTAATCCTTCTTAACACTTTAAATCACAAGAAATATGACATAATCAAATCACAGTACCCTACAGTTTCATTTCTAGGTAGTGGTTTTAGTTTCATTTTGACATCCCAGCTTTTCTGACGCTTGCTTTGCCTTTTTGACTGCTGTTATGTTTCAGCCAGGGTTCTTTCTTTGGCTAGGAAGTTTCTTTTTATGTCTTTTTGTTCATTTTTGATTCTTTTGTTTATGTTAATATTGTTGGTCATTTAGTTTCTATATGCTTATGTACTTTCAAATTATGTGCCATGAGGCAGGGCCACCTAGCCATCACCACCACGGACTTCCCTCAGCTGTTCTTCTGAATGGTGGTGGTGAGTTCTTTAGTGTTTATTCTTGTTCCTCTGTAATTTATTGAATTTTTGTGAAATTAGGACTTGTTTATTATCGGATTGCCTTTATTACAAGCAACTCCTTTCGCCTTTTGTGCTCTACAGAGCTTTCTTTTGTTACAGAGCATTTTTGTTTTAATAAATATTTGTGTTTATAACAATTCTATGTGTCTCTCTCTCTCTCACTTGCCGGGGATTTTTTATGGTGTTTCCTCTCTAGTAGGCATTTTTGGAACTGTTTGGGATGTATGTGCTTTGGGACCCTTCAGGTGAATGGCTAAGTGATAGCTGTGATTGAAAAAGTAATCAAATGTTGCATGATCATGGTAATGGTCTGAGAAGGCTCAGGAGCAGGAAATCATTCATTTACTGTGGAGTTTGTGAATATTTTTGTTTGTTGTGATTAGATTTTCTGGTTTTCTTGATTTGCTGTGCTCTGTATTAAGGATTCTGTTTTTTGGATTGAGTTTTATGACTCAACTACTTAGGAATATCTTTTAGGCAACTGCCTTTCTCATCCTTGTACTCTGAGTTTTTTATTGTAATTTTCTGATATGTGTTTAAATAAATCCTTTTAAAGGATTTCTGTTTGCGCTTTTTATACAAGTGAAGGGTTTATGGTTATCCCACTTCTTGTGGGGTTTTTGATATATATTGTAAGAAAGGTGCTATATTGCGCCCGACCTGACACAGATTGGACACGGGAGGCACATATAAAAATAAATCACTTTTTATTTTCTTCAGCTGGAGGGCACGTCTTCCCCGTAATCCCTCCAGCCACAACACAGTCCCAAGCACAAAAAACACACTACAACACTCCTTTTCTCTCTTACACAACCACTCCTCCACAAGGTTTGTCCTCCTCCTCCCGACTCTGGCCCTCCGAATGGAGTGAGGCGGCCCCTTTTATCTTGTCCTGGATGTGCTCTAGGTGCCTGACGATGAACTTCTGGCAGCACTCCCCAGTGTGGCATAAGTGCTGTTCTTGCACCCAGGAGCACTCCAGATATAAACCATCCCTGGTCTGTCAGCACTTCCTGGTGTCCCGGAAGCGCTGTCCCCCAGGGATCAAGGACCGTCCGGGTGCCCAGGGAAAAGAAGTGCCGCTCTCCCGGTTCCTCCTTCCTCCAGGCATCCCAGCGAGGCAGGGTTCCTGGCTGTCTATCATTTGATATATATATATATATATATATATTAGTAAAAAGTCGCTATATAAGTGCCCGACCCGACACAGATTCACACCGGAGGCACGTATAAAATAAAAAGAGTTTTTCTTCACCTGTGGGGCATATCTTACCCGTAATCCCCATAGGCACAGCACAGTCCCAAGTGTTGGGACTCTCCTCTCTTCCTTCCACAACCACTCCTCCTAGGCAACCTTGCCCTCCTCCACCCGACTCTGGCCACTAAGTGGTGGTTGGTGGCTCCTTTTATTGGGCACCCGGAAGTGCTCCAGGTGCTTTGATTGCCGACATCCGGCTGCACTTCCGGGTGTGGCGAAACCAGTGCCCAGAAGGGTCCAGCAGCTCCTGCTGCAGCACCCCCTGGCGGCACCTGCGGAACCCAATAGGGCTTCACAACACTCCAAACCCCATGAAGCCCTGGGGGGGTCCGAGGCACCGCTGCAACCCAGGAAGGCTGCCATCTAGCATCCAGGGGGAGGTATTGGGTTTCCCATGCCTGCTCCCCCAGAACATATGTGGCAGGGTCATCCTGGTCGGGCATGGGCACCGGCTGCCTGCCACAATATATATATATATATATATATATATATATATATATATATATATATATATATAGTAAAACGTGCTATATAGGTGCCTGACCCGACACAGACTCACACTGGAGGCACGTGTAACAACAAAAGAACTTTTTATTTTTCTTCATCTGTGGGGCACGTCTTCCCTGTGACCCCCACAGGCACAACACTGTCCCCAGTATACAAAAACGCACTCTTCTATGGCACCACCACTTCTCTAAGCTTTGTCCTCTTCCTCCCGACTCTGGCCCTTAAGTGGTGGCTTCTGGGCCCTTTTATAGTCCACCCAGAAGTGCACCAGGTGGTTGATTGCCAAGTTCTGGCTACACTTCCGGGTGTGGCGAATATGCTGCCCATACGGGCTCAAGAATCCCAGCTGCAGCACCCCCTGGCGGCACCTGCCGGGACCCAACATGGCTGCACCCAACTCCAATTCCCATGGATCCCTGCGGGAAACCGAAGCACCGCTCCAACCAGAGTGGATCTCCATCTATCATCCAGGGGGAGGTATTGCACAGTCCATGGCTGCTCCCTATGAATATACAGTGAACGGGAGTCCCGGCCGGGGTGTGTAATAAATATATATATACCTATATTATTTTTCTAGTTGTTTTGCCTGCTTCCTATTTTTGGGCCTGCTCCAGGGTAAGGTTAGGATGTAGTACTAGGGGCATGGTTGAGTTTAGGTGACCCTCTTCTGGGCAGACCAGTTAAGATTCTGTCCTGCTCCCATTTTTGTTTTAAAAAAGCTTTGCACTCATTTTGTCTTTGAGGAAGCTTCATTACGTAATCATCAATCAACAAAGCATCACTCAAATCATAGAACATAAAAAGGAAACAAAGACAAAATTAATAATATTTACAATATAATATTTCAAAGGAAACAAATAAATAAGCAGAAAACAGATTTGAGCCTGGGGTGAGACCCTGGCTAAAACATAACCACACATTCTCATACAGCGTTATAGTTTAACTAGCTTTACTACCCATCTGAAACAAGTTGAAATTTCAGTAATCAACAATGATCTCAGTATTAACGCTTGCAGTACATATATGCCTCTGCTATATGCCATTTGGTATGGAATTCATAAAAGCAATGTTAATACTTGTAATGTGCCATCTGTTGAAATGACAGAGACATTGCAATCGGACAAACACACAAACTCTTATTCTTTTATTAAGGTGCATAATGGGGGAGCCACATATAGCATAATTGGTCTGAACAATAGTTCAAATGTTTCTGGTAAAAGAAGACCGTGAGGACAAATTTCTGAAAACATTTGGTCACCCATCCCCTTGACCATATGGCTGTACCTAAGGCTCACTATCTATTCTCCTGTAAATTACTTCTAGCTTATAATATTTTCAACCTGTTGTGATGACTCATCTCAAAAATTGACAGTTTCTCCAAAGCCTGTGGGTTTCCCAGCTGGAAAATAATTCTTTCAGTCATTCCAGCTAGTAATCAAACACACGATAATAGGACTTAATTGTTTTAAGTGTGGAGGTCTCCAGTCATCGCAAGACCATGCCCCAGAGCGCAGAGCTTCGCTTCTCCTGTCAGGCCCTGTAGAATATACTTAACCGTGAACAGAAATCTTTGCAGGCTGATTATGTTGGCATAACTAGAGTGGAGATGCTGCTTAGTTGACCACTACCTTGCCCTCTTAACTCCAACTCATTTTCAGCCTTCCACTTTCTCCCAAAAAAGCAAACATGTTGTAAGACCTTCAAAATGTTACCATAAAGGAGACTAGAATTCAAACTGTCCTACCCAGATAAAATTCACTCCCCTACAGCCCAAGTGGCTACTGAACTGGCTGGCTTTAACCTACACCAAGCCAAGTGAGCTTTAGCTTTAAAAGTTCAAAAATATAAGCAAAGTCCCAAAATGTGATCAAAAAGCCTCATAAGGCAGGAGGTTTCTGTAAACCTCTGGCTTGAAAAGGGGTGGGCGACAAAGAATCTTTATTAAAGAGGATTTGTTCTTCAGAAACAGAAAAATATAACAATTCCCAAAAGAGAAGTCATGCCAGGAGTAAATGTGATTGTAGTCCTGCTTCAAGAAGATGATTGCACATGGTCTCTAGGGGACACTTCTCCTGTGACAGTGGCTGTGATGCATGGTGCTATTGTGTTCAGTCTGCCAGAGCTCCCCTTTTGATGTGCCAGTCTTAATAAGCATCTGTACGTCCAGACTGCCTAGAGCCGCACCTCTGGCTGTGTGTACCCTTCTTTCCTCATCATCATTAACACCAATGCACTATGGACACCTCCCATCAGACTCATTCTGCAGTTCCGGGTTCTACCTACCATACGACTCTGTTCAAAGTACTATAATTGCATGAGTGGTACACAATGATGTCTACTAGGCTTGAAGAACAGTATGCACATATAACAACAAATGTGAACGCCATCCTTTTGAGCTTCTTTGGCATCACTTTACTGCCTCAGGCATAAGGGCCACAAGATATACAGTGGTACCTCTGGTCACGACCGCAATTCGTTCCAAAACTCTGGACGTGACCCGATTTGGTCGCGACCCGAACATAATTTCCCCATAAGATTGTGTGTAAATACAATTAATCCGTTCCAGACCATACAAACTGTATGTAACTATATATTTTTTAAGCACAAAAGTAGTTAATTATACCATAGAATGCCCAGTGTGATAGTATACTAAATGTTAAAACATTGAATAACACTGAGAAAACCTTGAACAACAGAGAAAGCTAACATTGTAAGAGTTCGCGCTTAACCCTTACGAACCGCTCGCTGTAAACAATTTTTTTTATGAGTTTTAAGCACAGGGAAAAAAAATTAAATGCCACTTCTCATGTGAAACTTTTCAAACCATCCTCTACTGGCTTTAAATTCCTCACCTTCGCCACTCGAAGGAGGATTTTTTTTCAGCAGCTCGCCGTGAATCTTCCTGGCTTTCTCGCATATGATCACCTCGCTCACGCTATCCCCTGCAAGCTGCTTCTCGTTCAACCCCACTAGCAACAGTTTTTCCACCTCTTCCAGCACTTGAGGCCTCTGCTTGGTTAACACTGTAACTCCTTTTGCAACATCAGCTGCTTTGTTAGGCCCTGTATACGCAAACAAAAGAAAATGGGAAATCATTGGCGCGCACGAACACGCGTAGGGAAACTGTCCGCTAGTGTTTTTGTTCCCCACCAGATCGTGTTGTCGTTAACAGATGCAACATTTTGGCAAACTCGATTTGCACATGTTCAGAAACGTTCGTGACCAGAGGTTCTACTGTACATAGTAATAATCCAATGTCAATGTCCTCCTTTTCATTATTTACCTCCTTCCCCTTGGTAATATCTTTCATAAATATAACATTAGCTTCCACTGTTATGCGGATGACCCCCAGCTCTATCTCACTAGCAAACCTACTGTTTCCTTTCCACCCTCCTCACTTATTGATTGTATAGCAGAAATCAAATCCTGGTTTTCTTCAAATTTTCTTAAATTAAATAACAAAGTGACAAAACTGAGGTTCTCCTCATTAGTACAAAATCAACATTATCCAAAACTGATCATTTTTCATTTGTTATTGACAATTCCTCTGTCTCCTCTTCCCCACAGGTGTCATCCCTGACAGTACTTTATCCTTTCAGTCCCACATCTATAACATCTCCCGGTCTGCATATTTCCACTTGCGTAACATTAATCGTATTCGCCCCTCCCTCACTCCCCACACCACTGCTATCCTCGTTCATAGCCTTGTCACTTCTCGTCTGGATTATTGCAATTCCCTTTTCTTTGGTCTTTCTCTCAGATCTCTTTATAAGCTTCATCTGGTCCAGAATTCAGCTGCCCGCATCATTACTAGAACCTTCTCTATTCACCGTATCACTCCTGTTTTTCAGCAGCTTCACTGGCTTCCAGTTAAGTTCCGCATTTAATTCAAAATTCTTCTGTTAACATTTAAGGCTCTCCACAACCTCGCCCCTCCATATCTGTCTAACCTCCTCCATGTTGCCATTCCTTCCAGCACCCTTAGATCCTCTTGACTGTCCCCTTCGCCTGTCTTACCAGCTCCCCAGCTCTGGAACTCACTACCATCAGAGCTTAGAAATATTGGATCATTTTCACTTTTTAAATCTAAATTTAAAACTCAGACTGCTTTTTCTCTTTGATTACAATTGCTCTGTCTGATTTTAATTTTTGTATTTTAGTTTTGTTTATAATCTGTGTTTTATCTATTGTTCTGTGTCCTTGAGTGTTTAGAAAGGCGCCTACGAATAAATAAAATGTACTATTATTATTGTTATTATTAAAACCGAAAGTCCACCCAGTCTGTTAATGGCTTACATGAGTCAAAGACCTATAAAAGAAGCCAAAATTCAAGACAACAATAATTTAAGGGAAAAGTTCACATGCAAATGAAGGGTTTACCATTTATGGTCACTCCATTGACATCTCATGCATTGCGTCTCCCAGGGATTTGTGGGAAGTGACTGTGAAGGAAACACCCAACACCTCACTCTGAAATGTCAGCATCCATAATGGCGAATATTTTCCACTTTTTAAAATTGTCATAAAATGAAAAAAAAGTTATATTCAAAATCTTTGACATGCAAAACTATTTAAGCAGATGTGTATTTTTCCAATATACATTCAAATATACCCACCAAAAAATGTACAAAAATCAGTGATCACAACAACCACTAATTTTAGATTTTCTTATTTGCTTTCTCTACTTTATTGTGTGGTCTTTGTCTCTAGTTATTGTTTTAATAGCAGTGTGGTGGTAATTATTCGCTCTCTAAAAGTTATCTATTGTTCTGTGTCCTTGAGTGTTTAGAAAGGCGCCTACGAATAAATAAAATGTACTATTATTATTGTTATTATTAAAACCGAAAGTCCACCCAGTCTGTTAATGGCTTACATGAGTCAAAGACCTATAAAAGAAGCCAAAATTCAAGACAACAATAATTTAAGGGAAAAGTTCACATGCAAATGAAGGGTTTACCATTTATGGTCACTCCATTGACATCTCATGCATTGCGTCTCCCAGGGATTTGTGGGAAGTGACTGTGAAGGAAACACCCAACACCTCACTCTGAAATGTCAGCATCCATAATGGCGAATATTTTCCACTTTTTAAAATTGTCATAAAATGAAAAAAAAGTTATATTCAAAATCTTTGACATGCAAAACTATTTAAGCAGATGTGTATTTTTCCAATATACATTCAAATATACCCACCAAAAAATGTACAAAAATCAGTGATCACAACAACCACTAATTTTAGATTTTCTTATTTGCTTTCTCTACTTTATTGTGTGGTCTTTGTCTCTAGTTATTGTTTTAATAGCAGTGTGGTGGTAATTATTCGCTCTCTAAAAGTTAGTTGGTTGTGGTAAGCACTGCAACAATAGCTGATCTTCTGCTGGCTGAAGCCTACTTTATATTAATGTGTTGAATGTGAATGTGTACAATGTCTAATTTTGTATTTGTTGAAATATTCTCCATGATTGTGTATCTTACTTTAAGATCTGGTGCCGACTGGTGACTGCAGCCTATAATTACTTCCATGTGACCAATTTCTTCTGGATGTTTGGAGAAGGCTGCTACCTGCACACTGCCATTGTCCTCACATACTCTACCGACAAGCTGCGGAAGTGGATGTTTATATGCATCGGTTGGTGTAAGTAACCTCTTTTGACTTAGTTCACCCACAATTACTGCTAACTAGGATGTAGTGATGGGCAATTTGTGAAAGATTTGCGCTTTTCAATTAATCTTTTTAGTGAGCCATAAAAATCGATTTGCAGGCACAAGTGAATCAATGCAGTGGAGTACAACATGAATGCTATGGTGCTTGCATGATGTCAGCAGCAACTCACTCACTGATGAATCATCATACAAGTATTATATGGTAACAACACACTGACACTGAGTATTTGTATATTAAAATGTAAAGTTATTTGTGCAATTTGTTAGCATGTTTTGAAGTAGAGTATATATGCATAATATTAAACTGATATGTTTATGTCCCTTTGTACATCCATCAAATTAAATTACAGTCACACAAAACTAAACCTTGGAAACTGACTGAAACCCATGACTGTCTGATATCTGGCAAACTGCAAAGCAATTCCCAAAATGAAAGTGTTATCAATTGGAAGATTTGTCCAGTATGGTGAGACTAAATGTATTCAGTATTGTACTTAGGAATCGCAAACATAACAAAAAGGGGTGAGAGTAAGTCCTCCAAAAAGAGCCACAAAGCAGGCCAGGCCCTTCACTAACCTTCCTGGAAGAGGCTTACCCAAAGTCAGCCAGCCAGCCAGCTACTTCTTACAGGAGGCAGACTACTTAGGCCTAAAAATGAGACGCTGCAAAATGAACAAAAATGCCCTTTTAGAAAAGGAAATCTGTTAACATCTGGCTTGAACAGACAAGTCCAAAACAAGAATCTTTGCAAATAAAAAAATGATCACAATTAAGTAAAGAAAATAATTAGGAAATAAGGGAAAAGGGAAAAAAGAGTATGCCTGAAAAGGCAACACGTCTAGATTCACAAACAAGTATAAGAATCAAAGGAACAGAGAAAAAAATCCACAAAACAAGAGAAACAAGAGAAAAAAAATAATACAGAATTTCAAAAACAAACTCAATGATCCTCTGCTGTAATTCTTTCATTGACTCTTTATAAATGCAGAGGGTGGTCCCAGAAGTAGTGGTGTCATAGTGGCGTCACCTCTTGGAGGAGTTGCACCTACTAAACATAAGGAATATCAGAACATTTAACAAGACAGTACAAAATATTAAATGATAATAAACACTTGATAGGAATTACACAGTAACATGAAAAATAATGAATACAGCAATTAAACGGTATACTGTACATACAAAAGTCCAGGCCGTAGCATAACAACTCATTTTCTTATTTTAATGGTGTTTAATGTATAATTTAACATTTGAAATGGCACCTATATACATTTTTGGGTTGTATGTCTGTGATGCATCTTGCTGGGGCCGAATCCACTCCACCCGATCTTGGATTGTACTAAGTGGCTTTGAGAACATCAAGTTATTAATTTACAATTGGCATAAAGTGCACTGGTCTCCATATTGGTATTGTGCCTTAGAAGTATAACTGGCATTTTTCATGATAAGTGGTATATAAAGTAACCTAATGGCCCCTTGGTGCTGTCCATAACAATCTGTACGAGTGTGAAGGTCACTATTTATGGATGTATACAGGGGAGCTGAGACCCATCCAGGCAGCAGAAGGTGCAAGGCAGGAACCAACATAGATGGAACACCATTCAGTTGAAGATTCCACGTTTGTAAAATGTTGTCTCATGAAAGGTGTTATATACCATGAAAAATGCAATTTTTGATAGGGCAACTGCTTGTGCTCAGCGTTAAATAATTTTCAAACCATTTTGAATGACATCATTTAAAATACAATTGACTGCTCTATAGAGTGGGTGACACAGTAGTCCAGCAGTTAGCCCTTTTGTCTCACAGCTCCAGGACCCTGAGTTCAGTTCCTACTCCCCCCACCCCACATTTTAATGATCTTCTACAATATTGAGTGAATTTGCCCTGTGATGACATGACAACCCATCCAAAGTTGGATGCTGCCTTGTTCCTAATGCTGTCAAGATGAGCTTCAGCTCCTCTCAGACCAGATGTGGAAAATAGGTGTCAAGCTTTGTAAAGGGCTCTTGTAGTAGTGCGCAACATGACAGGCGCTGTAAAATAAGAATTAACTGTGTGGGGAAATGCCAGCATTAGATTTTTCACCTTAGCCATGAAAGTTGAACTCATGTCACTACAGCAGCACTAACCACAGTGCCACCCCCACGCGCTGTCTTTCTCCTCACCGTGAAGAGCCATCATGATGTCTGAATTGAGCTCCTCTACTCAACGCTACCTCTAATTTTCCAGTCCTGCCCTGCTACTGTTGAGTTAACTGTGGACAACAAGGCGCACCGCCTTTCCTTTTCTGCTCCATTTAATCAGACTCTAATTACTTAGTGCAGTCTTCCTTGTCTCGCCCTCGGCTGCCATTCAACATTCACTTTATTATCCTCATTGCTGTGCAGGCTGTTTAAAGCCTATTGTTGTTTCCAAATGGTTTGTGTGAAAGGCTTTGTTATGATGCATCATGGTGAAAGGTGCTATACAAAGTGAAGCCCATCAAGATTCCAAATGATGGCTTAAGTCACAGAGGCGTTCCCAAGTGTGTTGGCACTGTCTAGAGCCCAAATGCAGAATGCAAAGAGGCACGCCTACAATCCTGCATTTTACCAATGGCCTCTATGGACAGTAGAGAGTAAGCTCGTCCTTTTCTATTTGGAGAAGTAAAGGCTTAGACTGTTTTTAATTGTTACAGATTCTTCCTTTTATTTTGCTTATTTCAATCTAGAATCATTAGGGGCAGGTGTTTCAGACACAAAACAGAGACAGGAATCCACCATGGAGTGACAGCCCATGTGGGGCACACACATCAGTTGGTGTAAGCAGCACATTTGTGGGATATGGAACAAAAGGCAGGAGACAAAACTCACACACACACTTGATATCAATCTATGCAGTTCTGTGCAAAAGCCTCCGGCACTTATGGAAAAAATGCTGTACAGCAGGAATACTTTCAAAAATAATGTCACAAATATTTTTTTTATTAATCAGTAAACTTCCTAAAAAGTGCAGTAAACGGAACAAAAAAACACCAATGTGCTCGATGTGACCACCCTTTACCAATTGGTCCTCCATCATGCAGTTTCTAGAGGTTTCTACTTGTCTCTTGTTCTGTTACTGCAGATTTTGCTGTCTGACTAATTATTCCTAGATTGCCCAAATGATCAGCCCGATCAGTGCTCTGTGGTCAGCCATACTAGGTATCTCTTTTCCACTTTTTATAATTTTGGCCATGTGTTTGTGGTCATGAAGTTGGGACAAATCAGACACTTCCCTGATGGCACTGCATGATAGATAAGCATCTGTCTGGACTCCTCAGCCCTGAGCAACACATTAAGTTTGATCAAATCTACAGAGAACCTCCAGCGTGCTTGACTGTTGCCTGCAGACATTCATCCATGTTGACATATTTCAGCTAGGGTTCCTTCTCTGGCTGAGGTTCAAATGCTTGTTTTATGTCTTTGTTGAACTTTTTTGATTTGTTTGTTTTAGTCCCAAATGTTTTCCAGACATGAAAAGCTGTGTATGTTTGAGAGGGTGGAAAGAAGGTGGTTATCGTGCAGAGGTGCTACAGATAAAATGCTTCTCTATCTTAAAGTACTTCCTGCATTGGTTCCACATTCTGAGTGAGTGATGCACAATTGGGTTGTTAGTATATTGGCAATAACTTGTATTTAGTGGGGTACAAAGCAAGGAATATAAAGAAGTGCTTCAGGATTTTATTTCTATTGCGGACCAGGCCTGTGTATGTTCGTCCATTTGGGTCAACGTCCAGGTTTTTATAGTTTGTATATTTGCCACCCAGTAATAAAACTGAAAGTTATTTTATACATTTTATCTATTTGTACCTAAACCTGTGTTATGTTTCATATCAGAGGCCCAGTCAAGAAGAAGCTGATATTAGACATTTTTCCCACAGCAGGAACTTTGTTTTCAGGAGCCAGTGAGTTCCTTCACGGTGTAGGCCTTGTGCTTCCTGGCCATTTTCATGTGTTACCACTGTACAACAGGCATTGTAGCCATTATTCAAAATACAATATGTGACACGCAAAGAAGAGCAACGCAGTGCAAAGTGAGGCACTACTAGGAATTTACAGGGGACCCCTGCACCTTATTGCCTCAAAGTGATAACGACTCAATCGGGGAGATTATTGCCTTGTGTGGCTAATCAGGGAGACCACCATGAAAAGTAATGCAGTGCAAATTGTGGTGACTCTCCAAAGTCCAAACTACTAGCAAATTTGTAAGATGGCACCAGTGCTTGTCAACTACTCAGTACAGTTCATCGCCTGATCCCCACCCACGATAGCACCTGGCTGAATAAAAAGTACTGTACATACTCTGGAGTAGGAGCTAAAAAATTACTAGAAATTACCTACTAGGAACTACAAATGGCCCCAGTTGCTGCACTGGATTTGCTTCAAAGTTCCAGAGTTTCTCAAAGTCACTGGTTCCTGAAAAAAGGCTTCTGCTGCGGGAAAGCACCTGTTAAGAGCAGGGTGTCCAGCAGTGATTTGCTAAGCCAAGAACTTGTGTTCCAGACAGAGCAAAATAGACAGTCTGTCCTGTAGCTGTGACTTTTGGCTCTATTTCCACCTCAGAGGAATGGCTTTTGGTTGTAACTCTTCCACAGAGACCACTTCTGATATGAGTTCTCTGGAATGTGCATGGGTTTACCAGGGTCACAGTGGTTCCTGCCTGTTCTGAGTCGATAATCGTGCTGGACATGCGCTAATTTTGAATGAAAGTCAGCTTGACGTACTTCTTGTTTTCTGCACTCATTTTTCATGGCTGAACAAGGCCTAGTGAAGCTTGTGACATCAAACCAAGAAGATTCCAGAGAGCAATGACTGTGAAAGGTACTGAGTAAAGGGTCTGAATACCTGTGACATTTCAGTTTTCTGTTTTTATTAAATTTGCAAAATTTTCTAAAATCCTATTTTTGCTTTATCATTATTGGGTACTACGACAGTAAATATAGATTGATGAGGGGAAAAAAATCATTTAAATGATTTTATCTCAGGGCTGGAATATAACAATGTTTAAAAAGTGAAGGGGTCTGAAGACTTTGTGAGAGGAACTGTATCTCTCAAATATAAAAAAAAAAATATTGGAAGGAGACGAGACGTGATTGTCTCAGAGACACTTTCACGTCCCACGAGACGAGTCTTCATGCCAAACGATGTAACCATGCCTGGGTCCGCAAGCCCTGCGAGACAAGAGCTTATGCAAAGAGATTTGGAAAAGTCCTGCATGGTTATGTCAGATACATTTCTTGTAGAGAGAAAGAAACGATATTCACTCACAGGCAGTTATACGTTGCATTGTCACGATGGAATTCCAAACACAGAATCAAAATTCAGTGCGATATTGGCGAAAAGTTAAAAGCGAAAAGAGATCAAATATATGGACATAGGTGATATGACAGAAGTGCGCAGCACGAAATGCAGATCACGCACCATGGCACCAGCAGCAGCAAGTACACAGCCGATCGAACAAAGAGGAGGTAAAAAAAACCTGTATTTGTTTCCAATTGTGTCACCATTTAAGAGGGGGTGTCGGAGGAGTGACCGTATCTCCTTGGGGTGGGTTCAGCCCCCCTCTTCACATCACGAGCGGCAGAGACGCAAAGTGGTTGCCGCATAGCACAGGCTTTTGTGTGGGCGAGCAAATTGAGCAGGGGGCAAAGCCCCTTAGTTTAGTAAAGGAACCAGAGAAAGGCCGGCAAATGTCTAGGTTTCCAGCTTGAATAACTCCTGTCGTTGAAAATGACATTCTGAAAGTCATGACATGCTTTATTGAGCACTGCAGTCAAATGGACTCCCTCTTCCAGGCTTCCAGTGATTTCTTCTTCACATTTGATGGAAGAACCAGAGACAGCATCTTGAAACTCAGCACGGCTATTCTTGCATTGTTTCGTCATCATGTTAATGAGTGTAGTTTCCCCAGTTATTTCCACTTTTGTCCACTGTGTGTCGTCTTCATGATCCACTGAAGCCCCTTACTGTCATGTCTCATTCAGGGTTCCTCCCCTGGCTTAGGTTTGAATTCATGTTTTTCCTGTCATTTGTTCATTTTTGTTTCTTTGATTTATGTTGTTTATGTGCATCTTTCTTTATTTTTGGTTTTGTCTATGTGCATAAGCTGCCTTTGTTACGTTCCATGTGTTTTGTGGGTGGTTCCCCCAAGAGGCAGGGCCACCTGCCCTTTGCCACCAGGAACTGCCCTCTGCCATATAAATCTGGAGGGTCTTCCAAGGTTCCTGATGGTTCATTGTGAATGTGCTCTGGAGTTGGTGAGTTAATTGTGTTTTTGCTGTGCTTGTGCCTTTGTTGTATTTTTGGAGTTTTGATCGTCATGCTCGGTGTTGGACTGCGTTTCTGGATTACTGTATTGGGACTTTGTTTGCATGGGATTGTCTTAATGTTTTTGGGCAATTCCTTTGCTTCTTGTGCTGCATGGAGCATCATTATATTTGAAGAGCATTTTGTGAGAATAAACATTTTGTTTTGTTAAGATTTGGTACATGTCCTTATTACTAGCTGGGATTTGATGGTGATATCCCACTTTAGTGGACATTTTTTGGAACTCCTTGTGGAACTTTGAGACTTTTCAGACTCCAAATCTATTGAATCTCGGCTCAGAGTGTCTCTGTCTGCACCTTTAACCTTCCCAAATTTGTAGGGTGAAGCACAATCGTGCATCCAGCCCCCAACCATTTTCGATGTAAACTTCTAACTACTAGATTTATTTATTTATTTATTTATTTATTTATGCAGATGCCTTATTTTTATTGCTGTTTGTTTGCCAGGCTGTCTGCTGTCATTATTCTAATTGGATGATTTTGCTGTTGAAGGTCACAGCACTTAATGTTCATGTTTCAGCAAATACTATTAATTATTTTAATAATGGTGAATGGATTGAAACAGTAAAGCATAATGGATGCAATCTGGTAGTTGATTTTTAAAAGGTAAATAAAATTGAGAAATATCAATTTTTCATCGTCCTTTTATTCAGGTCTGAGGTCAGCTTTATTTTTCGGATCCATTGCTATCACCCATTTATTTCACAATTTTTTTCCTGCCTTGTACCCGATGCTGCTCCAGATCTTGCTGGCTGAAACAGAGGATAGTTGTTTCTAAAAATCACAAGCTGTGGCAGGGCAGTGTGGACCATGAAAGTCTGCACGGGTTCATTATAGAGCTCATCAGGTCAGGCCTGCCTGTGTCACCTAAATTCCAAAAGCTAAGACTTTGATTTTTTGAGTAATTGAATAGAAAAGTGTGGACTCCATGATGGTGTGGTTGTTAGTGCTTTTACCTTACTGGTCCATTGTGCTGGGTTCAAATTCTTCATGGACTTTTCATATTTTCCCTATGTTGTGAATTTGTGTCATGAATTTGGGGTCCCTTAGCAAACAGTGTCTCAAAATGTCCACATTGGGGTTTGGGGGTGGGGGTGTCAAACCCCAGCTAGTCATGAAAGGTGAAGCATAGGATCTTTGTAAAGAAACTAATTGTTTTCACAAAAAATGCTCTTCTTAATAAAAAGCTCCACAAAGCAAAAAAAAAAAAAGCCATGTCAGGAGTTGCCATACCAAACAATGTCTCAATCCACAAATCCAAAAGAAGTGTCAAAAACAGAGCAAATGGTCCAAATCCACAACAATAAATCACTAGCAAAGCAAAAGATACTAGAACTCACCAACACCACAGGTTTATTCAATGAACCACAAAGGACTGTGGGTTTTCATCATTCTTTATAGGGCAGGAGGGTCTCTAGATTCAGCACTTATTAAAGGTTTAGCTGCCACCTCCGGCCCAATCTCCATCACTTTAAAGTGGGTCGGGGTCCCCGGTGGAGTTTTTGCATGTTTTCACCCCTTATAGATTTTGTGTGGTCGACAAGGCTGGTGGAGGGTTGTTCCCCTTGGACTGTTCTTACTGTTGGTAAGCAGTGTCAGAATACTAAAATGGAAAGGAACAAAAGAGTGCTGGGTTTGGAGACATTGGGGGCAAGAAGCATAAGCGCGTTGGACAGGTAGAAGAATGAGCTGGACACCTGAGATCACTGCCAAAAGCCCAGAAGCAAACCCCCAACACAAATGACACCACTGGAGTAAAAACAGTCCCTTGATAGTAATGGGCATGTGGCCCCGCTTTTTAGGGTTCCGCCCACAAAACACACGGCACATAAAAAAAACAAACAGAAGCTCATTAATCAACAATTTTAACATAAACATTACAATCAAGAATGAAAAAAATCAACATTAAAGACCCCCAGCCACGAAACATAGCAGCTTGCTCCTGTTTGATTGACCCTGTGCTGATGTGTCCCCCATTCACGGTTACACCCCAACTTGCTCTAAATGCTCACACAATCCTGAACTGGATAAAAGCGATTTAAGAAATGTAACTTACAAAAAAACTGAAATTTCTAACAATCAGACAATGGAGAAGCATTAAACAATCGACTGTTTTGACAGCTGTCAGTGCATTTGTCATTTCAAAGTCAACACCATGGAAATGTAATAAAATAACAAATACTGCAGATAAACACACAGACACATGGAGCCCTGGAGAGGACATGGTAAGAAAAAATTTAAAATCGTGAGAATAATTAACTATTCTGTACAAATTTTAATTAAAACATTCCCTCAAATTAGCTAATGCCTAATGAAAAGAGACAATATGATAAGGCTACTTTTTTGGTTTGGGGGAAACAGTTATGACCGCATTGAGCTTGCCTTACAGCGCCAGCTATAAAGGATTCTCAGGGCTAATGGGCTATGCCGATGACGCTATATCAACGTCAAAGAATTTAGTCACTTTATTGCTGATCATTTGCAAGGTGCAGGAAGACTGCATGACTATCATTGAATGTACACAAAGTGTGCACAAATTACATAAATCATGGGGACATTTTAAATAAAATGTTTGCACAAATTAACTAAAACATGAGAACGTTTTAATCAAAATGTGCAAATCGAGAGAATGTCCTAATTAAAACACGTGCACGAATAGTAAATCATTCACATCATTTATTATTTTTTTCTCTCGAGGGTTTCTGTACAAACAGACAAATTTACTAAGAAATTAATATTTGATCAATCAGTTAAATGAAGTGCAAATGTTCCAAAGGCTGGGATATTAGGGAATGTAAGAGAGAACATGCGGGAACAGCCTGGGGAGGGAGCATCCTGATGTATAGCACCTTGACTGTTGGAGCGTGTACTCCTACCCCCTCCCCTATCCCAATTCTAGTTCCTGCCTCTGTCTGGTCAGTTTGCCTGTTAACTTTAAATGAGTTTTGCTGTCATTGTGCACACTGGCACCCCCTACAGGTCTGCCACTTGCATTATTTGCTGTTCTCTGTATGCAGACTTCAACTGCGTTAGCAACAAACAGAAACAGAACCATAGATAAACAGGTAAGGGGTGAGATGGCATTATGTAAGCCCCATCCCTGTTGCACACCACTATGCCATTTGTACATTGGTATCTCTAGATTTGTCACCCTGGGGCACTTCCCGCCTCTGCTGAATCAGGAGTCGCTGATCGGAATAGGTGAATCTCTTTGTGTGTCCACACTGACACTGGGTTGGCATCTTCCCAAGGAGGGCAGTGGCACTCAGTTTGTGTTTTAGACGTGATGTCTCTCTCTGACTTGTTTACCCTTCCTCCATTTTCTTTTTTTTTTCTCCCCCTCTAGGCATTCCTTTCCCAATAATTGTGGCATGGGCGATTGGAAAGCTTTACTACGACAATGAAAAGTAAGATTTCATTTGGCTGACTGAATATTTTGATAACTTTAATTGCAGTGGCTTCTTTTATTATTAATCTTTATACTACTTGTAATTGTTTCAGTAGAATGGGGGGGTTCACTAACTCATTTCATTCCTCCTGTAACTTATCTTAAGAAAGGGGGAAAGGTGTAAAGAAGGCGGGGGAGGGGTCTGAAATGTGAGGTTACACCGCAACACCCCACTCCCCCTACCACAACCCATGTGGGTTACTGGTGCCCCTAGGAGGATCAGGTGCCAACTGCTTAAAAGAAAGCTGCTTGCTTCTCTAGGAGTCCAGATGTTACTCAAATGAATGACTGAAGGCCTTTTATTGGATTCTTTCACCTGTTATTGATTTGACTTCTTCTCTTACCTACAGTAAGCTGCATGCTTTGTTGTTGTCTATACCTGCCTTTTTACTTTTGTATCCACAATCTTCAGGTGCTGGTTTGGCAAGCGTGCAGGAGTTTACACCGACTACATCTACCAGGGACCAATGATTCTTGTTCTGCTGGTGAGCATAACCTGTTAGGATTCTGCCTGGTACCTAAACTCTAAAAAGGGTGACAGGCCTCAGAAGCTAAAGCCAGGCCTGCACTACACCACATTTCTGATTGAAGACTGTTTTGTTTTGGTATACCTCACTACTTCACTCAAGTGTAGCTCCAAACTTAAGGTGCACATTTACAGCCTCCACAGACCCAGTAGTGGGACAAAGGCTTTAAAATCCAAAAATATATTTGAAGGGAGAGGAAAATCACAAACCCTCTGGCCTATGAAAATAAAATTCGAAATGAAAAGTGTAAAGATTTCAAAAAAAAAATTTCCAAAGAAAAATATAAACATAAGTAAATTAAAAAGGTAACCAAAGGGAACACCTAATAGTAAGGATGGACAGAACTGAATATTACAAAAGCTAGATGTCAAAACCCGGACAATCAAATAACAAACACAAAATACAAAATCACAGAGCAAGAGACTCTCAGTGCTGAAGCACTGCATTTTTCTTTTTAAGTAGCACTGGGGACTGGGCCTTAACTGCAGTGTCAGGTGGTCCCTGGCTATAACACACTGCAGCTTTACAAGTAATAGGGCAACCCCAGTTGGTATATATTTAGTAAATCTAGAAGAACAACTGCCTTGGCATTGAACCGAGTATGTTTGTGGTCTTGGGCTTTGGATCAGCTGCTTCGCCCAGCATGACAATCTCAAGAAAGCTGTCACACTTGTCATCCACCCACCAATACCCCTAAGCTGAAAGTTGCTGCTGTTCCAATTTCTTTTCCAGATCAACTTCATTTTTCTCTTCAACATTGTGAGGATCCTAATGACGAAGCTCAGGGCCTCGACAACATCAGAGACAATCCAGTACAGGTAAGAAGGGTCTCCGCTTCCAGTGTCACTTGATCATGGAGGTTACTGTCAAACACGCACTGTGATTTCATGTAATGGTGATGCAATGGGTTGGTGCTCGATTAATAATACTGGGTCTGCCATTTTTTTTTATCTTGTTAGTTTTTATGGAAGATTATTTGTGCTAAAATAAAATGCAGTCCACGGAGTTAACTACATTGTAATGCAATGCATATGCACGTGGTGCATCCACTTTTGGCTCGCTTTCATCCTGTCATAATCAAAAGAACATCAACCAAATGGTGGATTGCTTTTCACTACATCACACAGTTTTCTCGTAAGTTTAAAATACTATACAAAAGCGTACTGCATTTTAATAAATATCCATAGATTTCATGTCATAACCTAAAGCAGAGCAAACATATTGCATTTTTCTTATTGTCTTCCCCGAGAGTATTGCATTTCAATCCGAGACCACACATTAATCAAGCCAAAGTTAAATCTGATCAAATAACCAACCAGTGTCAAAATTTGTGGCACAGGGCTTCAAAAGATTGGGATAAGAGGTGTACCGTTTGATGGGGTTTTCATCCAGCGCTTAAGATGGTGAACAGTGAGTTGATAAGGCATGGAATCCTTTGTGTCATTGAACAAGTTAAAGCTGGTAATGTAAATTACAATTTCATTCTCTGCTGCGTTGACTGACTGGCTGCTGACAAAGGCTGGTGTAGTAGAACCGGCAACAGAAGACTTTCCAACTGCAACATCAACATCCTTAGAACACATTCAAGAGCTAGTGTCCTAAAGAGCTGCAGCGTACAATTATGTAGATCATCCATAGTGTCCATACTATTCCACTAAATATGGTTTTAAATTCCTGTAGATGGGGATGAAATTACTGGCTATTGCTTAATTTCTTGACATATCAGTCAGGACAATCCGAAGAAGAATGGAACAATATGATATAAGGCAAGCATAATGCATTATTTACACAACTTAGCATAAGAGTAAACTTTTTTAGTGAGACCTAAAACATACTTCTTATCATTACGGTTAAACACACACCCCACACAGACAGGTTTATAAGAGAAACATCTCTTTCCCCAATTATGGATGCCCCTTGCTCCACCTTTTGATGCTGATTGGTCATTTGGTGACATTTAGTTTTGGAATGATTAATGTATGGTCTTGAATCGAAATGCAGCACACTCAGAGCAGCCGCTAAGCAAAATGCAACACATTTGCTTTGCTTTTAATTATGACACACAATCTGTAGACATTAATTAAAATGTAATACACTTTTGTATTTATGACACATGCAAAAATTATACAACTGCACCACGTGCATATGCATTGTATTGCAAAGTTATTAATACGGTGGAGTGCATGTAATTTTGGCACTAGTAACCTTCCTTAAGTTCAGACCGCTGTCATTTTAAGGCACTACAATGAGCCTTTCTTTCAGTGGAGATCATTTATTGCCAGACATTATCAGGAGTAAAATAGGTAGAGGTGTTCTCCTTGCTGCTTGCCACTGGCTTTGTGACTCGTTTTATATCAAGACCTTTCTTTGCTAAATCTCCAGGCGATGATGAGAAACTTCCTGGAAGGCATCCCAGTAGAGTTTCTAATAATAGCAATTAAGCCTTGTCTCAGAAGACAATTTTAGCTTTTGATAAGTAAAATCAGAAATTAAACACCGCTTTCAGTCCATCTGCAAGGGAGCATAAAGATGCGGCTGCTTCATACCTAAGAGGTCAGGAGGAATCATAGGGAAATGGAGATGAAAAGGGGAGCAAAGGAATGTAGGAGGCAGAAGCAGGACGAGAACAGCATTTAGGATGGTGAGGTCCCACCTAGTAGGCCATGGTAGAGGGCCCCACAATATTCAGAGAATGCATTCATTTGTGTAGAACATTAGAACTATCTAGATCAATTTGCAGAGATTTTTCTTCAATATGAAGATAGTGGGTGTAAGTCATAAAATACAGAAAAACTCCAGACCAAGATCTCACTAATCTGCCCCAAAACAGGCCTCACCCCAGGTAGCCAGTCCCCAAACTTAATATACAGGCTTGCAGGCATTTATAGGCCCAAAATGGTGCACAGACTTTATACATTTAAAGCACTTCTCAAAGGGATAAGGAAAGTTCCTTATTGTAGTATTTACATGTTTCTGGATGTATATAATTATAAACATATAATTAAATTATGTTATTTCTATTACATTTTGAGTTAGAATAAAAAGGAAATTTTTATCGCTGTCTTATTTTTCATTTTGTGACACATCTTTTGGATCATGTGGCCGCATCATTTTTTTCCCAGTTATGTCATGAATCTTGACATATAAATATGATTTTTCACATTTTGCAGTTTTTACTCATTTGATGCAAAATATCTCATTATGTTTAGTGCTAGTCATCCTTATTTTAATTAGACCCTAATTAGGTGTTGGGTTTATCTCTCTGGTTTCTGCTGTGATAATAGAGCCTCAAACGGGTGTGATGTCTCTAAATATAGCCACATGGCAGGCCAGGACCTTCACTGCTTAGCCCAAAGAAGCTTAAACTAATGCAACTGCTCCTCACTGCTAAGTGCATGCTTCCAGCCTTGCAGGCCCCAGACAAAGGAGTGCGGACAAAATAACAAGTATAGTCGCAAAATGAAGAAAAAAATCCCAGGATGACTGTAAACCCCTGGCTTGTACACAAGGGCAGACAAAAATCTTTATAAATTGCAAAGCAAAGACAAGAGGGACAAAAGGTTTAAACTTTAATTCATGCATTATAGGTTAACATTTTTACATGTGTCCAGAACAGAAGCAAAATAAAAATGAGTGTGACGGATCCTACCAGTACATCCTGGGTGGACAGCAGCTTATCTTGCTAGGAGTCTAGGTATCTAATATGCCCAGATAACCTGGTGGATCTTTGTCTTAGTAAGCTGATTGGCCTCTGAAGCAATAAGGTATCTGGATGGATTGAAATGAAAGAAACTCCTGGGTTTCTCTGTTTGATGGAATTTATGCTGGTCTTGTGCTGCCTTGATGTATCCATTAGACCAATGGGACATGGTCGTGTAGGGCCAACTTCCCTGTCATGTTCAGACCTCCTGCCCTCTTAGCAGTCATGTTTAGGCACAGTGTTATGGCCTTGAAACGTCTACCAACTTTTCATTTTAACCCTTTAGCTAGGACTAACTTGTTCGTTGTCTTTGTATGCTTCCAATTTGCGTATAGAGGTCAACAAAATCTTACCTTTCTCTGAGTAAAACAGAATTTTCCTAAGATCTCTGACTGGTTCAGCCCTGAGTAACAAATGAGAAAATACATGAGAAAGATTTGGGACACCTTGCAGTGAACCTGCTTTAATGATGTGGCCGGCCAGGCATAAATGAATCAAAAAATGAAAAAAGTAGAGTTATTGTAACGTCTGCAGTCCACACTCCTGCTTACGAGTCTGGCACTCACTGATGCTGGTTCAATAATAAACGCAGATTTCTGCCGTTGTTGAATTCTATATACTGAGTTGCAGAAGGAGCAGAGCTTCTGGGCAAGAGGCTGACATCCGGAGGCTAAAAGTTTTACAGTTTGAAGAGAAAAGAGCAAAAGGCTTTATTGATAACTCCATCTCTTGTCTCAGAATGGTATTACAATCAGTTCCAGCGTTCTGAAGATGATCCTTGAGCACATGCGTCTGACACCTGGTATGTTGTGAATAAAGCAGGTTACTAGAACGTTGTTCCTAAAGCATGCTTTATCAATAATATTCTAAGTAATAAAAGAAAGCAAATTACACCATTCTCATGTCACCTTACTGTTATGTCACCTTATCTGGAAGCAGTGGAATCTTGCTAATCTTCATGCTTGACAAAGGACGTGACCTTCTAAATCCCTGAGGTTCAGTTATATGCCATGAAGGACAATTCAGAGTGGGTTGTTTTAACACCTCTCTTCACTGCCTTGTGTTATCCCATGAAGATCTTGTCCTTGACTGCTAATCTTCTCAAAATGCACCTAGTCTTCTCCAATGTATTGTAACCTGGTCCATATTGACTTATGTCGGGTATTCTATTATGTTATAATGGACATGAAAAAATCCCAGAAAGGCAGACAGTGCCTCCCTGAAAGAATTCACTTAGGGAACCCGCCTGCTTCTTTTCTTTCTCTTTCCAGTTGTATTCTTTGCAGCACAACATGTTGGATGGGGCACTGTGGCAAAGTTTTTAAGGCTTTGACTTCGGACATCAAACTCTGAAGCTATGGGTTCTGACATTTTGTGACAGTGAGTAAGTCACTTGGAAAAACAAAAGAAATGCAACCAATTGTATCTCAACTATTGCAAGTCCCCTTGGATAACAGCGTCAATGGAAATGGATAAGCCAGCAGTGAAGTACGGAAAAGAAATGACCCTGAGAGACATGGATAAACACTCTGGTGTGAATAGCCCTTGATAAAGCTTGGGAATTAGCAGGATGCACAGTTGTAAGTTAATCCCTAAACTAGGAATAATCGGCTCGACAAATCCCGCTCCTCCACTCACCTTTCAAATGCGAGCCCACCTCACAGGAGATTACAGCCCTGTTGTGAAACACATCACACAAAGATAAAGGTTAAGCCTGCCGGATGGCGTGCCTGCTGCTCATCCTCATACTCACCCTTGTCCGGCTGCCTGTTGAGTCGAAGGCTTAGAGTGGCAATCAGGCGTGCAGAGCTGTCACACTCAGCTGAGTTTCTTGCTCTTTTCTCTCTCTCTCTCCAGGAAAGCTGTGAAGGCCACCCTGGTTCTGCTGCCCCTTCTTGGGATCACATATATGCTCTTCTTTGTGAACCCTGGAGAGGACGAAATTTCTAGAGTCGTCTTTATATACTTCAATTCATTTTTGGAGTCATTTCAGGTATGGCAAATCACCTGCGTCATGACTGCTGTTTGGATAGACAAAGGGAATTGTGGGTAACAGGCATAGAATAATGTTGTTTTGGTGTTAAATGTTGTTCAGCTGTGACTGGCACACCAAAGTATTAATGAACACTTTAATAAGTAACTAACAGGTCATAAAGCAATGTGAACACTCTGTAAAGACCTGACCAAGTCAGAGAAGTTCATCGATAATGAGTAACGGCTCTGTGTGTCTGGTCTGATCAATAGGGCCAGTGCACCAGCAGTCTGTGCAGACACAGAGCTAACCACCTGAGTACTGGAAGCTTGTCGTGCGAGAAATCATCAGGTTCTTTGAAATCTGGGCAGACAGCCTTCATAATGATCTCCATAGAGATTGGGAAACTGTGAGCATCACGGAGCCGTCTGTGCTGACGTCAAGGAGACAAACTTAGCACTGAGAATATGGCAGTGTTCATGACAAAGAGAATCATTCTCTAACAGACTTGAGCTGACAGCTTTAGTAATGATCTGTATATAGTCTGGAACATACAAAGTACGGTGCCTATAAAAAGTATTCACTCCCTTGGAAATTTTCACTTTTTCTTGTTACACAACATTGAATGACAGTGGATTAAATTGGCTTTTTGAAACTGGTCAACAGAAAGACTCTTTAATGTCAAAGTGTAACTAGATCTCTGCAAAGTGTTCTAAATTGATTATAAATGTAAAGCATAAAATAATTGATCTCATAAGTATTCATACTCTTTAAATCACTGTTTAATACATGGCAGCCACAACAGCCTTCCGTCTGCGCTCACAGGTCTCTCTCTATCAGCTCTGCTATTTTTTTCCTTCTTCTTTGCTAAACTGCTCAAGTGAGTGAACAGCTTTTGTCAAGTCCAGCCACAAATTTTCATTTGGATTAACATCAGTGGCTGTATTTATCAACTATCTCAGACAGAATTACTTGAACTCTGTCTAGGATAATAAGAATTTGTCCTACCCCAGAGTAGGATATGTGAACTGGTAATGAAGCGTCATACACCCATTCCCAGCAAGGAGTAGGAGTTCATGTTTAAAAATAAATCACGTCACAGTTTTACAGTACCTGAGCCACAAAATGGCACTCAAGAAGGCATTTTGTAGCTTCCTGGGAACTCATGATGGTGTTTTGTAGTTTTCTGATACTAATGCTAATGTGGCATCACCATAATAATAGTACAAGGGTAAACAAAAAAAATACCCAGTAACCACAAGAGATAGAAGCTGGCACAATACAACACGTTCATGATGGCTTATGGGTAGTTTGAACACAAACAGCTCAGCTGCTGGTCCAGTTGAGGGGAGGTTCAAATGAACTTGGACACTCCTCTGTGTGATTGCACCATTTCTGAACAACATGCCATAGTGAGATCTTTTGGCAAAGGGAGTGAAGCCTGTTGTAATTCACCCCTAAAGCATACAGTAGACACAGTTACACACCACACATGTCTGCCCTATGTATTGGCATAAGCTCAGTATAAGCAGGGGTCTTGCAATATAAACAAGGAGACCATCCCAGAATATGTTTAGAATGATGATAAGTCTGAATTACCATAAGTTGCCCTAATTCAGAGTACAGTATTCATATCAAATGGAATGGTTTACTTCAGAAGGTAGAAGTACATAATAAACAAGAATAGTTGTGTCAAATATTCAAAATATTAAAATATGTGCTTCATGTTAAATGTTTAAAGTGAAAGCATTCTCAATTGTAATAGAAATGTGTCACCCTCTGATAGGTCCATAGAGGCTCTAGTAAAGGATCAAAAATCAAATATAACATCATATTCATAATCGCTGACATTGAATTGTCTAAAACTATACCCCACTTGCCTTTGTTTGAAATTTATCATTTTTCACCTGCTGAGAGTTACTATTAGAGGGCTAGGACCACCGGTAAATACTCAGTTATCAAAATTATAATTATATTTGTGAACAACAATCTCAAAATAGAAACAAAATGACACTTAACACATCTATATTTACAGTCTCCATTTTTCCCAATTTTTTATGAAAAGGAGTAAATTTGTCTCCTTGTATCCCATAAGGGGATGAACCCCTGGGATCAGTTAATGTGGCCTGCACTATTTCAAGTCCTTCTGATCATTTTTGCTGAAGACACCTGTTGGTTTACTCTTTACAATAAAGGTAATTTTGTGCACATAATATGGTCAAATGTGGAATATTTGGGTCTAGATGGCCACAAACAGGAGGGGAACCCCAAAAAGTTTGACATCTTGCATAAATAGACCTCAATAAAGATGAGTTGAATGGTATATCAATATCTGGGGATTTTCACGTACCGGTGAGTCAAAAGCCAAAGCGTTCAGAGGGAATTCATATGAACACAATAATAATAATTTTCAAAGTGAGAAAGACAAACACCAACTGCTTAACTTGGAAAGGGAGTCATCAGCCATCTCTTCTGAAGGTATCCTTATCTCCAGAAGATGACATCCAGGGTGGACACGATTACATTCAAATAAAAGGTTTATGCCACTCTCATGAACTCCTCTCTACACTCTCGAGAGACTGAGTGAGGAGTCTGAGGGTCTGGGCTTGTGAGGGTCCTGATAAAAGCCAAAGATCCAGGCCTTTAATGAGCTCTTAGGCACAGCCATCAGCGGTGTGTCTGTCTGCAGAGAGAGTGTTGACCTCATCGAGAGTTTTACATACCCCAGTAACATTTATGTCTCTGGTGACTCTTCCTATGAAGTCAGTAGGCAGATTGGGAGAGAATAGGGGGTCATGAGGTCGCTAAAAAGGGGTGTGTGGTGCTCCCGATCTCTGCAAAAGGACAAAGGTCCAAGTCTTTAGAGTCCTGGTGCTTCCTGTCTTGCTATATGGTTGTGAGACACGAATGCTATCCATTGACTTGAGATGAAGACTGGTTTCCTTCGGTACTGTGTCTCTTCAGAGAATCCTTGGGTCCTGCTGGTTTGACTTTGTGTTGCTCACGGGGTCCCGAATGAGGCACATTACCTGCATTGTAAGGGATTGTCAGTTACAGCACTACGGCCATGTGGTGTGATTTCCTGAGGGTGATTCGGCTCACAGGATCCTCATTTTTGAGGACCCAAGCACATGAACCAGGCCAATGGGACACCCATGTAATGCCTGGCTGCGGCAGATGGATGGACATTTCCGGAGTGTGGGACTGGAAACCGTTTACACCAGGGGGTTTGCCAATTGGGATCCCGAGCTGTTTCGTCATGTGGTGGGTGTGCTGTACCAGTGCATGCTCCCCAACCTGACCTGACCTGATACTGCTTTCCTTTGCAAAGCTATAAACTAATTGAAACAGCTTCCAATCCTCCAACATCCGTACTTGTTTTCCATTTCTCTTTTTGATTCTGTGGAATTGTATACTGTTTTCTGTTCTCACTGCCAATAAGTTATTAACCAACTGAAACAGATGCATTAAAGTTATAAATTACAGATGCAATACAGGAAGAATGTACAAGAATGGACTCTTGCAAGTTTAATTGCCTCCACACTTAAATTGCTTTAAGAGTCCTGTAAATTCAGTTCATCCTAGTTCATTTAAGCAAAAATTTAAACTTAATATAAGCAATCTGCAGTTTCAAAAATTGAAGATTTTACACTCCAGGACACAGTCTTTCCCAGGATGTGCATGCCAGTCTCTGCCTGATTGCAATCTTTTGGCAACTTCTATAGCTCATAAGCTCACATAAATCCTGGTGAAGTTAGCAGTAGTTTCCTAAATTAGGAATACTGATAAAATGCTTGTACACCTACTCCTAAGAGTAGGACTACATTTAATAAAGAATAAGAATACAGTTACATTTTATAACACATTTCCCATTTGCATCACTCTGACATTTCTGAGGCAGTTAGAACTATCTCCCTATTCTAAGAGAATTGATAAATGCAGGCACTGGACTGTGACTCAGCCACTCCTTGACATTGTTGTTTTGACGCCATTCCTCTGTAGCTTTGTCTTCATGCTTCGGGCTCCTTATCATCTTTCAAGGTGCAGGTTTCTTGCAGACATCCTCAGGTTTTCCTCAGGGATTTCCCTGTATTTTGCTCTTTTCATTTTCCTCTCACAAACCATCCATGGCCTGTTGAAGAAAAGTATCCCCACATGCTGATGTAGCCACTGCCATGCTTCATGTTGTAGATGGCTTGTTTGCCCTGTAACCTGGTGTTTTAGTCTGATGGCTCCATATTGGTCTCATCAGACCACAGAACCTTCTTCCAGCTCCCATGTGCCTTTAGAAAAGATGTCCTGTGTGTTTTTCTGTTTGCCAGACTCCCATAAAGCTGCAACTGTTGAAGTACCCAGGCACAGTTTCTCCAATGTCAGGCACTATAGCTTGTGACTCCTTCAGAGTTCTGAGAGGTCTGTTGGTGGCCTCTCTCGCTCATCATCTGGTTTTTCTGGATGGCCTCCTCTAGCAGAATTACATCTCTGCTATACTCAATTTCTTAATGGCAGCTTTAACTGGATATTCAGTGACTACTAGGACATTTTCTTGTGCCCATTGCTTGACTTGTGCTTTTCATGGAGTTGCTTGGCTTGTTGTTCTGTCTTTGTTTTATAGATTAGACCACCACACTGAATGGGCACAAAATGGATCAAATAACGAATAATAACATTAACAATAACAAGATGTAAAGCATGCATGAAACCTGTACCAAATAAGCATAATATTTAAAAATAATGACACAATTATTTAGAGTTGGGTTTCCAGCCATGCATTCATGGAGCCGATTTTCTTTGCCCTCGAGCCAAGCAGACTTAGAGCAGTCGTATGGAGCACACGGCTTCAACTCTGCTCGGACCAAAGAGATCTCTTGAGTTAATTCTGTAAGTGCAGATTTGTGTGAGCATGAATGAGTAGACATGTTAATGTGCTGACAGATGTACAGTATGTGTGATTCTGCACGTGCTTGTGTTTCTGAAGATTCAAACAAATTCAAGGGTCTGCTTGTCTGTCATGGGAGCGGTAGCTGTGTGGGCGAGCACTTGGTGTGTGTATGTGACACTCTCCCTGCATGTCACCAAGTAATGTTGTGTGGGTCGATGGCCAATTTCTTTTAGCACAATCTGACTCCGCTTCAGTCTAAATTGGGCTGCACTAACAGGCGTCTTTCTCTTCCCTCCTCCAGGGCTTTTTTGTGTCTGTCTTCTACTGCTTTTTGAACAGCGAGGTAAGCAGATTCATAACTTCTATTGATCCCGAGGGTGAGCGAAAGTCTTTGTAAAAAAATATGCCACTGGCAAATGAAGGATTGGAATTGGCACTGACAGTGAGAACAAGAAGTCAAAAACTTAGGGTGATAATAGGCAGTGCCACCAAGACACCCACAGAAGAACTGACCTGGAAGATGACTGAGGGAGGCTGGAAGGTGTTTTGTTTGAAATGTTTCAAAATGTGTATAATCCTTACATAAAACATAATCAACAATATACAAAAGCACTGTATAAGATATAGTATAGATAGATTCTGTAGATAGATAGATAGAATATTTTATTATGTGGAATGAAATGGCAGAAGCAAATGTGGTCCAGTAAGTCAAGATCTCGTCTTCCTCCCTAATTCTGTTGCTTTTGGGGCACAAATGTACTGAAAAAAAATGCAAAACTATTCTCTCTGTAGAGAAATTACTGTTGTTGTTTTGATCATTTGCTTTTAGCACTTTAAAAATCTGATAAATGTGACAAGTTTAATTTGGAATTAATTAGATAGATAGATTTTAGCTGTCAGTCATCTTGTTGGGCCGGAAAGACAGTGAACACCGACAGACAGACAGAGTCATAGTCTGGCTATCACATGACTAAAGAAGATATCAGTGAGTGACAGGCCATCGCAAACATCAGTGGAACGCAGCAAAGTGCTCACTTGGAATAATATAGAAAAAAACAGATAAAGATGAAAGGCACTATATAAGATACATAGACATGAAAAGCATTGCATAGATAGATAGATAGATATGAAAGGTGCTATTAGATAGCCAAAACACAAGGAGTAATCAAATAAACCATTTGGTATATTCTTAAAAAGAAGGAATGCACTGGTAACCTCAGCATGAAAGACAACTGTGCTGGATGACTGTCTATCATCTGTCTATTATATAGCCTTTCACCATTCTCTTTATCTGTCCATTATATATTGCTTTTCACACCTCTTTTCATCTGTTTTATAGTACCTTTCGCATCTAGCCATTATATAGTGTCTTTCACATCTGTCTTTCTTCCATATATCTGATAGTGCCTTTTACGTCTATCTATTATACAGTACCTTTCACAGCTTTCCCCCTCTCCATCTGTCTATTATATAGTGTCTTTCATATCTCTTAAGCTGTGTATTTTATAGTGCCTTTCACACCTTCTTGTTACATGCCACTTTTGTACATTTCTCCATCTACCTTTTTACAGTGCCTTTCACAGATAGTTAGATGGCAAATGCAGTAAACAGGACAGATGGAGGACAGTTTGATAGATCTGAGCCCCATTCTCAGTGTTTCCCAGAATGCCAGTAAACCTGACATACCCTACAACGTGCCCAGCACAAGGTCACATAAAGTCACATTGGCTTAACCTGCTGCTCTCCACCTAATTATATTCTTCCATTTTTCAGTTGTGTGTGAGTCGAGACCGCTGGCCATTCTGTACTGGGCTAAGCAAGTGACGTCATGTCTGGTGTAGTGCCTTGAATACCCATGTGACTAAAGTAATAAACAAGACCTGACCCAAGCCCCCATCCCCCTGATCCATAGCTTAAAACTCTCCAAACACTGTCGGTCCACTGCCCTACAGAAGCTTGATGGGTGGCAGTCCCCTGCCCTCTCTGGGTGCCATTCTCAATGCAAATCTCACACATTTTGGAGATGAGGCCCCAGCACATTGCCAAACAAGGGTGCCTCAGAGCAAATGAGACTTGGCATCCTGGCACCCATTTAACTGAGTGCAGCAGGCAGCTGTCAGGGTGTTCCTTCAGTGACCTGGACCTACAAGTGAACTGGCAGTCGGCTGAAGCCCAGGCCGGCACTTCGACATAACACTCAGCCCCCTGGAGGGATTTCACTGGTGATTGTCCTCGAGCACACTTGACTGGGCCTGTTGATTTTGGCTCCACGCTCTAATGAAGCATGCGTGGAGTGTCAGGAGCTGTGCACAAGTGTTTAATCTCCTCCGTCGCTGCACACAGCGAGGTGACTTCATTAGACAGGCAGCGTGTTTGTTATTCTGCTGGCTTTGTGCTCGGCTGGTGGTCCCTCTTTTTCTCTCAGTGCGATGTTAAAGGATGACTTTGGGATTTTTCTAGTCACAATCATGGGAAATATTATCTGTTGTTCACAAACTGTTGTTACAAACAAAACATGCCATCTAAATAAAATCAAAAACATCAGAATACAATATCATACTCGTCATTGTCGTCGGCTAACAATAATGCAGTTGAAGCCTTTTACTCTGTTAGTTATCGTTTTGCTAAATGTGGTAAAAATCCTACTGTAGCTGAGAATTGAACTTCTCCTTTTATAAAAGATGTCATTCTATTTATGCCCTGACAAGAAAATTATTGAAAGATGAAAACTGTTTCTCTTTCAAGCAATACAATTTCTCAAAGAATTCAGGATTTGTCTGATGATGTTGAGGTGAAAGGAACAGGTAGAATTAAAAATAGTTGAATTGTTTCAAACTTAGTTTTGTTAAACTTGACTTGCTTGTATGGAATATTATTTAATTTTAATCAAATCAATAAAATGCTTTAAAAAAAAAAAAAAAAAAAAGAATTCCAAATAGTAAATTTTGCTTTACAAGTTGACAAAAGCGCAAATGTTGCTAATTCTATTGTTCTGCTTGTTGTTGTGAGATGTCTTGATGGCAGTGAAGTTGATGAAAACCTTTTGCTTTGTTCTACTCTCCTTTTTCAGTGCGTTCTAGAGCCGAGGATCTGTTTAATGCTGTTGACTGTTATTTTAAAGAAAAGGACATTGTTTGGTGTGATTGTTGTGTACTGTACACTGAAGGAGGTAAATCTATGTCAAGTTGTTACTGCAGTCTTCACGCTCATCTTATTAAGGCAGTCCCCAATATAACCTGGAACCACTGCTGTACCCACAGTCAAAGCACAGAAATGGTGAATAAACAGTTATTCTGGGAGAACCCATGAAAGTGGTGTAAGAAAAACCAAAGAGTTGGGACACCATAAGGCGAACTTGATATTTGAAAAAACTCCCTGTACGTCTTTTCAGGAGGGAGTCAACAGTCAGCCAGACTGCCTTAAGATGGCTTTGGAACCCCTTAAAAGGAAGACAGAGTGAAAATGACAGGCTCTCGGGATTATGACTCAGAAGTGATGTCACTAATGCTGCCAGTAGTCAGATCTGTTAGGGAAAAATGAGGAGAAGGATTAGGCAACAGTGCCAACCCTCGACTGCAGAGCCAGTCTTCATAGCTTCAGTGGCCTGCCCAGATTTCAGCTTTATAGAGCATCTTTCAGATGGTTTGTGGGAAGACCATAAATCAATCTGCGGTATTGTATTGTAGGGTCCTTGGGCAGATGTGCTCATGTTGTTCTGAAGGCCAAAGTGGGTCTGAATAGGTGGACCTAAGAGACTGGCAGCTCAGTGTAAATTCAATGGTGAAACTGCAAGCAGTAATGGTGACATTAATAATAATAATTCATTACATTTATATAGCGCTTTTCTCAGTACTCAAATGGAGACTCCTTCACCAGTGGCATTCCTTTGGTGTAATTGACCACCCGATTTTCCACTTGCACCACACACTGTACTCTGAATATGTGATAATAGTGACCGTAACTCGGAAATGGGTTAGGCCCACCTTAATAAACTGGCCACGATGACGGCAGCTGTTTCCTAAAGGTCTCCCCCACACCCTAGGAAGAGAGATACAAATACAAATGGGCACAATTGTGCCACAGAGTATACCATGGACGGCCCCACACCCCCCAAAGTTTTTTGGGAGTTCCAGCAAAGGACGTAGCTGTGGGTCTCTAGGTCTCCTCGTCCAGCGGAGTGAAAGTTGATCTACCTGTCGTGTGATTTACTCACCCTACTGGCTGCAGCTTCTTTTAAGTGTGAAATGTCAGTTGTGATTACTGGAGCCGGCACCCGTGATGATGTTTTGTAATAATTAAGCTCACATCAGTTTACTAAGCTCGAAATAAAAAGGCCCTGCGGAGCCGATGAAAAGAACGCCTTTTACAATGGAAGTGTTAGATTAAACTTGACAAAGGAGTAAGAAGAATGAAAAATCTGTCAGCCTGGCAAAGAACCATTATTCCGATAAATACCAAATAAACAGTAGGGGGTGACAGCTCAGCGAAAACAGAATGAGGGGAAGGTGGGCATTGGAGGACAGCAGCAGGGTGCCCTCAAAGTAGAGCTGACCGACGACAGTAAAAGATAGATAGATAGATACTTTATTAATCCCAAGGGGAAATTCACATACTCCAGCAGCAGCATACTGATAAAGAACAAAATTAGCCAGTGATAGCCTTGGAGAGTTGGTGCCTATTCTGGCAGCAGGAACTACAACTGGACAGCATTTCCGTCCACCACAGGGTGCAGTCAGGTAGCCCTAAAACACAACCGATGTTCAATATGTCACATCTGGTACCAGGATTATTGAGTAGAACTGCCTGACCACAGAATTGTTGCAACTAACACCCTGGCAGGAGCCTCAAACAGAGCACATTACCATGGCTGGCATTCACAGCATACAGTAATACTAAATGGCCCATGCCATTCAGGCACATGTAAAACCCAGCAGCTCTAAATAAGAATGGGCAACACAACCTCTATTAAACACTACGAAAGAAGAAAAATGAGAAGTTTAAGTCAACCAGAACTACATTACAAAAAAAATAATGTAACATAAGACAAAAGACAATGAAGCAGCTCAACGTCGGCAGTACCATGGAGCCAGGTGGAAGATCAGTCACTCACTGCCATGGTGCATTAGATTAGGGAGACATGACTTTTTCTTTCTTTCTTTCTTTCTTTCTTTCTTTCTTTCTTTCTTTCTTTCTTTCTTTCTTTCTTTCTTTCTTTCTTTCTTCAAACTCAGTTATCCAGGTATCCATTTCTTATTTTCACTTTTCATAAGAGAGCTCATCTCAGCGAATGAACTGCCACCCAAATTCACCTTAGTTGGCAGCCCTGACTCTTTCATGTGGTGAGTTTCCTGACTGATGACTAAATCGTCCTTTGTTCTTCAGGTGCTTTTTGCCGATTGCTCAGTTTCAAATGGGAAGCTGTGAGATTTGCTCTTCTTCCAACTCATAACAGCCATCTGTCTCCACAAAGCAGAGAGCTTCAAAGAGCTGCCTAGTTCTTTGGCTTTTTGAGTTCCCCCATGAAATTAAAGTCGCCTTAGCCCCCCATGTTCTTATTGAGCTCAAATGATATCAATGTGTGATCCTGCAGTGACCGTCCAGTGCAGATGACCTCCACATTTGTCCATATAGTTCAAACTGTAAAGATAGAATCCCCCAAGTCGCATGGCCATTGCGTTTGGCGATTTGGCTGTGATGATTTCTTTTTGAGTCGATGGTCAGTCCTCATAACAGTCATTCACTGCACTATAATTATAAACATAGGGAAGCCCAAGTGATCTGAAGTGGCTTGCTGGCCAGATGCATCCTCCATCAACAACTGGACCACTTACCATTTTACAGAAAGCAGTTTATACAGAAATAATTTTAAATGTGTGTAAAGTGAATTTTTGACTTCAGAAGTCTCAGCTGACAAATATCATTTAAAGTGTAAAGCCCCTGCCAATAAGTGCCAAAAAACAATACAATCCAAGCTTAAGATGCACTTTGATTATCGTGTCCATGTTATGTAGACCATCTGTGGGTTATTAAGTGGCTTAAGGGAGTCCCAGTTTTGGGTGTCTTGGCATCTCAGATTGGCTACTTACAACGTGTCTTAGTCCTGCAAAAAATCACACCTGACTCCCCCATCATAGCCTCCGGCTCTGCCTCTGGGAATGCAAACTTCAGAGTGATTTAGCTGTCAGTCATTTTGTTGGGCCAGAAAGACAGAGTCGTAGTCTGGCTATCACATGACTAAAGAAGTATGTCAGTGAGTGACAGGCCATCGCAAACATCAGTGGAACCAAGCAAAGTGCTCACTTGGAATAATATAGAAAAAAAACCAGATAAAGGTGAAAGGCACTATATTAGATACATAGACATGAAAAGCATTGCATTAGATAGATAGATATGAATACATTTAAGATAGATAGGTTGATAAATATGAAAGCCACTATAGAAAATAGGTTTAAAATGCACTGTATAAGAATTTATAGAAAACAGACAGGCATGAAAAACATTATGTAAGATAGATAGATTGATAGAATTGATAGACACCATACAAAATAAATATGAAACATACTATATAAAACATAAAAGATAGATATGAATTGCACTATTGAAGAAATTGGTATAAAAGAGAACATATTAAATAGGTAGATATGAATAGCACTGTATAAAAGATTGATATATAGGTATGAAAGGCACCATATAAATGAAATAGATATGAAAGTCTATTCACAATAGATAGATAGATAGATAGATAGATAGATAGATAGATAGATAGATAGATAGATAGATAGATAGATATAATGAATAGATTTAAATTACACAATATAACATAGATAGATAGGCAGTTAGAAATAAATAAAAAAACAACATAGAAAATAGGTATGAGTGGCACATCATAAGCTGTTTAGAAGGACGGTATTTTAAATAGATAAAAATGAAATAACCATCCATCCATCCATCCATTCTCTTCCGCTTATCCGAGGTCGGGTCGCGGGGGCAGCAGCTTGAGCAGAGATGCCCAGACTTCCCTCTCCCCGGCCACTACTTCTAGCTCTTCCGGGGGAATCCCGAGGTGTTCCCAGGCCAGCCGAGAGACATAGTCCTTCCAGCGTGTCCTGGGTCTTCCCCTGGGCCTCCTCCCGGTTAGACGTGCCCGGAACACCTCACCAGGGAGGCGTCCAGGAGGCATCCTGATCAGATGCCCGAGCCACCTCATCTGACTTCGTTAGAAGGACAGTATATTAAATAGATAAAAATGAAATAACCACGTCTCGATGCGGAGGAGCAGCGGCTCTACTCTGAGCCCCTCCCGGATGACTGAGCTTCTCACCCTAACTTTAAGGGAGAGCCCAGACACCCTGCGGAGGAAACTCATTTCAGCCGCTTGTATTCGCGATCTCGTTCTTTTGGTCACTACCCATAGCTCATGACCATAGGTGAGGGTAGGAACATAGATCGACTGGTAAATTGAGAGCTTCGCCTTGCGGCTCAGCTCCTTTTTCACCATGACAGACCAATGCAGAGCCCGCATTACTGCGGACGCTGCACCGATCTGAGCTCACCACCTATGGGAGGAGCCAAGGAGGTCGGGTGCAGTGTGAGTTGGGTGGTGGCCGAAGGCGGGGACCTTGGCGGTCCGATCCTCGGCTACAAAAGCTGGCTCTTGGGACGTGGAAAATGAAATAACACAGGTGATATTTAAGACAGAAAAATAACATTCCTGAACCCAAAATACATTTAAAGAGGCCACAGTAACTGCTAAAAACCCAAGATGTATAAATAGTAGGGAAATCCAACTTCAATACGATAGTCAGAACACAACAAACACCAGAAGGCACTCTGTGCCCACACTTGTCCGTGCCTGCCTGTCAAAGGGTGGCTTGCCCACTCGCCCACAACATTCCCAGTACTCCCCAGTTGCTGGCCATCTCTCCTTTTCTCTCTCTCTGCCCTCTTCCCCTTCCCATATCCCCACCCCGAACCCCATCCTCCTGGTCTGCGCTCTTCAACTTCTTCCAGGGTGAGCCCTGCATGCCACCCATATCGACTTTATAGTCAAGGGCCATGCTGCCCTCAAGTGCCTTAGGAAAACAAATTTTGTTTCCAAATCCTGCTTGTTTTACTTCTATTATAGTATCTGAGCCCATAGTCATTGGATATGTTTGACGGGCACTACTATTTAATAGATGCATCGACACATTCAGTAGTTTAGTATCTAAATGACCTTCAGATGGCCAGTAGATGATTCATTGCCTCTACTAAATTCATTTCAACGTCCTTCTCATCCTTCCCTTTCTTTGTTTTTTTTTTTGTCTCCTCTGACTATAACAGGTCCGCTCGGCAGTCAGGAAGAGGTGGCATCGCTGGCAGGATAAGCATTCCATACGAGCCCGCGTAGCCAGAGCCATGTCTATTCCGACCTCACCTACGCGGGTCAGTTTCCACAGCATTAAGCAATCCACAGCTGTTTGATGGCTAAACAGGGAATAGAAGATGGAGGACACAGAGTGTGGGATGAATGATGGAGACTCTACTTTGGGAATGGAGACTCAGTGGAACGTGACTGGAGTGCTGGAGCTGGAGAGGGACAGACTGGAGCACATGTACCATCAAGTACTTTGGGTATTTTGTGGTTTAGCATGAGTGGCCTTCAGTACCTTCGGGACAAGGTGGCAGGAAGACGCATGATGTAGAAAGACTCCCCTTCAATTGTGTGCTTTGGCTTAATGCCTATAATTGCTCAGCTTTCAGTGGGACTCCTTTGGAGAATTTAACAATGAATTGATAGGACCTTCATGCACAAGTTAAGTAGGAATAGCCAAGGCTGGATGGCTGTCGACATTAATATGGATGCGTCATATCCTGAAAGGCTTTGGGTACTCAAGCACACTCAGTATGTCACTCATCAGATGCACACTTGGACAGAAGACAGAATACGTAAACTGCACAAAGATGGCCAGCACACATGTGTTGTGGGATGAGGTGTGTGTTGTGCCCCTTCTAGCGACTAATGGACAAGCCCACCACAGGATATCCCGATGTTCACTTGTTCTGTTGTGGCAACACTATGGCACCATGTAGAGGTTCACTTTGGGCAGGACACCAGGCCATCACAGGGCACACTGACACAATGCCCATAAAGGTCACCAATTCACACAGAGGGAATGCCTTTGGGGTATGGCAGGGGGAGTGGGGGTACTGGAGTACCTGTAGGGGAAACCCACACCAACACAGAGAGAACATACAAACTCCACACTAGTAACTAGACAGGGAACTGAACCGAGGTCTCAGGAAGCCATTTTAATTTAGGGTCCAATTAAGATCATTCAGAATGAAGATCTTGAACAGTAACACTTCCATGTAATTCCAGCATCACATAGGCACTGGCATCAGTGGGTATGACTGGCTACACAAGTCAGTAGTCCACCGCAACCATGACTGTGGTACGGAGCTTATAGCTGACTTCATGTTTAATGGGAGGCCCCCCTACAGGACCCTGTTTGGCTGTGAAGACCCTCTGGTTCTTGGGGTTGGCAGGACAAACTCAGTTTTAGGAAGCTAGCACTTGCTAATATGATAATGCAAGTGCTGGCATTTGACTGGAAGTGGAGGACAATCATGTTCAGTACGAGTGCCATCTTGGTGGCTTTGCCAATAGTAAGCTTTGGAAGATGGCAGTATGCCAGTCAGTCCTGAATGATGATCCAGGGCAGGGAGCTGGCACTGGGATGGAGCTGCGCATCTTTATGTTCATGTAACAATTAGAGGACTAGGGCAATGCCACATTTTGTAGACCTGTTGGTCTGATGGAGTGTTGATATTTTTCAGGTCAGACTGGATCTTTACTTGGGACTGACATATTGGTGTCTTGATACCAGGAGGTGCAACGGAAGTCCACTTTTCAGACCTTTTACATGCGTCTCAGACTGCATCCCACTGAGCCCCTTATTATTTCAGGTTCACCAGCAGCCACCAGAAGGTTTGGCTGGTGGTGCAAGCCAGAACTTAACTGGGCATTGAGCTTGTGGGTGACTCCATTCAGCGTTTCATGCCTCAATTATTGTTTAGCAGGAGGACCCCCTACAAAGCTTTTCATGGCCTTATAGGTTTGGCTATGAAGCCCCTCTTTTTCTAGGACTAGTAGATGAAAGTCACGGTTAGGAAGCTGGCACTTGGTGATATGATAACGCAAGTGCTGGCACTTCGCTGGAAGTGGAGGGAATGATGTTCAGTACGAGTGCCACCTGAGCTGGCTTTGCCGATTGTAATCTTTAGAAGGTGGCAGCATACCAGTTTTAGGTAGGGCTGTCAATTGTGAATAATGGTCCTAGACAGAAAGCTGGCGGTGGGATGGATGTGTGCATCTTTGATGTGATGGTCTGGGCTCATGTTACAATTAGAAGACTAGGACAGTAGCACATCTGAGGACCTGCTGGTCTGATGAAGTTTTCACATTTCTGAGTAAGACTGTACTCTCACCCAGGATCAGTATATCAGCTCCCCACTCACTGAAGCGCTTTAAGTAGTGAGAAAAGTAAATGTAAAGAATTATTATTATTATTATTATTAATACAAGGAGGTGCAATAGACGTCTACTTTTCAGACTATGGTGGTGTTGGTGCATCATAGGCTGCATTCCACTGAGCTCCTTGTCATTTGAGGTTCACCAGCTGACTCCAGTAGGTTTCTTGGACCAAGTCTAAAGGCCTAACTGGAGCACGGAGCTCAAGGGTGACTTCATTCACCATTATAGGGTCCCTCTATAAGACCAAGGAATATAAAGTATTTCAGAATTTTGCCTACTGTGCCAGGCAACCTGCCTTTGCCCTCCACTGTATCAGATGTCATTTTGAATAATAGAGGCTGAAACTGAAATGTAGGACTTTAAACTCCTTCCATTTCTTGCTCATCTCTTTTTAGAAATGCTAAATAAGGGATCATTGTTTGACCCCAGCACCACAGGTGACTGCCCTCACGTTACAGTGTGCCGTCAGGGGTTAAACATGGGCATGTGTAGGTTGTTCTTAGAATCACGTAGAGCAGGTGGCCAGTCTATTTTAGGTTTAACAACAGTTGTGTTCCCCGAAAAGCTGAGCTGACCAGGCTGGCTATGCTATAGCAGGAAGAGCCTTTGTGTTATGTTTCCCAGTACATTGGATCCTGGAAAACATTATATTGGCTTCACTGATTAATCAGCTGGCTGGTTTCTCTAACTACGAGAGTCACTTCCCAGTATACCCAGTAACCTATGGGAGCATGTTTCCAAATCCCATGCCCTAGTGTATGGAATTTAACTAGATGATGTTTTCTGGGTTCTGCTCCAGTTCCACACTGCTCTTTCTTTATTCTCAGCATGCCAGTCTATAGTTCAAATGGGTATGATTTCTCCTCTTGATTCCCAGTATCCTAAATTAGGTCCTCCGCCAAGGAGTATAAATCAGATGAGTTTTCAGTCTCAGTTCCCAGTGAGCCTACTTTACTTGTGTGAACAAGGCCAGTTTTACTCACAATTCCCAGTATTCCTGTGTTAGCTGAGGTGTAACAAAGATCAATTTCTGTCTCCCTTGATTCGCAGTGTGTTAGTCGGTGTGTTGGAGATCTTACTGGCAGTCATTCTCAGTATAGCCGAGTACAGTGCTTCTGCTGTGGTCAAACAATTATCAGCTGCTACTCCCCATTCCCCGGCTGTTTCTTTTGTAGCATAACAGAATGTGGTTTCCTAGTATTCCAGAATTAGTCACTTCTTCATTCCCAGTATTCCTGAACAGGATTGGTTTACTTTCCCAATTTTCATTATGCCTACTTCAGTTGGTCAATCGGCAGTGGAACTAGAGTCATTGTCCTCATTTCATTCTCAGTTTTTGCTTTTTAGGATTGCTTTCCTAACTTGTTTCCCAATATTACTGAGTTAGCTACTGTCTGTCTGGAGCAACCACAGTTAGATTCCTCAGTAGTGTTAGCCATTCGGTCCTCAGCATGACAGGAAGCACTTTCTTCTAATGATGATGGGTATACAGGAGTTGGCTGGCCTGTCTGTGCTATAACTGGTAGATGTTTTCCCGCTTGGTGGCTGGTATTCCCAGATTAGCTCCTGTACCTGTGTTGTAATCAGGATCAATGCCATTTGCCAGTTCCTATGATCTCATTAGCTAGTGAAGTTTGGAATGCCAGTTTTACAGACAACTGTTTTAATGGAAGTGCCTTTCCTTCTTCATTCCCAGTATTCATGAGTTAACTAGTATAACCAGTGATGGTTTCCTCCCTGAATTCATTGTAATTGCTGTCCTTGATGTTACAAGAGTCATTTTTCCATCTTAATTCATAGTATTTTTGAATATTCTAGACAATTGCTGGTGTAACCAGGATCCATTCATTTTCTTGATTCCCATTATATCTGTTGGCTACCTGTCTCAGCACCCAGTATGACTTAATTTGTCCATGACTTAACCCAGATCCTAATTTATAGTATTCCTGAGTTTGCTGGTCTATCGATGGTGTAACCAGCTTTAATCCATCTTCTCAATTCATAGTATTCATGAGTCATCTGGAGTATTTATGGTTTAACCAGGAGCAGTCCTCTCTATTGACTCCCATCATGTATCTTGGTCTCTCCTTAGGAGTACCAGGACTCAAAGGAAATTGATCTTGGTCTCATCACAGACATCAGCTAATGGTGTATATTGAGATACTGTAAGTAATACTAAGGGTTTTTTTGGTCTACCAATTGTATAATGAGAATCATTCGTCCCTTTCACTACATGGAATTCCTGGTGCTATAACAAAGATCAGCATCCCCTCTCAGTTCTTGGCGTTTCTTAGTTTTTAGACTATCAGTAGTGTAATTAGGATTGGTTATCCTTCTCAGTTCATGAAATTCCCAACTTCTTCAGGCTCTGGGTGGTCTAACTTGGATTGGTTTCCTCTCTTGATTCCCGTTTTGCTTGTTGGTGTGTTTTTGGTATTGCCTATATCAATGACCAGTATTGCCTGCTTTGTCTGTGATGTAACACAGATCAGTTCCCCTCTCAATTCATAGAGTTATCTGGACTGTTGGTGCAGTAACCAGGACAGCTTTCTTGATTCATTCACAGTTTACTTTTTTTTTTTTTTTTTTTTTTTTTAACCTCTTTCCGGTGTTATCACCTAGTTTGCCTGTGATGTACATGTTTCTGCCCTCAGTTCTGGTATCCCTTCATTTTCTTGATTATTAGTAGTGTAACTGGGATCAGTTATCCCTCTCATTTCATGGAATTCCTTAAATATCTGTAGTGTTACAGGACTGGTTTCCTCTCTTGATTCCCAGTAGTTTCTTTTTGATGTTACATATCTCAGTATACAGTATTGGCTAATTTCTGTAATGAAAACCAGATCACTGGATTAGGTTCTCCTCTTGATTATTGCCATTTCTTAAATTTCTGAGCCAGAAATAGTATAACTAGGACCAGTTACACCTTTCACTACATGCAGTTTCTGTGTTATCTGGGTTATTGGTAATGTACCCAGGTTGGTTTCCTCCTCTTGATCCCAGTATGCCTGTTTTTGGTGTTACTTGTCTCCATCCATAGTGTTACCTGGTATGCCTGTAATGTAACCAGAGTCATTTTTCTATACTGATTCAGTGTATTGCTGACTTGTCCAGATAATTGGTAAAGTAACTGGGAATGGTTGCCATTCTCATTTCATAGAATTCCTGAAATATCTGGCCTATCATCCATAATCAATGTACTCTGCTGCTTTTTGGTATTTCTAAGTTCTCCGTGCTATCAGTAGAGTAACTAGGATCAGTTATAGCCTTAACTGCATCAAATACCTAAGTTGTCTGAGCTATGCTGGTATACCTGTGATCAGTTTCCCCTTCTTGATTCACAATATGTCTATTGATCTCTTTTTAGTGTTACTGGTTTCCATGCCCAGTGTTACCTGGTATATCCATAACGTAATCAGGATCATTCGACCAATAGTAACATGACTAGGATCAGTTATCCTTTTCACTTGTTGGAATTCTTGAGATATCAGGTTCATTGGTGGTGTAATCAGGATCAGTGTCATCTCTTGATTCCTGGTTTACCTTAGCTGTCCAGACTTTCAGTTGTGTAATTAGGTCCTGTTATCCCTCTCATTTCCTGGAATTCTTGAGATATCAGTGGTGTAACCAGGATCAATGTCCTCTCTTGATTTCCAGTAAGCCTTTTGGCCTCTTCTTGATGTCACTTGAAAAAGAGTGTTAACTGATGTCTGTGATAAAACTCGGATAATTGGAGTTCTTCCCCTATCGATTCTTGGCATCCCTTACTTTTCTAACGATCAGTAGCACTGCTAGAATCGGTTGTACCTTACACTACATGGAATTCCAGTGTTAATCTGGGCTATCGGCAGTGGCAGTAGTCGGTTGCCCTTTCTTAATTCCCAGTATGTTCTTTTTGGTGTTACATACTTGTCTCCATGCCCAGTAATATCCGGCATGTAACCAGGATCATTTGTGATTTTCTAGACTGTCGGTAATATAACTAGAATTGGTTATCCCTTTCAGTTCACTGAATTCCTGAGGTAACTAGGCTATCAGTGGTGTTACCTGGATCAGAGTCCTCTGCTGATTCCCATTACCCCTTATTTATTTGGTCTCTTGATACCCAGTATTATTTATTCTGTCTGTGATATAAGCTTGAGCGGGTTTGTTTCTTGTTTTTCAGGAACACCCGGGCTGGCTGGTCGTATTTTGTTTACCTGAAAAAATCAGATCCGTGAAGAAGAAGAGCTCAATTTCTCAATTCATTTGTTTGCTTGATACATAGCTCAGGGGTTGCTTTTCTGCCTTTCCTCCCAGTATATTGGATGTGACAGCCATGCCAGAGGTGTGCCTCACTTCTCTCCCCTTAGTAGACCTGACCTGACTGATTTGGCTAGCATGGAACTGAGAGTACCTTCCATTTGTTGTCTCCAGCACGCCTCAGCTAGGTGGCCCAGTCAAATGGATTAGTATTTGGTAGGAGAGCTGAGCCAGCTTGCCCAGCTTCTAATATTAAAATTCCGGAAACTACTGACAAAGTAAGACAAGATGGAGGGGAGTTACACCGGAGTTGGATTAAATGAATGTCCCTTAAGACGACTCACTGGTGGACCCCATATGCTCATCTCTCTCAGGCTATGAGAGGACAGCTGGCTCTTGACATTTGATCTTCAAGTCCATGACAAGGACCCCACCAAGCCCCTCCCTCCAGATCCCCCTGGGCACTCTAAATGAAAGACAAATGAGAGATGAAATTGCTCTTTAAACTCTTATCAGCACTGCTAATTGCTTTAATTTTTCATCGCTCAAAAGATGCCTCCCTTCTTTTCTGCTGCTGCCTGCAATAGCATTTGCATTTCATCCAAAGATGACTTCACGTCAGCTGCAGATGTCACCAAATTAAACAAAATTAATCCCCAGTGTCTGTTTAGATGGAGACTTGAGATTTTTTCCTCCATAATTGAGTGAAAAAAACCAAAATGCTGCCTTATCACAGCAAAACAAAACTCTCATCCTGTCCAATCAGAAAGAAGGATGATTTTTTTTTAGAATTTGCTAAATCCACGCCTGATGTCCTTCTTGTTGCCGCTTTACCAGGGATGTTAATTTGGAAAGCATTTGAGGCACAAAAAGGAAAAAGCACTCTGGTGAGGAGGCTGACATTTAATGGACCTCTAATTCAATTCCCTCTTAAATAAAAAGAGGAGCAGCTATAGCCCCCCGGAAAATAAACTATCCAGATATCACAAGCCCACCCAAAAAACTCAGTGCCACTGTCCCCTTGGACACGTTGACAAACTGGGAATTTAGATGCACAAGTGGGCACCACAGTGTCATCCCTTCTTCTGTCCTTGGGTCACCAGACGGGTGTTTGACTCACCACTGGGGGTTGGTATTGAACCTGCCGCTTTGTGCTGTATGCCGTAATCAGCCACTAGGGGTCACGCTGGATTTGTAGTTTGTAATAAAGCATCTTTTACATTGCAAGGCATTAAGAGGCCCTTTACAGGCAATATAGTTACCTATGAGGTTGGAAATATTAGGGGATTAATTCAGGTTCACATCTGGAGTCAGTGGACAAGACTGAGCCGCTGACCATCTATCTGTGTATAGTGCCTTTCAAACTACAATCCAAAAGCATGTTGCACAGTCCAATGGTGTTTCTTCAATGCATGTAATGCGTAAGCTTTGACAGGTTAAGGGTCTCACTTAGAGTGGCATCAAATCTCAGGGTACTAGCTTGAACCTCTGTACTTGTGATTTTGTATGTCACTTTTCAAAGTGGACACCATCTCAAGGCACCTTACGGCTTGAAAACGAGTCATAATGCACTTTCAGTGGGGGAACAACTAACATAGTGTCATACAGGGAGGCTGTTGTTTGGCTTGAACCTGTGGCCCTTGGGATTGTATAAAATGGCCTTCAAAATGAACATCCGTCTCAAGGGAGCACTTTACAGGGCCTAGACAGCCATTTATACATTTGAGTCGTGTGAGGCCTGACATATGAAATAACACACTCAGGGTCACAAAACGGGCCAGAAGAAGGGACAGAGATGGCAGCCTTCCAGTGAAATACACACTAGAATTAACTTAGCCAGTAGGGGGCAATGTGGCCTTCAGACATCCAGTAAGAGAACCCTGTAGACATCCAGCACACCCAATATCTGTCTATTGATCTAATTGTTATATACAGTTAGGTCCATAAATATTTGGACAGAGACAACTTTATTCTAATTTTGGTTCTATACATTACCACAATGAATTTTAAATGAAACAACTCGGATGCAGTTGAAGTGCAGACTTTCAGCTTTAATTCAGTGGGGTGAACAAAACGATTGCATAAAAATGTGAGGCAACTAAAGCATTTTTTGAACACAATCCCTTCATTTCAGGGGCTCAAAAGTAATTGGACAAATTAAATAACTGGAAATCAAATGTTCATTTCTAATACTTGGTTGAAAACCCTTTGCTGGCAATGACAGCCTGAAGTCCTGAACTCCTGGACATCACCAGATGTTGGGTTTCCTCCTTTTTAATGCTCTGCCAGGCCTTTACTGCAGCGGCTTTCAGTTGCTATTTGTTTGTGGGCCTTTCTGTCTGAAGTTTAGTCTTCAACAAGTGAAATGCCTGCTCAATTGGATAAAGATCACGTGACTGACTTGGCCATTCAAGAATTTTCCACTTCTTTGCTTTAATAAACTCCTGGGTTGCTTTGGCTGTATGTTTTGGGTCATTGTCCATCTGTATCATGAATCAATCTGACTGCTGTATTTAGCTGGATTTGAGCAGACAGTATGTCTCTGAACACCTCAGAATTCTTTCGGCTGCTTCTGTCCTGTGTCACATCATCAATAAACACTAGTGTCCCAGTGCCACTAGCAGCCATGCACGCCCAAGCCATCACACTGCCTCCCTCCACCGTGTTTTACAGATGATGTGGTATGCTTTGGACAATGAGCTGTTCCACGCCTTCTCCATACATTTTTCTTGCCATCATTCTGGTAGAGGTTGATATTGGTTTCATCTGTCCAAAGAATGTTTTTCCAGAACTCTGCTGGCTTGTTTAGATGTTCTTTAGCAAAGACCAATCTCGCCTTTCTATTCTTGAGGCTTATGAGTGGCTTGCACCTTGCAGTGCACCCTCTGGATTTACTTTCATGCAGTCTTCTCTTTATGGTAGACTTGGATATCGATACGCCCGCCTACCCCCTGGAGAGTGTTGTTCACTTGGTTGGCTGTTGTGAAGGGGTTTCTCTTCACCATGGAAATGATTCTGCGATCATCCACCACTGTTGTCTTCTGTGGAAGTCCAGGTCTTATTGCGTTGCTGAGTTCACCAGTACTTGTTTTCTTTCTCAGGATGTACCAAACTGTAGATTTTGCCACTCGTAATATTGGAGCAATTTCTCTGATGGGTTTTTTCTGTTTTCGCAGCTTAAGGATGGCTTCTTTCACCTGCATGGAGAGCTCCTTTGACCGCATGTTGTCTGTTCACATCAAAATCTTCCACATGCAAGCACCACACCTCAAATCAACTCCAGGCCTTTTATCTGCTTAATTGATAAGGACATAACGACGGACTTGATCACACCTGCCCATGAAATAGCCTTTGAGTCAATTGTCCAATTACTTTTGAGCCCCTGAAATGAAGGGATTGTGTTCAAAAAATGCTTTAGTTGCCTCACATTTTTATGCAATCGTTTTGTTCACCCCACTGAATTAAAGCTGAAAGTCTGCACTTCAACTGCATCTGAGTTGTTTCATTTAAAATTCATTGTGGTAATGTACAGAACCAAAATGAGAAAAAAGTGGTCTCTGTCCAAATATTTATGGACCTAACTGTATATATAGCATCTTTCATATAATCTGTCATACAGCACCTTTCATCTACTAATCTTTTATAGTCTTTCCCATCTAATTATCTTTCTTTTTTATGTATCACCTTTCAATTGCTTTTCTTAAGTATAATTTCTTTCCTTTCTGTTTATCTAGCTGGCTAGCTAGCTGTTATGTAGTACCTATCACATCTATCTGTCTGTGTATTTATCTATTGTTACACCAGTTCTTTCTTAAACATTTACCATATTCTAAAATATTATTCCAATCTATTAATTATATGACCCTTCTTCTTCTTAATTCTCACCAGTAGGAGTACCCTGTACTATTCTGTTTGGGGGCACCAACTAAATTTTGGAATGAAGCCTCATCCTTTATGTTATCACTGTAAAAATGGGAAATCTGTGCTAAGTTTAGCAGAATGAAGTTTAACCGTGTAAATCTGCAAATCGGACAAACACAAGTGGGGTACCTGGCGCTGCCTGCAGTGTTAGCACAGACGAACCTTTCAAACAAAGTGTAGCTTACCACGTCTCCTAGTACAAGTGGGGCGTCTGCTTTGTATGTTAGACACAGCACCTTGCCTATCTGTTCAGTATATAGCTCCTTTCCCGTGTGATTGTATATGGCACCATACCTGTCTATCCATCTCTCAATCTTCATTTCTTCTTTGTATAAAAATGTCCCAGTGTCTGCCCACATGCTTTCCTTGCCTTAGGGTGATTTGGCCCTTCTCCCCAGCTGTGCTACTTACCAAGCCCAGTTGACATTCAATGGCCACCAAATGCCAAGGCACATGAGATGACCTGAGTGATAGGCTATCACAGAAAACTGCCCCACAGCTAATAAAGAACATGGTCAGTCAAAGCCGGACTCTCTGGCTGAGCGGCTGCCATTAAGGTTTCCATTTCTTCTGAATGGTGCCCAAGATGAGTTGATGCCAGGCTTCCCCTAGTTACAGACCGTGAAGTAGTGCAGCATCTAGATTTTGGGGGTGGTGGTTTATGGGTAGAAATGTTGCAGCACTTTTAGAATCTGCGTGATGGTGAGAAATCGATCTGGTCAGGTGGCATCCTTCTCCTCCACCTCCTCCTCCTCCTCCACAGATATGCCATATCAGCAGTGCCAACTGCAGGCCATAAATCACAGCTGCAGACGCAACACCAGAAAGCTGCCATCTGTAGAGTGAGCGGCTCTGTGATTCTGCAGCATTAGAACAATTGGGAGATATGGGGGGGGGGGGTCCATCGAGAACCAACTGGGGGGGGGATGAGGGAATTTGTTGTTGGCTCAGTGACAAAGACGTAGAAAAAAATCATCAAAGTGCCAATTAATGTCTCACCACAAGTAGCACACAGGTGTTCAGAAGGAGGCACTTTGAACCCAAGCCATCAAGGTGAATGGTAGGTAGACATTGTGGACCATCATTCAAGTGCTTTTAGAGGGTCTTGGGTTTGGATGGTGGACTAAGAAAGGTGTTACTATCCAAAGCTTACACTGCACAACTGTGCCAGAGGGTCATTTGACCAGGCTAACACCATACACTGTGTGGTATACTGTAACTCGGTAGATTTTTGGGAGTTTATCACACCACGAACCCCTCCACCTCAGTATTTCAGATACCACCTTACTATTTTGGTCTGGGGCTGGGCACAATGCAGGTGACTAAAGTATAATTGGTGTTATCTGTGAGATTCTTCATCTCATCACCTGTTCTGAGTGGTGTGAGGCACCTGAAGGATGAGAGATGCCAGAGAATGTGCTAAGTGGCATATGTGTTCACTCAAGTCTGGCATCACCACCTCATGTTTCCAGTGCCACAGCTGTGAATGGACCTCACGTTAAAACTGAACCTGAAAGGCCAGTATCTACTCATGAGCTCCCTTTAGTGGTGAACAGGTGTCATGACGTCAAAGTCAAATCTGAAATTCAGAGAACAGTTTGAATGAGGGAGTGTATGGAGGTGTGTGGGTCTTGAGTCAGCTACCCACTTGTGCTCACCAGCCTCCCAAATTCAATTATGAAAGCAAATGGGTACAGAGATGTCAGGGTGAGGCTAAGCAGGAGGAAAAGGTGTTTAAAGACTTGTAAATAGACAATTGTTTGCACTAAAGTCACTTCTAGCGAAAAACGATCACACATTTGTGTTTCAAAGACGATACCAGCACCAGCGTGTGATGCCAAGGAGGGCATCATTAACCCTTTAGAGTGGCATCACCTTGAAAAATCGTACGTCATTACTGTTTGTGGCCGCACCCCGGTGTGTATGTGTGTGCGTACAGATACACTGAGGAGAGGGGAGAGGTGGGTCTGGGGCGATGGTTAGTGACGGCCATTTTTTATTTTTTCTACAACCAGTTTCTATATGTATATAGTGTACATACATATCTATATATTTGTATTTATTTAAATTTTTGTCACACACAGAGTTTATATTTAAATGCCACATGTGGTGTATAATTTTGAACCCAGGTCTGCATGCAGGAGGGAGGCCTGCCATATGTACAATAGTTCGTCATAAGGCACACTCACAAAGCCTTACTTAACCTTCTGGTGTTTTTTGAAAGCAATTCTATTTATGTATTTATTTTCAGTTTCAGAGAGCATTGGTGCCACTGCTGGCACACAAAAGGAGATTAATGACACCAACTGGGTACAGTGTTGAGCCAATCATGTAAAACGGGGTCCTGGCATTAAAATGTACTTTCATAAATGTCTTCAGCATCTTTGGACCTTTTTTCTTTCTTTTTATTTATTGACCTGTTAAGCTAAATGTTGGCACTGCTGCCCATGCTGGCCTGCACCTGGTCTGGATGGCATTTACCTGGCATGATGTGTGGGCACATGCGGAGATGATGGGTACAACTGACAGTGGAAGAGTTAAGGTTAGATCAAACACTGGAATGGGAAACATTGGCTATGAGAAAGTATTTGTCCCCTGGAACCACGGGTTCAAAACGGCATCAGAAACCAATCCATGAGAAAGAACAGTGGGTTCAGAAAGCCTGCAGTTGCCTTCACTCTTTTCACATATTATGATGCCTTCTGCTCAAATCATTTCAATTCAGCTTTTCCACTCATCAAGCAATACTCAACATCCCAGGATGGCAAAACAAAAACAGGATTTTAGAGATAATTGGAAATTCATTTAAAATAACCAACTGAAATATCACACTGATACCAGCATGAAGACCCTTTGCTTTGGCTCTGGTCCATCACATTCTCTTGATCATCGTGGAGATGTTTGGAGTCCACCTGTGGTCAATTTCATTGATTAGACAGATAAGGAAAGGCACACACCGGTCTGTAGAAGATCCACCAGGTGAGCAGAAAACATGCCATGAGGTCGAGGGAATTGCCATCAGAGCTAAGAGACGGGATTGTGCCAAGGCACAGATCAGGGGGAAGGATACCAGCAAGATGGCTGTAGTACTGGAGGTTCCCAAAAGCACTGTAGCCTTTGTGATTGTGTTAAATGGAAGAGATATGGAACAACTACGACTCTGCCTAGAGGTGGCCACCCAACAAAACTGAGCAATAAAGTTAGACGGCATTGAGGTGACCAAGAACCCAATGGTCACTCGGGCTGAGCTCCAAAACACCTAAGTAGAAAATGGGAAACTTCCAGAAGAGCAGCCATCACTTCAATACTCCACTAATCGGGGCTTTATGACAAAGTGGACAGACAGAAGCCTCTTCTTGGTAAAAAAACACATGAAAAACCCCTTGGAGTCTGCAAAAAGGCACCTCAGGGACTCTCAGACTGTGAGAAACAAGACTCTTTAAGCTGATGAAACCAAAATTAGCGTCAAGTCTTGAGGAAGCCAGGCACCACTCACCACGGTGCAATGGTGATGCATTGGTGGTGGCAGCAACTGAAAATAGGAGACTAGACAAGCCTGAGGGAAAGCAAAGTGCGGAGATATCCTTAATGAAAACCTGCTCAGAGCGCTCTGATGGTTCACTTTTCAACAGGACCAAGAAAAGTCTTTGGGCCAACTCTGAGGAAGTCCTTGAGATGACCACCCAGAGCCCAGACCTGTACCCAAGTGAAGGTATCTGGAGAGACCTGGAAACAGCCATCCACGGGCACCAGACAGACCTTGAGGAGATCTGCTTAGAAGTAATGACAGAAGGTCCTCATGGTCTGGTGTGCTGAAGCTTGTCGTATGAGAAACAAGAAGACTCTGAGCTAGAATGGAGGCCAAAGGGGCTTCAACAAAGTACTCCGTGAAGGATCTGAATGCCTGTGTCAGTGGGATATTTCAGGTTTTGATCTTTAATGCATTTACACAGACGTCTAAACTCCTGTCTTCACTTTGTCATTCTGGCGTGTGGAGTGTTGCTCGCCGAGAAAAAACAAATTGAAATGATTTTAGCACCAAGACTGCAATGTAACAAAATGTGACAAAAGTGAATGGGGGTCTGAAGACCCTCCCGTCTATATGTCCCCTGTCTGGGTGTTAAGAAGCCTTGTGCCCTACCTGGAGTGACTGTTGTCAAAATTCTTTAGGAACAAGACAGTGAAAAAGTGAGTGCCCCCCCCCCTAAAAGTTGCTCTGAAAACCCTTCAGAAAAAAAACCTGTGTGCCCCCATCAAGGTGATGTAAAGGTATGGACCCCCATCTGGAATGATTAGTTAAAACATTATATTCAAAGACAAACATGACCAAGTATGGGCTTCCTCTCTAAAACTGGGCTCAGCAAGGCATCAGAAACAAGGCAGTGAAAAAGTATGTGCCCCCACCGGGATGTCCTACCTCCCCTGGAAAGATTGGTTTAAAAATTCAGCACAAACTAGGCAGTGAAAAAGTAAGAGCCCCCCATCACTAGGGTGAAGAAGCAAGCACTCCGTCTGTTTGAAAAAAGAAATCAGAAACAAGGCTGTGAAAAAGTAAGTGCCCCCCATCGGTGAGGACTGATTTTAAAATGCTTTAGTGCAGGGTCAGGAATGGCCAGTTCAAAAATGCTTCCAAGACAGAGTGGCCTGGCCTTTAACTGTGACTACTGTCCAGTCTTAATGAAGAATTAAGTTAAGAGTTAAAGGTTAAATATGATCAGGATTGTTTCCACGCCAAAAGATTAGAAATCAAAGTCGAGACACACAACAGCTAGTTGTGCAGTCTGACGTCCCTTGTCATTTTTAATCGAGATCAGCAACTGTAGTCCTCAAGTTTGACGTCCCCTCCAACCAGAAGTCGTGTAATGTGACGTCGGCTTTAGGTTTGCCGCTTACCGTGTTATGACAAAGTAGACAGACGGAAGCCTCTTCTTAGTAAAAGACACACACAAGCCCCCTTGAAGTCTGCAAAAAGCCACCTCAGGGACTCTCAGACTGTGAGAAACAAGACTCTCTAACCTGATGAAACCAAAAGTAGCGTCAAGTCTTGAGGAAGCCAGGCACCACTCACTACGGTCCAATGGTGACGCATTGGTGGTGGCACCATCTGAAAATGGGAGACTAGACAAGCCTGAGGGAAAGCAAAGTGCAGAGATATCCTTAATGAAAACCTGCTTGGAGCGCTCTGATGGTTCACTTTTCAACAGGACCAAGAAAAGTCTTTGGACCAACTCTGAGGAAGTCTTTGAGATGACCATGCAGAGCCCAGACCTGTACCCAAGTGAAGGTATCTGGAGAGACCTGGAAACAGCCGTCCGGGGCAGTCGCTCGCCACTCCACCTGACAGACCTTGAGGAGATCTGCTGAGAAGTAATGACAGAAAGTCCTCAGGGTCTGGTGTGCTGAAGCTTGTCTACACACCTTTCACTGTGAATGCTGTCCAGTCTTAGCAATGAGTTCTAGTTGCATATAAAGGCATTAAACCGATCAGGATGGTTTCCGTGCCAAAAAGATTAGAAATCAAAGGCGAGACACACAACAGCTAGTTGTGCAGTCTGACACCCCTTGTCATTTTTAATCAAGATCAGCAACTGTAGTCCTCAAGTTTGACGTCCCCTCCAACCAGAAGTCGTGTAATGTGACGTCGACTTTAGGTTTGCCACTGTATTGAGTAAAAAGGTTGCTTTCTGCTGACAGACTCTACAAGGCTCAAGATGTCCCCTTAATATGACAGACCTGTTGAACGTATCGCCTCCACCATTTGTGAATGCGTGCCTTGCAGTAAACAGGCCGCCCTATTTGTCTTTATCTGTCTGTTTTTTTTATAGCACCTTACCAAACAAAAGTGAATCAAATGAACGACCACAAACAAAAATGAGGCAAAAAAAACAATTTGCCTGCACGAAAATTCACAGAGAGATTGACCCGGCGCCGTGCCGTTGGCACACAAAGCGAGCAGAGCGGCAGCGGGCAGATTGCTCAGGTAGTTAACGGCGTTTAGCCGGCGCCGATTGATCGCACCACGGGGGACTGCTCTGCGCCTCCGAACCTGCCTCGGCTGTCACAAATGATCAACGGTGTGACGGCGGCGCACTTTGAAGGCGACCAACGCAGGGCCCATTAGACCGCGGCTTTAACGAGACGTAATAGCGACTCTGACTGCTAAAAAGGAGGGAAAGAAACATTCAAGAGTCACAGATCCATTCCCGTGTCAGTGCCATAAGCGGAGATACAGACCCCCATCCAGGCTGACAGCTGAGTGGAGGTGACTCTGTGATTTTATATAGCGCCTTGTATAGCAAACACCATACCAAGGTGTGTGATTTTTGACATATTGATACGTCATGGTGTTCCACATTCTTGTGATTTTATATAGCGCCTTTACTTAGTCAATACAATATTGAAGCACTTTCATGACATGGCAGATCTGTGTGATGGATGACTGGGCAGGTAAAGACAACGGGGAGGTGGGGGAAGCTGTGCAGACCACCCTGTGATTTTATATTTAGCACCTCAGACAGCAAACTCCATCCATATCTCTGACTTGGTCCAACCAGGTCTAATGAGAAAGGCGCTATATAAAATCACAAGGTCGTCTCCATATCGCTGTCCGGCTCCTGTGCTTCTTAAAGCTGAGGTGCTCTGAGACACAAGACCAGAACAGGCTGGCATGAGTTTGGAATTCCATCCTGTGCCAAGGCTGCCAAGCAGTGGGCAATCACTTTCCTTGTCACTACACCCTCCCCGATCCGTCCATCTCCTTCATTTGCTGGTGGGCGTGAGAGCATTAAGAGCAGCCTCGGAGCAAATGACTGTAATCAAGGAGCTGTCAATCACAGAGGGTCCGGAGGAGGGGGTCCTGGCATGGCGTGGGCTGTGATCTCTAAGCACCGAGCGTCTTGACAGCTTAAATCGCCGCGCACTCATTATAGAAGTGAAGCCTTGAGACCCCTTGGCTGTGAGGAGTGAGTGCCACCGTTAGGAGTGCATTTACTGTGACGGGGCAGAAGCTGAGAGCCAGTTTAATGCCCTTCCTGCAGGTGGCTCTGGGCTGGCACCTCTACACAGCTTTATATCAGAGGGGCAGCACAAGGGTCAGGCGGGGGTGGGGGGGGGGCTCAATCCAAATGAATAAATAAACAACGTTAAGTCTAAAAATGTCCTTCAGGTCACCGACCGATTGTGTACACGTGGGTCACAAGGTCTGCTGATGGCTGGCCACCCACCAGCATGCTCAGGGATATGCCATCCAGGCCTCATGGCCTCTTCTGTTTCAGCAGGGCCTATAGAATGAGACCTGGGGGAGTGTGAGAGACGGACAGATTGGGGGTCACCAACAGGATGAGCCAGACGTGCACAAAAACCTCCAAGTAGAACGTGACTGGACAGCAAAAGACGGTGAGCTGAACCCCAACAGGACATCCAGGCGAGAAGATGAACGAATTGAGTGCCATCACATCAGAACACCCATGAGAAGGACCTCAAGGACGGTGGGCAGACATCCATGTGGTGCACCCTCTGCCAGTGCAGCTGACCACTCGATGGACATGCCAGGTACACTGGGATAAAGGATTAATCACTGCCTCTCTGCTCAGTCAATCGGTCCTTGTTTTATATAGCGCCTTGATTATCACCTATGCTCTTAGTCATCAAGTCTTTGCCTTATATAGTGCCTTGATCATCGTCTAAACTTTCAGTCTGTCAATCAATGCTTGACTTAAAAGTCACGTTGGCCATCATTGCTATCATCTCAGTCGATTTGCTCTATATAGCGCCTTGATCGTTATTTGTTCTCTTAGGTGATAAGTCAAACAATGTTTTTATTATGTAGCACTTTGATCAGCGCCTGTTCACTAAGTTGGTAAGTTAATCAATGTTTCTTTAATATAGTGCCTTGATCGTCACCCTTTATCTCAGTCAGTCTTTGTCTTATATAGCGCCTTGAACATTTCTGTCCTCTTGGTCAATGACCTCATCACTCATCTTCCTCAGTCACTTAGTCATTGTCTTATATAGCGCCTTACTGATCACTCTTACTCCCAGTCACTCAGTCTTTGTCTCATGCAGTGCCTTAATC